>NC_142577.1:30970416-31287500 GCF_041283825.1 Pyrus communis
TGCGTACTCTGACTGATGAAGATTGAAGAAGCAGGTACTGATTCATATATATACCCAGAAAAGAGGAGATAAGAACGAGTATTCATTTATGGATATATAATTATATCCACTAAATTCACTGTATTAGACATCTAAATTAATTTTGCGTCATCCCCGCATTAGATTTTCTCATTATTAATATATCTATAAACAACTTTATTATACTAATTTGATATGGATTTCGTACCATTATATTTATGTAGCACAACTCAAATTTGAGGGAAAAATTCCTATATGGTATGAGTATTTTCATGATTTTAGACGGAATTATTAATTTGCTTAACTTAAATTCAATATTTTATCCTTCCATCAAAGTATCCAAATTAATAAAATTTCAGTCTATATGGTGTTGAATTCAACTGGAATTTTAAAGAATTTTTTAAATTCTTTTAATATATCTAGAAGTATTCAATCAAGATTTTAAACGTTTCTTCGAAATTCAACATGTATCTTTAGAAATTCGGATGAATTCAATTAATATTCTAAAGAAGTTTACAATATTTCAGGTATATTTAATTAAGAATTTATTTAAAGTATTTTTAAAAGTTGAGGAATTTGATGAAATTAGAGAGATATCATAGTGTATTTTAAGCATTCACAAATCTCACGTCTCCCCTGAGATTTAGAGGGAATTGAATCAAAATATTACATGGAATCTTTAAAAATCAATTAAACTCCATCAAAATCATGGATTTATAAGTCTATTAAAATCCTTAAAAAATAAATGGACAAAATTTGTAGTGGGGCCCCAAACATTGCCAAAACGGGATTCCATCAACAAGAATATCAACAAAAAGTCATACATGAATTTTCAAAACCTGACGGTGTGGTGAAGATGAAAGAAAATAGATGTTACGACGATTTTCGTACTAATTTGCAAAATAGCCTAAAAACTATGACTGTTAGCCCACGTATTTTTGAGATATATTCAATTTTTTTATTTTTGCTAAATATTTTTCTGTCATGATTAAGAGTAACTTTATAAGGCAATTGAATGTAGTTTTATAATTTATTAAGCTACAAATGTGTTTTTAACAGAATATCTAAGTTGAAAACTTAAAAATAAATTGACAAAAGTTTTACATGGATTTTCAAACTTAAGTTGAAAGCAAGTAAAGTTTACGACGATTAATATTCTCCGTCATGATTAAGGGTAACTTTATAAGGTAATTGAAAGATGTTTTACCATTTATTGAGCCACAAATGTATTTTTAATAGAATTTTTGAGCTTGACAAAAAAAAAAGAATATTGAAGCTAAAAACTTAAAAATAAATGGACAAAAATTGAAGCGGTTCCCAAACATTGCAAAAACAGGACTTCATCTACAAGAATATCAACAAAAAGTCTTACAAGAATTTTTAACTTGTGCGGTGAAGATTAAAGCAAATAGATTTTAGTTCGAATTTGCACAATATCCTGGAAACGGTGATGGAGTCCACATTTTTTTTGACAAAAACACAAATTTTTTTATTTATGCAAAATATTTTTTGTCACGATTAAGAATAACCTTATAACGTAATTAAAAGTGGTTTTACAACTTATTGAGCCACAAATGTATTTTTAATAAAATATTTTAACCAAAAAATTAAAAATAAATGGACAAAATTTGTAGTAGGCTCAAAACATTGCCAAAATAGGACTACATGTAAAAGAAAAGAAAAAAAAGTCTTATATAAATTTTCAAAATCTCACTGTGCAGTTAAGGTGAAAGCAAATAGAGTTTACAACAATTTTTGTATAAATTTGGAAAATGACCTAGAAACCATGATGGTTAGCCCATACTTTTTTTTTTTTTGGTTGATAAAAATGCATATCTTTTATTTTTGCAAAATGTTTTCTGTCACGATTAAAAGTAGTTTTACAAGGCAATTGAAAGCAATTTAATATTTAATAAGCAACAAATGTATTTTTGATAAAGTATTTAAGCCAAAAACATGAAGATAAATGGACATAAATTGTAGTGGGGCCAAAACATTGCCAAAACGTAACTTCATTGACAAAAAGATTAACAAAGAGTCTTACATGAATTTTCAAAACCTTACAATACAATTTAGGTGAAAGCAAATTTTTTTTATAAAATTGGAAAACAGCTTGGAAACCGTGATGTAATCCCACGTATTTTTTTTATGAAGATGCAAATTTTTTATTTTGTAAAATATTTTCTATCACGATTAAGAGTAACTTAATAAGACAATTGAAAACGATTTTATTATTTATTGAACCACGAATGTACTTTTAATAGAATCATAGTTAAAAGGGGACACGGGCAGGGCGGGCATTTTCCTTGAATTCAAGGATGGCCGAGTTAGGGTATGAGGTAGCGCGGAGTAACGCTGCGCGGATTCTTGACAAATATGGCGAACGACGCATGTGCATAGGAGAATCCGGTTTGTGCACCGATGCAGAAAGGCGTCTGAGCAGGGTGAACGAACTCGCTGCTTTGCTGATTTGGGATGCATGTGTATTATCTATGGTCAGGAAGCTCATGCTGAAACATGTTGTCACTCCGGCTTCGCAGTATTTTGTTTTTCATTCTTCCCATCTAAGGGTACCGATCGAGAGGGATTATGAACGAGCGGCAGAGACCATGTTCAACCTTGCGGGCTGCCTTCGGATCTTCATCTTGCAAAGCGTTACTACGATCAAGCCCTACAAATTATTTACACAAAAACATAATCCGAGCTGCATCATATACAAAAGTTCCCAAAGTCGAGTTGGTAGGGAATATTGAGCTCCGCAGACAACTTGCAAAATAGATCTCCAACCACGTGAGCGGTTTAATGATTTCAGGCTGCCACCACTTTGGTGCCGAAAACCCGGTAGTGCAGATTTCCTTGTTGGTCGGTTTCAGATTTTAGCCAAACTTGTACCCAAGGGGGATTTCTACGAGTGTCGTCTCGCACCCCATCGTTATTTACTCTCACTCCTAACAAGGCATTGCGTTTGATCTCCAGTTCCTCGACAGAGGACTGGCCATCGAAAAATTTCACCTATATTATAAATGAAAATGAAGATTAGTAGAAGAAAATATCATGGCCAAAGGATGGATCATAGTCTGTCCGACTATAAGTTAGTGACGAATTCGAATTCTTACCCCATCTTCTGCATACAAAAAAGCATGAATTCTAGCGGTCGAGTCCTCCAGAGTCAGCCTAATTCTGTCAATCCCAGCAGGAAAGATGAAGTCCGCAGCCTGCCATGGTAAAGTTGCTATGACTCGAACTACACACTTGAAACTAGCTGGGACTACACACTTGAAACTAGCTGGAACCTACACGATATGGAATACATACAGTTCATGTACTGTACAAAACTACAAAAAGAGAAGCATAAATAGGCTTCTGAGCAAGAAAGCACAGGCATAAACTAAGAGCTGCATGAAAGAGGTAGGATACCTCTGAACTTGCAACAACATCCATTAAGGTAAGAAATATTGCATGGTCGTTGTCACTATCATCAACCTCTGCGGGAAATAAACAATCATAAGAGAATTTCAAAGAGATGAAACAATTTCCAAGAATTGAAAGAGAGAAGTGAATGAATGAGAAATCAAAGATTAATTCAGCACAAGAAAAAAAAATGCAGTACCTGTGACTTGAGGCAAGGGAAAGCCCCCAAATGGCATCTGCATTAAACTTTCTGGACTTTGGGCTAATCGTTCGTTAAATAACCTAATCCATAAAAAATATGCAAAGGGATATGTGCATTAGAGTTTTAGCGAGTTATACAACATAATGATGCAATGAATGATAATTAAATGGTTTCCGAAAGTTACAACCTTTTCCGCTCAAGTTTGAGACGGTCCTCTTTTGGTGTATATCGAAGCTTTGTAAAGGGTGTCAGAACACAACGCCATATTCCTGCATGCACTTCACATAGCAAATTTACAAGCTTCACCCACTCCCCAGTTTTTAGCAGGCGAAGGTTGTCATTCTCAAGGTCCTGAGATATCACTCTTAAGACAGTTCCAACTGCAGGAAAGCTGCTGCATAAGGTATCACTTGGCAAAGGAAATGGTTCCAGATGTAGGGGAAGTGGGTGCTTCATTTCATCTTCTAGCCTGTGGTTCAGATTTAGCAACATTTAATATTTTACTCAGATAAAATATACAAATAGTAACCATATAGATAAAACTAAATTAGCTTTCATAACCAACAAACATATATATATATAGGCTCAGTCCAGTAAGGTGATGCGCTAATGTCATAAACCATTACATGGATTGCAATTTGGTAAGTTCACTCCCGAGGAGAATTGCATGGAAAAAAAAAATCCAACAAAAAATTGATAACAGAATATCAATGGGAAGTATGTTGAAAAGATCAATCACTTTATATAACTTCAACACTAATTATATGAAAGGAAAATAACCCCCGTCTTATATTTGAAGAAAAAGGAAAGGACCCGTTTTGAAATTTTCTGAAGAGACAGGGAGCAATTGCAAAGTACCCCATAATTTTATGATGTTATATAAGAAAAAATAAACATTAACAGCTATCAACTCACTTTTGAAGAATATCTGCTGGTGGAGCATCGGTTCCATCCCAAACAAAGGCCATCCATTCATTTCCAGCACCCTCATGGATATGGATTATCTTGAGGTAGAAAACAAAGAAAATTATTACGTTGTACTCGGTACATGGAATAATTACAGAACAAAAGGAACTGACTTAGATCTTTAATCATATTGAGTAATTTAGAAATAATTCAAATATCCTGCTTTGTTCCCCATTTAAAAGAGAAACAAATCTGCAGTATTCATTTAACCAGTGCACACATATTTAACAAAAACGGTTGACTTACTTTACAAACCAAATTATAATCTTCACCTCCTTTCATTTCTCTGACGAATGAGAAATAATTTGCACCTACAAACCATATACATTTCTAGTAAGACAAGATGAAAAGATATAAGGCAGGCTTATGATATACCTCTATCTACCAAGCAAAATAAAGTTCCTATCTTTTCTCATATATACAATTAGGTCAAAAGTTCCTACAAATCTACCATCCAGGGTGACTCTAATTTGGACAAAGTATTTGGCAGCATGTATAGAATCATAACCGTATGGTGCTTCCTCTTCACAAACCATTAAAGTGGATTTCTAAAAGGATTTAGAATCACTATATACTTTTGCCTAAAAAACCAGAGCAAAAACATAAACACCTTTGCTCAAATGATGATGCCATTTCATGAAACTTACTCCCTATAAATCCAGTGATCAACCGTATTCCTTGGAAAAAGAGATTCCATATTAGATCATTCACAACTAGCACTGACTTATCATAAAAAGAGCCCCTCTATCACCAACCTAGTTATAGTTGTCTAGAGAAAGACAAGTTGAATAACGTCACACAATGCCATTTCACGAAAACTTACTCCCTATAAATCCAGGTATCTCCCTTGAAAAAGAGATTCCAAATTAGATCATTCACAACTAGCACTGACTTATCATAAAAATAGCACCTCTATCACCAACCTAGTTATGGTTGTCTAGAGAAAGACAAGTTGAATAACATCACTCCCTATGCCGGAAATGTACATGACTACATAATAATCTTAAAAGAATGTAACAAAAAACAATTCCAACATTCTAGAAAGGTAAATCTAACCCTTTTGTCTTTTGAGCAAGCTATCTTTACAAAAGCCTAATCCATGTGGGACTATCATCAACTACCTTTTTCACAACCATAATCCATCCAGCACACCAGAATCATATCCATGGTCATCCAAAAATAACCACAACATTGTAATATCTACTGTGAACGAGTTAGACTTATACATAATTTAATGCCGTTGTGTTGCTATGTGAAACAAAATACTTTTTAAGTATACCTTCGTGAAAATGGAAATTCTTCAACCAGCTTCTCAAGTCTATCACAAAGTTCTTGTCATGGTCTCTCTCGCGAAATGTTTTGCAAGCATGATAAGGACTTAAATTTGTATTGTCACTTCCGTAATAAATAGCAAAGGTAGAGAACTTCTTGCAAAAAACAGCATTTACTTTACCTACATGATGATTAATCTGCACAAGTTACGCCCAAGTCAACTACAATCATGATTTGTACAGAACATTTCATGCCTTTAATAAAATGGGGTAAATGATAGTACATAACATTATCTATTTTTATAACAGATAACATGGAACATTTTGATAACGAAGAAAACATGATTTAGTAGGGAAAAAGAAGGGCAACAAGCAATTTATTTGATCAAAATATCTTTAGCAAAAATGAAAATATACCACACTAGTTACAGATCGAACATTTTGCTTGAGAAATCAGCAATTGAAGAATCCCGGAAAGAAAATTAAATGAAGTTAAGCTCAAGATATACCATGACGCGTTGGAACTGAATTATGTCTCCAACAGATAAAATGCGAGGACATTCATTCCTATCTGTAAAAATGTTAACCGACAGCCCGGGATCCTGATGCGTCTCATCGATTATACGCACCGAAACGAACCAATCTGCAAAAAATTCACACCAATACGTATATAACAAACAAACAGAAAGAAATAAGAAAAATTGCATCCAAAAGCAGAACTAAAAATAATTAATTTAACAGAAAAAGACAAAATATTATAAAGACCCAGAGAAATGGAACAAAAGTAACACGCGGCTCAGCAAACACCTTTTCGTTAAGAGTCTCATCAATCTACTACCGACCTTGCCGGAAGCAGCCGTAAGTCCGGCCTTTGTTTCATCATCGCCACCACAAATAGACAAATTAACACACATATGCAAGCACATTACAAAAATTTGATGAATTTGATTGAAGGAAGAAGATTTACCGGTGCCTCTGGTTTGGCGAGGAAAGCTGCACTCGAGGACGACGCCGATTACGTTGACCTTGGCGCCGACGGAATCAATGGCATCCCTGATCTTCGTGAAGTTGTAGTAGTTACCACCACGTGGCATCTCTCTGTGTGAGTATTTGGGTTAGCCCGAGAGGAAGGGGGTAGAGAGTAGAGAGCTTCTGTCCCCTTCTAGGGTTTCTATGGAGGGAAAAAGGAGGTTTATAAATTTTTGGGGAGGAGACCATACGAGTGAAATTATCTCTTTTGGGGAAAAGCGTCTGAGAAGAAAAATTTTAAAACGAAAGTAAAGGCGAAAGCTTCTTATAAAAGACTCGGCATTTTGTTTCCAAAAAAAAACTCGGCATTTTTTGTAATGTTTCGTCTCTTACCTTCCACCCTAGGGTCCAAATTAGTCTTTCTTTAACATATAAGTTGGCTATCCAATGAAATCCAACTCAGACGTAGCCCCAAATGATGAAAGACTGGTTTGGTATTGCTGTGAAATAAAGTAGTAAAGTGTTTGGTAAATTTTTTTTGTAAAACTGATTTTGGGAAAAAAAAAAGAAAAAAAAAAAAAACAGTATTATAGTGTTTGGTAAACTTTTATATAAAACAGCTGTGACCGTGTGAAATGACCAAAAAGGGTTTGGTCATATTTAATGTGCCTTGAGGGGCCCACTCCTTTTATTTAGTCTCCCTCTTATTCTCTCGTTCTTCTCTTTTTCCCGTGAGACTCTCCTTTCTCTATAAACTCTTTCTCTAAATATGATACTCTCACTCTCTCTAATTACCGAGAGAATCACCCACACCAATGCCAATTTTCAAGTGAAATCCATACCAATATTCCCTGTTTTAGGTATAGTTTGACCTATGGATTTGAATGGTGGCATTGCATGTGAAGATCAAGTGCTCAAAAATGAAGAAAGCCAACCCCTCCCCTCTCGGTGAAAAACTCTTCGACGAGTTGACCTGAGGCTCAATGAAATTGGGGTGCTTCAAACTCAATTCAACCTTCATTTAATCTCAGTTACAACTTCTGTATCCTGCATATCGAATTTTGGCATGAAATTCTTGGGATTTAACCCCAAATGCCCTCTCTGTGTTCATGCCCAAAAATCTGGTGACCTTCTTGGTCATTTTTCCAGCAAACTTGAGACTGAATCTACACCAATCGCCAAATCTCAACTCTGGGTAATTCTCTTGACTTTATTTGTGAAGTTTGAGGTTAAATTCAAAGGACTAGAGCTAATGCATGCTCTGTATTTTCTGCCCAGAAACCAACAAAGCATCACCGATGCCATTACAACTAATCAAAGACCAATTCATTCCTAATCGACGACTGGGTAAATTTCCGAACCTCTGTGTGAAGTTTTAATTGCTTAAGGTCATTTTGGGTATATGAAAGTTTCATTAAAGCGCTCAGTGCCTCTTAGAAAAAAGGTTTACGCAAAAGCTGAAAAGTCAGTTTTTCAAAGCTACCTTTTGCTGTTTTTGTTTTTTTTTTTATTCAAAACTGTGAAAAAAAAAACTGAAGTTACAAGTTTACCAAACAAAATAATGCTCCTAGCTTTTTTTGATACTTGTTTTTTTTAAAATCATCTCAGTACCAAATCATACCGAATTGTTGTCTTTAGAATTGCTTTTGTAAAAGGCTTTTGGCACACAAAAAAACTCACAAGCCTTCTTCGCACATAGAAACTGTCTTCGAAGAAGCATCTTAGGAATTTTTTAATAAAAGTTTCAACACGTTTAGAATAAAAGCCCTTCTAATAATAGAAGCATTCATGAGCATAAGTACTTTTTAAAAAAAAAGCAACGAAGCAGATGGAAACATTATTCATATTTCACTTATGATGGTTAGTTCACGTTTTTTTTAGAAAAATGTAAGTTTTTTATTTTTGGGAAATATTTTCTATCACGATCAAGAGTAACTTTATAAGGTAAAATGAAAGCTTGTTTACCATTTATTAAGCTATAAATGTATTTTTAATTGATTATTTAAGTTGAAAATTTAAAAATAAATGGACAAAAATTGTAGTAAGGCCGAAATCATTTCCGGAAGCGACTCCATCTACATGAATAATAACGAAAGCCTTTCATATTTACGTTGCGAACTTGCAGTGGAGGTGCAAGCAAATATATTTGACGACGATATTTGTTATAATTTGCAAAATAGCCTAGAAACGGTGATGACAATCCACGTTTTTTTTTACGAAAAATACAAATTTTTTTATTTGTGCAAAATACTTTCCATCGTGATTAAAAAAAGTAGGGATAACTTGATATAGATCCAATTTTGTGAGCCATTAGTAGAATTAGTCCACTTCATTCAAAGGGTAAAATCGTTGTTAATTGCCTTATATGGTTACTTTTAAGGGGTTTTTGGATCTAGGTCCAAAAACTTAGGTAGTTTTTGGGAACAAGTCCAGTTATCCAATTACATATTTTGATATCAATTTTGCTCCTTTAGATAAAAATATTTAAATTCTTTAATTTTTTTTATCATTTATTCAGTTTTTAAATTTTGAATCTTTAAATACTCAAACTAAAATATTATCTAGTAACTACCTAATATTTATGAAGAAAACAAGACCGATATAATCTAGTAACCACCTACCTATTGTATAGGAAGAAAATGTTTTATACCTACAAAGCAGATATAATCTACCCGCAGAACAAAAATAAACTACCTATTGTATTGGAAGAAAAATGCTGGGAATCTACATGGCGGAACATAAAAATATAAATATGATATAATATACCTCCATTAAAGGAATGAATTTGGAGGGAAGAACACAAAAATATCACCCATGAAAAGAAGAGACAAAAAAGAGGAGGATTGATAGAGGGAATTGTTTGGAAGAAGGAAAAAAGGAGGGATGAAACGGACTGGGGGTTGAGGTGATTATACGGCTATAACTAATCCTACAATTAAGGGATTAGTTAAACCACAAATTATCTCATAATTAAGAAATTTTGTGTATTTACTACGATTCGAAAGTCTAAGGGATAAATATGGTACAAACCACAAATAAATCTCAATTATTGGACCTATTTCAATGAAGTGGACTAATTCTACTAATGGCTCACAAAATTGGATCTATATCAAGTTATCCCATGTATTATGTATTTTTTAATAACTCGAATATTTTTTCACTTTATCTCCCAATGGATGAATCTTGAATCTGAATCTGTTGAAGCGTATTACTGTTGCGCATCTGCAACACGAACTTACATACCTATATATATTTTGATGCTTTTCTGGACCGTGCTGCTACTTGCAACTGCTTCTCTGCCCCTGACATGTAAAACCTCGGGCTCCTCTTTTTTTCTGAAAGTTTTATTTTCGTCCTATTCGTTATGGAATTCCGGCAATGCAAATTGCACTTTAGTTTTCTAACTTGCAATAATGCTTACTTTTAATGATTTCAATTGTTCATTACGATATATCACCAATATTTAATTTTGATCAGTTCGGATTTGATTTCTGATAATTTTAATCAATTTCTTATTATATTAAGCAGAATATAGATTGTATTGTAAGCAGCTTTTAATTAAGCAAAGTGAGCCAAGACACCAACTAGTGGTCCATTGTTATATGTTGTGGGTTCACCATGTTGAAAATTGCTTCTTTCATCGGAGAAGCCATCATTTTCATTTGGACTCACGACTGCTCCATGCAGGACATTTGGATTCGCTGCTTCTCTGTTGAACCAATCGGCGTACCCTCCTTTGCATGTCACTGGTGTCGAGTCCTTCTTGATCGATATTATTGATGCTCCTCTGTGATGAATCCGCTGTGGATAGTTTCCTCCATATCCAACCATGTAACTCATGTTATTGGCGTTTGACCCCAATATATAATCCACCTTTATCAAAACACAAAAATAAATCATTTTGTCAAAATGTTACATGTAAAAGAGCCAAAGTACTTTTCCGTAATGTAATACCTGTGATTTGACGAATGCAATAAGATCAGAAGGATTAGCGTTGCCAGCAGCACAGTTGAGGGAGGCATATTTGGTGGCCAAATAATTGGAATAGACAATGGTGGCGAAGGTAGCGGTGGCTACGTATTGAATGTTATCCCAGGACGAAAACCACAACAAGCCACCGGGTGTCTGCGGCACTTTGGTGTTCCCTTTCTGAATGCACGAGCATATGAACTCCTCTGCGTGGCTCTTGCATGCGGCCCACTTTCCTCCATTCTCAACCTTTCCCTCCAATACAAGCTGCAAGGTGTACATGTTTTATTAGTACTAATTAATCAGATATTAATTGGTAGAATTAATGGTAATTATACTAATTCATGTGGATTAGGGAGAGTGGTAGGTACTCTTGCAATCAAGATCTGTGCGCCAACGTATTTGTCATCCCATGAGAATTCGGATCTTGTTCCCCCTACGTCTTCTGCTTGCTCAACGTGATCCAGGTACCTTTTTTCATTTGTAGCACGATGTAGCCATGCTGCTGCCCACAACAGTTCATCCTGCAATCAAATCATGTACATATAATTAACTATATATGCACGTTGGCGTGTTGCTTGTAGTTGAAGTAGTTAAAAGCAAATATCTATTCTTACATGATAGCCACTACTGGCGTAGACTTTTCCGGCAGAAGGGATGCTGTCCTGATAAAGACCGGGGTGATTGCATGCAAAATCAAAAAGCTGTTTCGCGTGCGTTAGAAGCTTGGATGAGTATTGATAGTCCGAATTCTTGAAAGCGATTGAAGCTGCGGCAAAAGCAGCAGCAGTTTCGGCAGCAAGATCGGAGCCAGGATGTTGGTCATCAATCTTGAAGGCGGTTCTTGGGGTGGCCATGTCTTCCGGCCTTTGCCAACATCCATGGTCGGAATCAGGCTCACCGATCTGCGCGTAGAGCACCTCAGGCTTGGGATGCGCTTTGATCAAGTAATCCGTTCCCCACTTGATGGCATGCAACACATTTGTGAGCTCTTGCTTTGCCTTGAGTTGGCTGCCCATCTCTATTTGGCTCCACGACAACATTGTTATTGTGAATGCCATTGGAAACCCTAGCTTGAGATTGTCTCCGGCATCGTAGTATCCTCCCACCAGATCAATCTGTTCATGAATTTAATTTAGCCAATGATATAGATAGTATTGTACGGAGAGAAGAGGATGATGGAAAAAGTCTTACTCCAGCATCAGCGCCGTCTTTGAGTGCAGAATCTCCACGCCATTGCACTCTCTGCAGCTTATTATTATCCGGCAACTTTCCAGAGCGTTGACCCTCAAAATACAACAGAGACTTGGTAAGTGCTGCATGGTAATCTACCTGACACGCAATTCCATGAAGCATTACCAGCAATAAGCACCCAACCAATCCAAAAACACGACCAGTACGATCCATTAATCTCTGATTAATTAGTATAATTAATTATGTCACTCCCAGTATATGTATATATTACTATACTTATATGTGTATGTATGGCTCTCTCTCTCTCTCTCTCTCTCTCTCTCTCTCTCTCTCTCTCTCTCTCTCTCTCTCTGTCTGTCTATATATACGCTGACAGTCTGATGAATGTCGAAGGGGGCTCTCGGTCCCAAGTCATATTTATACACAGAAAAGAGAGGTAAAAATGGTCATCTATTTATTACTCGGATCTTACATCATTATACACCAAATCCACTTTATTAAACATCTGATTAATTGGATTACTTACCATTTATTTATGTAACCACACTTTAAACACTTCAACTTGTTACTATCCAAATATAATTACTCTTGAAAATCATGATTACTGTTACACCAGCTTAGCTCAAGTTTTTTTAAGAAAAGTGCGATCTTTATTAATTGGGGAAATAATCCGTACGAGGGATAGTGAATATTGAGTGAGCCTCTGTAAAAAAAAACAAGGAATCTGATATGTTTGTATTCTTTTTCATGACAAATAAATGAGAGATTTTTTAGTATGTTCAGAATACAAACATATATGCCAAATGTTATTATACAAATGGAGGGGCAGATATGCCAAATCCTATCACACAAATGGAGGGGCACTTAAAATATATATTAGGCAAAAACATATGGTATACTGCCCTACCGTTAGTTAAAACATAAAAAATTAGGCAAAAAGAATGGAGAAGTGGGGTATCGATCCCCATACCTCTCGCATGCTAAGCGAGCGCTCTACCATCTGAGCTACATCCCCTGTTGCTCCTTTTCAATTAATATGATTAATAATAAGCAATTTAAAAGGACAATCCACAAAATCACCCGCGAAACCGTGGATATTTCTTACGGATAAGAGAGATAAACGGACTTGAGAGACAGGGAGCATGAAAATGGCGACTGCTCTGCAACTGACGACGGACTTCTCCAAACGCACAGTTCTCCTCAAACCCTCTCTCGAATTCACAACCATTCCTCGCCATTTCCGGACCTCTCTATCTATACGTCGAGCTTCCTCCTCCTCTTCGTCTTCTGATTCTTCGCTCGTCAGTCGCAGGCACTTCGTTTCCGAGACGGCGGCGCTCTCTCTGTCCATCACCACTCTGCCGCTCTTTGGATCCATACTTCCGGCCAAGGCGGAGGATCCCACCCTTTCGGAGTGGGAAAAAGTTTCCCTTCCTATTGACCCCGGCGTCGTCCTTCTCGACATTGCCTTTGTGCCCGAGGACCCTAAGCACGGTAAATCCACTCTGTCTCTCTGTCTCTACAATTTGTTGTTTGGTTCCTCAGAAAATCTATGCAAGAAATGTTGAGTACTGTTCATTAAATGCTAAAATTCATTTTTAGTTGGAATTAATTCAGGGAATTAATTTTGAGTAGTTGTTGTTTAATTTCTGTGGGTAGGTTTTCTTTTGGGGACCAGGCAAACGCTTTTGGAGACGAAGGATGGCGGAGAAACTTGGGTTCCGCGTTCGATTCCGTCAGCGGAAGATGAAGATTTCAATTACAGATTCAATGCCATAAGCTTCAAAGGGAAGGAGGGTTGGATTGTTGGAAAACCTGCAATTCTGTTGCACACTTCTGATTCCGGAGACAGCTGGGAACGGATACCGCTAAGCTCTCAGCTTCCTGGAGATATGGTAAACCTTTCTATTACTCATTTAATCTCAAATATCCCTTCTTAGCATGATTCTATGCAGTTTAAGTGATATCTTATTATCTTGGTGGTGCGGTTTCTTACGAAGTAATCAAAACATTGGATGAAGTAATCAACATTGTTTTCCGTTTGGATATAGATAAGCTGAGATAAGTCAATCTGTTGTAACGTTTCCAGGTGTATATAAAGGCAACTGGTGAGAAGAGTGCAGAGATGGTGACTGATGAAGGTGCGATTTATGTGACATCAAATAGAGGCTACAACTGGAGGGCTGCTGTTCAGGAGACTGTTTCCGCTACTCTTAATAGGTATGTTGCTTCCAAAATTTTATAGTATATAACTAGATAATCTTCGAAGGAGGTCAAAATATTTCAAAGTTAAAAAATTTTGCGTATGTCGTGAAGATCTGTGATGGTTTCTTTTACTTTTCCTCAGATTTTCATCTTGTTTAAGCTGTTTACTCCTTTATTGATGATATAAAGGCATCAAGTTTCATGCATCTCCATTGCTTTTTCAGAACAGTTTCTAGTGGAATTAGTGGTGCAAGTTACTACACTGGAACTTTTAATTCAGTGAATCGCTCACCCGATGGAAAATATGTTGCTGTCTCAAGCCGTGGTAACTTCTACCTCACTTGGGAGCCTGGCCAGGTGAGTTTCTCCTCTTCTATGCAATATGGCCTTTTCCTTCTGTCTAATCACTGTGTTTTATCTTTTACCCCCTGAAAATTCAGATGCATTAAGTTGATGGGATATGCTCATGCACTCATGTTAACTGTGAAGTCTGTGATTCATTGCCTTGTTTATATTTTCAGCCATACCGGCAGCCACATAACAGAACAGTTGCAAGAAGAATTCAAAACATGGGGTGGAGAGCTGATGGTGGCCTTTGGCTCCTTGTTCGCGGAGGGGGACTTTATCTAAGCAAAGGTACCGGGGTAAGTAAATACTGTTTTGCCCTGTAAACTTATCATGCAAGAAGAATTCACCCTGTAACCTTGTTACTCTCATAGCATAGAAGCTAAGCTATTGCTTATTGTTTCAGTTAACTGAGGATTTTGAAGAAGTTCCAGTCCAAAGCCGGGGGTTTGGCATTCTTGATGTTGGGTACCGATCAAAGGTAACAGTTTTACCATTCAAGTCGTTGTCTAGTGTAAACTTCTCACTCAGTTTTTACATGTTTAGTGACTAAACATGCAGGATGAGGCTTGGGCAGCAGGGGGAAGTGGGATTTTACTGCAAACTACCAATGGTGGTAAGACATGGACCCGTGACAAAGCAGCGGATAATATTGCAGCCAATCTATACTCCGTGAAGTAAGTCTGATCTTTCCAAAAGTTTGTCCATGAATATGGTATTTCCTTGTAGTGATCTTATTTGCAGGAAGAGATTTTTCAATGTATTCGGAATACTGGAACTTAGTGTTATAATATCTATACCGGTGCAGGTTTATTGATGACAATAAAGGATTTGTGCTGGGGAATGACGGGGTCTTGCTTCGGTATCTTGGATAAAGGTTTAATCTACACATCTCTTGGGCATTCTTAAGATATGTCATCTCGTCGTTTAGAGTCGTTTTATTGACATGTGCATTTATGCAGGTCAATTTTGTAGTGGTGATGTACCACATATATGATCGATCACGTATCCAAAGCTGCCAAGAGGGGTCAATGCCTCATGCATTTGATATTGTAATTTTTCTGTAAATTATTACCATCCACGGACAGATCTTGGCAATATTTTTTACACCTTCATAGTAAGAGAATCTGTATAAGCCATTTCAAAGCCATCTATTTGGTTTCCTAGGCTGGACGAAAAGTCAATAGACAAACATTTTCGGCAGCCAATTTTTATAAATCCATGGGTAACCATCTATTCAGTTCAGTTACATAAATATTTTTCTATTGAATTTCGAATTTTTTATTTATTTAAAAGAAGGTCTTTTTTTTTGGTAAAATAACGAATAATCTAAAACGGATTTGTGTTGGGCCGAGCATCTTCGAAAGGTGCTAACGTGCATCATGAATGTTGACTAAGAAGTTTTAAAATATAGATAACATCAATTTTTTTTTTTTTTTAAGGGGCGAAAGTATACAAAGAAAACCTAATGAAATGGCAAAGCGGGGAAAGAAAAAAAATGACAAAATTGAAAATGGATAAGTGAAAACATATTTTTCCCAAAATCTTTGTAGTTGTACCTTTAATCTTGTTAAAAGAAACAGTGGTACAGATGATAATTTTTCGTAAATCTATTTTGCCATATGGTTCTCGATTTTCCTTCGGTTTTGGACAGGAGTGCAAAGAACAACGATTGATCTGGTCCGAATCAAATTAGCAATGACAAGAGGACTAAAAAGCAAACAAATAATTAGAAACTGCAGACGAAACTATAACCCCCTTTCGTATGAAAGCTTCCCCAGTTGTCTGTCACTCTTGTAGCGGGAATTGGAAAACCTCACCCAACCCACCGGACGCCGCTGCTCAGCAACACCAACTACCAACTACCAACTACCAACTACCAAGGTCTCTCTCTCTGTGTTCAAGCATGTCAGCCCTCAAATTTTGTTTAATTTATTTTTAATAAAATGTCGTAATCTCGCAGACATGCATATTTGAGTGAGAGAGGAGCAATCGAAGCAGCCAGCCATGATACTCTGTTTATCCAGTCTTTCAGCTCCAACCTCTCACCTTTTATTGAATGAATTTTCTCACTCTTTCAAGAGTCCCCAGCTTCCTCCTCTGGTACGTAATTATTGTGTTCTTTGCTATATTTTTTTATGTAATTTGCTGTAATTTCCTTTGTGTTTATTTTCCCTTGTAAGTTGTAATGTATTCATGTGTTCGGTTGCGCTATGATATGCGGTTATTTGTTCAGCAGAAAAGACAGCCCGATGGGTCTCCAAGAGCTTGTAGAGTTGTTGCTTCCTATGGATTGAAGAAACCTCCTTATAAACTTGTAAGTCAACTACTTTCTCATCTTGCTAAACCAATTTCCGGGACGTGAAATGGGGTTGGCGAAGTCAGCTTCTAGTCTCACATTAGGTGTGCATGAAGAATACAAGTTTTTCGGGTTCCTATTTGCCTTTCTTTGTCAATGTCTTGTAACCTGATTCGATTTGCAAGATACTTTAGTATGTCATTGTTTGGTTTCTCAAGTCCTTGTGGTGTAGCATTTGATTCTATGAAAGCCCTCACTTGTGGCGGTTATCCATCTCGCGGTGTAAATCTTTTTGGGTACAT
The DNA here is from genome assembly GCF_041283825.1 of Pyrus communis. NCBI lineage: Eukaryota > Viridiplantae > Streptophyta > Magnoliopsida > Rosales > Rosaceae > Pyrus > Pyrus communis. The sequence continues at coordinate 30,987,568 of NC_142577.1, forward strand.
ATTAGTATTCGGTGTCTGAGTTGCTTATTCTTGTCACATGATGATACACATTCGTGTAATTATATTATAAGTATGATAGGCATATGATATTCCTTGACTGAACTGTAATGTTTCTATTTTCAGGATGCTTTGGAGCCGTATATGAGTCAGAGAACATTGGAAGTTCACTGGGGAGGCCATCATCGAAACTATGTGGAAGGTCTGAACAAACAGCTAGAGAAGAGTGACATACTATATGGCTGCACTTTTGATGAACTTGTCAAAGCAACATATAATAATGGGAATCCTTTACCTGAATTTAAGAACGCTGCTCAGGTATCTACAAAATCGTTAGCTAATTTGTATACTTTTCTTGACTAGATCATTTTTAAATGCTATCAATGAGCTTGCATAGGGGTCACTGATCAAAGATATGAAACGTTTAGCCACAGGCTGTTACATGCTTGACTATCTTAGGTTCAAATGTACTACCACCGGACAATATATGATATGATCCTGTAGCCTGAAGCAGAACTGTGGCTTAAGCTTGTTCAAATTTTTAGTTTTCCTGATTGGTTATTCCTAAAGGTTTAGTGCAGTGTCATACTGGTTTAAGTCTGGGAATCACAAACTTGAAGTCCTGTTTTGGACATAACATGGAATAATGTTTCAAACAGGAGACCTGTTGCGTAAAGGGATTGCAACAAGGAAACTTTGTTCCATGTCTAATTTGGGGATTATGAGACGAGATCCTTTGACTTTATCGTTGTAGGTCTGGAATCATGACTTCTTTTGGGAGTCCATGCAACCGGGAGGAGGAGACATGCCCCAACTGGGTGTCCTTCAGCAGATAGAAAAGGATTTTGGTTCCTTTACTAATTTCAGAGAGAAGTTTACAGAAGCAGCACTTACACTATTTGGGTCTGGCTGGGTTTGGCTTGTTTGTAAGTCCTTCCTCATGTTAATTTCTGAACCTGTGTGAGTTAATGTGTTTGGGATTTCGAAGAATGAATTTTTCTCATATTCATGATTGGGTAATCTCAAACTCACTGTTACATTAATTTTTTTAGAGTTCACCAGCACTAAGTTTCTGTACTAATTGTGACCTTGTTTTGCTAAGTAACTCCTCTGGTTACCGATAATTTTTATTGTTTCATTTTCTCAGTAAAGAGAGAAGAGAAACGACTTCAGATAATTAAAACTTCAAATGCCATTTGCCCAACTGTTTGGGGTGATGTAGTAAGTAAAATCAATCTTCCCAATTTTGTTGTGACATTTATTTCAGCAGTTTCATTAATCATCTCTTATTCTGCAGCCTATAATCAGTTTGGATCTGTGGGAGGTGCGTAAATGATCTCTCTCGCTACTCTTTTTCCTACCCTCCCTCTCTCTCTCTCTCTTGTGGGAACTGCTAATATTTTTTCTTTTTGCTTTCTTTCTTGCAGCATGCTTATTATCTGGATTACAAGGTATGCACTGGTATCAAACTTCATTTAGTTTCCACTGGCTGGCCCTAATTTTTAATGTCTTTGGGTAACTTGTTAACAGAATGACAGAGGAAAGTACGTGGATGCGTTTATGAACAATCTTGTGTCTTGGAATGCGGCAATGGCACGCCTGGCTCGAGCTGAGGCCTTTGTGAATTTAAACGAACCTAACATCCCTGTGGCTTAGAAGGCTTGCAACACCGGCAAGATACTGAGACTAACTATTATGAAGAGACTTCCTAATGAGTTTATTGGGAGTCCAGCGGGGGTTGAGCTGCATTCGGATCATATTTTCCATAAAAAGATGTAATGCCGGTTTTTTTTTCTTCCATTGGTGTCACATCTACAACGATTTTGGTACGAGAGATGCAACCACCTTAGAGAGTAACAGTAGAGTAGATAAAGCGTATGAACACGCTTATGGTGCGTTGTGTAATAGAGCATAACAAGTGTTTCTATTTCTGTGCTGATTAATGTAGATTTCCTTTCTATTAGCTCTCTTATTACGTTATGTAACGTGTGGTTTTTACTTTTTATTCTCTATTTACTCATCAGTTTAAGCAGCCAGAAGAGATGGCCTGACTGATGGTTCATGTGGCGATGATAAACCAATGTTAGGGACACAAGATGATGAGGTTCGCTGGCTTAAGTCGTTTTATTGTATCACATTAGTTACATGAAGATGAAGCACGTCAAAAATCAATCGTCCGTCATATGGACTCTGCAAAAAAAGAAGCGATGTCCATGTCGTTATCTTGTGTCTCCACATATGTCATGATATGCAGAGAGTTTTTATGGTCAGTGCTGAGAACGATAGTGTGGACTTGAAACTAAGCAGTTTTATATATAGGTTTTTCTGTTGCCTTGTTACTTAGGAGAAATTTTTCATTGTGACGAGAACACAAGTGGTACACCATGTGTTTTAATAGAAGTGACACGTGGTGTACCATCCTATATACCGGTCACACTAAAAAATCTCTAATTAGGCTGAGTAGAGGTAGGCAGACAATAAATTATGAACAAATTCGGAATTAGGTAGCGACAATGAAATTGGAGTTAGGTTGCCGGCAACGGGAACTAAATGATGAGAGCAATTAGCGCCATCGTCAACGTAGACGGACCGGTAATAGTAGAATAGAAGCAGGGTTAGGCAGTTATACATCATCCTTTCATGTCGTCCTGAATGCAACTTTAGACAACCATCAATGCTACAAATTTGATAAGAAAGCATTAGGCTTTGACTTTGCGGAAAAAATTAGGCAAACCTTTTTACTTGTCCAAAATGTTTGACCTGAAAGCAACTAACATAGATGGACACGTTGCATAAAGATAAACTCGTTTTATGTAAATTATTTTTGGCATTATAATGCAAAAACATGGTCTAACCATCTTCTCCGGTTTGACGTTCTAAAAGGAAATGATGAGAACAAAGCCGCAGTATTCCTTGATTTACGTTGGCTCAATGAAATGAAAGGTCAACAAAGAAACACAGTGCCCATTTGAATAATTGAGCTGGGTTTTCGACTAAACCCTCAAATTCTAATTGAATACATTTGGAATGTTATAAACTTCTTTAAAATTCTAATTGAATATATCTGAATTTCTAAGGATTTTAATAAACCACCTTAAAATCCTTATTGAATACACATTGAATTTCAAAAAATCACTCAAAATCATGATTGAATACGCCTAAATTCATTAAAATCCTTCAAAATTTCAATTGAATACATCCACCCCTTAATTATTACTTTTCATTTATTAAATTTTCTGATATTATAACCACCGCTCTCCGATGCAGGTAAAACAACATGGCATAACAAAAACAGAAAAAAAACAGAAAAATGGAATTAGGAGGGAGTCTCTCTGCCAGTTGTAACGGAAATTGGGTTAAAACCAAAACAAAATTCCCATTTACAAATTTAGGAGACAAATTAAAAAGTATAAATAACATCCAAAATATTATTAATTAAAAAATAATAATCATAGCCTGGTTGTGGGGTGACGTCATCCTTAATCCTTAATCTTTAAATTTTGAGAGAGAGAAATCAGAGGGAGGGGGAGAGAAGGTAAAAACGGAAAGAGGAAAAGAGGGACTCAAAATTTCAGAGAAGAAGGGAGGAGGAGGAGGAGGCAGAAAAACGTTTCATATCATCATATCCATTCGAGATTCAGTTTCTGTACCCAACGAAGCATTGAACAAATCGCACGCTGCATTTGGAAGACACATTCGAATTCATCAGGTTGATTCGATTGGTGTTGAATCAATCAAATTCCAATCAATTACATCTCTCGCCAGCGTTGGGGGTTCCGGTTATCGTCGCGGATCGAACGATGTCGATCGCTCTCAGATTCGTACATGTACTTGGAATGGAGAGGGATGAGTTATGATCGGGAGGGAATCGGATTGTGAAAGTGAAAGTGAATGGGGGAAGAAGGTATGCTGATGGAAAGCGAGTTTTGTTCTAGTCATGCGGATCAGATGCTTTCGTCCTCTTTGCATAACCGATACAATAACTCCAACAGCAATCCAATGTTGGCTTCTTCTTCTTCGTCTTCCCCTTTTCTCCCTGTTTCGTCGCCGCCGCGGTCTACCTCTCCCGCTTTGGTAGGTGGCGGAGGCGGTGGAGCAGCGTATATAGAACACGTCGTTTCCAAGTTCGACACGCTTGCTGGCGTCGCCATCAAATACGGCGTTGAGGTACCATTTCCATTTCCATTTCCTCATCTTCACTTTTGATTTTTCGCGTTTCTCCAAAATACATGTTAATTTTGGACTTCGTCTGCTTCAATTACTGTTTTGAATTTCTTGTTTTTTGTTGGTTAATCAAATATTTGCTGGATTCTGAGAAATGTTTGAGGTTCACAGCTGACGTAGTCAATGGAAAATTGGTAATGCGAATAATTGTTTTGAGTTTTAATGTTCTTTTTGCTTCCAAAGGGGCATTGTGTTTTCAGATATATTGGAAATGTGTGTGTTTGTTTCCCAGCCTAATATCAGGCTGATTTTGTTCGTTTGCTTGTTCGATTATCAAGCTTTTTGTCGAAAATAATCGGTGTTTTGGTGATATTGTAGGTGGCCGACATCAAAAAGATGAACGGCCTTGTTACAGATCGCCAAATGTTTGGCCTCCGGTTTCTTCAGATTCCACTACCGGGGAGGCATCCTCCATCCCCATGTTTATCAGATGGTTCCAAGACTCCAGGGTAATTATATGTCTCTACTCTTAATTTGTTTGGTTATGGGACTTTTGTTCCGGAAACTGGCAGATATCATTATGTCAAAGTTGTATCCCTAAACATAATACACCTCTAGTTCTTCCCCGAAAGGAAGTGAAGCATAAGGTCGGTTCAGGGAGTAGTGGGATGTACCCCTATTGTTAGGAATTGCACTTCTGAATCAGATTCTCATATTAATCTGCACCTATTGTGTCACATTTCAGATGTTGCTTCTTTCTTGAATTGGGGCAGCCTCGATCGCAAAGTTTTATCATTTTTGGGAATGCATTTTTAGGTGATTGTGGTCTAAATGCAATGTTCTTTGTAGATAACATGTCAAGAAGATGTATATATATACAAGTCAATTTTATCTCGGTGAAATTGAACAACTAAAGTTTGTGGGTTGTCCTTAGTCTTTAAATATTGCTTAAGATTCGAGTCATGGAATGATTCGTACCGTGTTTTGCTTGTGGTTCATTTGTGGCTTACCATTTTAACACTTGCTTATGCAGCCAGACTAGTTCTGACCAGAACCCACCTCGCAGCATACAGTGTGATCTGGTTGACTCATTCGGGTCCCTTAGAGTTACTCCTCCGAAGAAACCCTCCCCGGCTATGAACTCGTTACAAAGTTATTACGGGCTGAAACCAAGAAATCAGAACTCTATAACTGAAGGTTTTGAAATGGCAGTCTACAAAAATGGAGGTTCCCATTATTTAGAAGAGGGACCATTCCTTGGAGCCTCACCAGCTTCTGACCAACCATTGAGACAATATCGAAAGTCAAGGAGCCTAGTTAAGTTGGATGAGAATAGTGAACTTTCTGATTCCATGTCTGCAGAAGGTGACCCTGATCCATTGGGGGATAAATGGATTAGAAGGCGTCAGAAATCTGAAGCAGACTTCTCTCGCACCCCTGAGAAGCTTTTGGGAGGTAACAGCGGCAGTGCCAGCAGTGCCGGGTTTTCAGCAATTTCAGGGCAGCGCTTAGCCCTTAGACCCACAGCAGCTAATAGAACTGCTTTAGGAAACGATGTTGAAGCTGGTGGCTTGAATCCTATACAAGTAGGTATGGGTGATTCTCTCACAGCAGATGGGTTATTTGGAGTGAGGAAGTCGTCAAGCACATCAAATTTGCAGGATCACGAGAGTAGCGGCTCTGCATCCATCTGGTCAACATCTAAGTGGAGTTTGAAGCCAGACTTACAAGCCTTTTCAACTGCAGCAATTGCGAAACCAATATTTGATGGTTTGCCTAAACCGATAGCAGGTCGAAGAAAAACTGCACTTGACTAATTCACTTGATTATACTATCATTGCCGATTTGATCCATATTTTTCGCATCATCCATCATTCATTACCAGCAAGCATTCAACTGGTAAGTACAAAGAAACAAGAAATCGGGACGAGAGTTGAATAACACTCTATATCCTTAATCGTTGAGGTACCAGGATACCTGCCCAAGCCGGCGGATGAACGATTGAGCGGAGCAACCGATTTTATGTGCAGATTGAAGAATACAATACTAGATAATTTGTTAGACAAACTTGTAACCATTGCGGCACATTATAGAGGATGTAGATTGCTACAGTCATTCCTTAGGTTTCTGGAACAATTTGTTCATACATTGATTATACTTGGTAATTCTTTTGCTTCTTTATTTAATTCTCTCCATTTTGTTTTCTGATGGGTTACGATGATGTATAATCTCGTTTCAGCAGTTACTTAATCCTGTTAAAACCACCTTTCTTTGCTCCGTCTTAACAATTGGTGGCAAAGTTTAGCTTAGTTTAGTCAGGGTTACTTCAAGCTGAGCCTTGTGCAAATAGAATGCTCGAGCATTTGCAGTTTATTTAAACTATCTATTCGTTTTGGACAGGAGTAAACGAACAAGGAAAACCATCGAGAACAGAAAAATAAAAACTTAATGAAATACGAGTTAAGCATATGAATGAGCTCGAAACACATCGACAACAACCCTTCCAAAAAGACAGTTGCAATGTTTGGGAGTGACAGAGAACACTAATTTGCACCTAGAGGTTTATAAGACTGATTTAACATATCTAGCTAAACACATGAACTCAAGTCCAATGAAGAATGAGCTCCAATTGCCAGTGGAAATAAAGATTTTAAACAATAAAAGTTGGCGACGAACACTGGAAAAACAGAGTGCTGCAATTTTTTATTTTTTTTCGTAGGGGGTGGTTTTCAGCCAATCTCGGGCGAATTATCAAATAACAAACAAAAAAAAAAATTCAAACCAAATCCAAAATAAATCAAAAGTGCACCACAAAATGACGAGAAAAAGACGAGCAATAATAAGGAACAATGGACTAGTCAGAGAGCCGCTTTTCATTTTGTGATGCTCAGTGTATAGGGTACAGCAACAACAGAACATAATCAAACCCAATACTATGCGCGCGCACACCCCAAAAAAAAAAAAAACCTAGGATCTTTACAGATTAAAAGAACTATCTCAGTGGGTACAAAGCAATGTATAAAAACTGAGGAATAAAACTTTTTAACAGTTAATAGGCATCTGTACGAACTACCTTTCTTTACATTGCAACAGATACTGTTGCTTCAAAACTGTACTCAACTAACAAATAATTATGATGAGCCTTTTCTTGGTCCAAAAATCCATGTCAAATATTTACCTGAATGTTTTACAGCAGTGCATATGCTACGGAGTCGGATTCCTTTTCCTCTGTGAGTGACCAGATAGAAACAGCCCCAAAAACGTGGTTGCTACTTCTGTTTTAATCTTCGCCGAAACCTGTGACAGAATGCATAGTTATGACGTCATTCCAAACTAAATCCCCATTAGAAACAAATTTCAAAGGGAAAAGTAAAAGCTCCACAAGACAGTCTCACATAAAAAAGATCTTGCAACACTCCACCAGAGTGAAATGATTGGAAGGGCTAGAGTTAACAGGTTCTTAGAACTAAACATTCCAAAATAAATACAAACATGCATGGCCCTCACATAGCTCTCACTTTTATTGAGACCAAAAAAAAAACATAAAGGAGCTAAGAAATCGAAACAAAGGAGAATTCTTCATGTGCAAAAATCTAGGAAAACATTCTACACACTACCATAGCAGCTGATTTGGCACAAAATGTGTTAACAAGCAACTCCGTACTGTACTGAATGCACAAAGTGAGCCACACATACAATACCACGCATTACCCAATTAACTTTTTGTTTTGATAAGTGGCAGATTATCAACATGTAGCAACAGCAATTGTAAAATAAATATGCAAAACATGTATCGGACAGCACACGCTAAAATAAACAATGATATCTCTGCCATTTGAATGAACCAGAAGATGTAGAGTGAAAGATGCGACTGAGATGTGCCTCTACCACAATGAGTCAGATAAAACTTATAGGGTCCGTTAGTTGATCTTTCACTTTCAACAGAAGAATTCACAAAAATATCCATTTATATATAACTCAAATTCTGGCTTTACAGTCAAGGTTGCAGTGATGATACTTGGTTCTACACGCTGAAGCTCGCAATATCATATAATAGTGAAAAGTATATTCCCACATTCAAAATGTGACAAATGATAACGGCTGGTTGATTGTAAACTGGACTCTCCAATCGTCTAGCAAAACTCCCTTAACAGTAGAAATTGTAATTTTCATCAAAGTTTCACAGGCTAATTCAACCTAAAATGTTATCACAAAAGGGCTATCATTTACAATTGACAAAAAAAATGTGACTTAAGATTCAAAAAGAAGAATGCACAACCCAGATATACATTCTTTGAGGGATTCCAAGTGCACTGTCAGGATCGTGAAAGACATTGGTAATATCTTAGGAACAAACCAGATAATAACCATGCATGCTCTTTCAAAATATACCAATAAATTGGTCCCCTCTCACCTTAACCAAAACTTAAAATAACTGAAAGAACGTGTAAACTGAAAAGGCAACAGATTAAAGTGATCCTATAAAGAAAAAGGAAAATTTCTCTATGATGCATGAACTCGACAACAAGTTTCTCTTGGGCATTGAATGACATCCCAAAATGTGATTACCGCAATTCCAACAAAAAACTAATCTTTTAAGAGAGCACTTAACCCTCAGCATATGCCGAAACGTAGCAACATGCAATATTAAGACAAACCACACACTCAATCTCACCTAACTTGGAAATACCAGGACCCATCCAAGAGTGGGGAGGACAAATATCTTTGACTGTCTAATAGATGCAAAGCCCAATCAAGGACATGTTCATCCGAGTGGAGTAAGGAACACAAATTGAACCGACTGGGAGGACAATGCGTTTTACGATGCAACCAAGGTAATAACAAAATAAATTCATCAAGGGATAAAAATCGGTGCATTGAATTGATTTCTATCTATTTTGATATCAGGTATAATTACATCATTTAAAAACTTAAGAAACAAGTGTACTAACCAAGAAAGAAACATGGGCATAAACTTGGAAGCAAATGTTCTCGGGATATATTTGTCAGGAAAAATTACAATATACAGAGTCCTGCCAGGAGCCTCTACATGTCCCCAACACTGACTTCAAGTGGTACTTGGGTTTCGTAAACAAGATGAACCCAACTTTGAAGGACAGCATAATGTGATGTAACTAATTGATATGCCACCATCAAGTCTGAAACAAATTGCAGAAAATAAATGGATTTATCACCCAGAGAGAGAGAATTATAAATCTAAGCCATCATGGAAACAGTTTGAATAATGCAGCACACAAACTTGCAGAAATAGAGTCAAGGATGAAGAATCTCATGAAATCATTGAGATGATTCTGATTAAAGGATCGTGGACTCAATTCTCAAAAAATAAGTAGCACAAGAGGTCTCCATCGATTTAAATTAACAGAGGTTTCAATGAGGAATAAATCAACTAAAGTGTTCTAGAATTAAGCCATTCAGAGAAGTGCATGAGCTACAAAAAACTTAAATACTGAACAACAAAGAAAAATAACTTACAAGAATAGTTATGTAGGGATAAGTTTCACTACTAAGCTGGTCTCCAACAATTAACAGTAGGTATGTCTGGTCTACATGGCAAGATCTGGGCAGCACTATGACCTGGAAAAGTGCAGACAGAAAGTCATTTTATCACTGCAACAATGACCCAGTGTTTTCAACATGCAAGTACACTTCAAAACAAGTTTACGTAATGATCACCTGATATTGGAGCTCCAGTTGGAACATTATTGGGGGCAGAACGCTGAAAAGCCATATTATTAGGTTGCGGCCTATCAGGCGGTGGCCGAAAATAACCTGTCATAGCAGAACCAAACATAATATAAGTAGAGATGCCTAGGGTAGCGCAAATTAGGCATAGGACACATTGGTCATTGCAACTAAAACATTAGATAAAAACACTAATAAACTATTAGTACAACTGAGCGTCCATGATATCATTTTCTAGCCTCAAAGAGAATGAGTTTAAATAATAATACGGGCAGAAATTCCAGTTCCTTGAGTGCTACTATTCCCACCCACCTTATATTGATCTGTAATCTATACTTTAGTTATATGGTAGGTGCGAAAATGGGTTGGGTGCATGGAAATAACAACATTATACACTATTGCAGGCAACTGCTTAATGGATAGCTTGGCCACCAGGACCAGAACCCTATACCTTCATGGCCAAATGGTGGTCCCGGATGTGGGGGTCTTCCTCCATTCATCCAAACGCCTCGTTGTTCATCGGCAACGAATCGTCTTTGATTATCAGGTGGGGGAGGCAAAGAGTATGGACCGTGGTATGGTTGTTGAGGATGTTGATGAGGATGTTGCTTAGTATAGGAGAAATGACTTGAGGGATTTTGTGGTGGGGCAGGAGGTAAAGGCCTTTGAGGAAAAGGTGTAATAACTTGTTGAAATTGTTGGCTTGCTTGAGAGACTTGTGCACTTTGAAACATGTCATTATGTCCATGTTCTAGCGGCCTAGTCGAATTAAATCCAGAAGGTTCTCGAGGACCACATACTCCTGCAGGAACAAAGCAAGCTTGCTGCTGCGGAAACATCTCGCTCTTGGCAGTCGCATCAATAGGGCCAACATGAGGAGCATTTCCAGCAATTTGGACATGCTGGTTACCCTGTATGGAGAAATAATGTCATAATATATACAACAATAACAATGTAGCACTGATAAAGGTGGGGAAAGCAAGAATTCTTACACTCGTGCTGCAGTATTCATGAGGCATAGGAGGTTGATATGCCACCAGCGGTGAAGGATGCATTGATGATTGCAGAGGCAGCATCTGTTGGGATAGCAAAGAAGCCTGAGTTGGCACAGATGACTGAGGAATCAATAATGGTTGATGACCAGAAGATGGTGGGGGAGGAGGTGGCTGTGATGGTATAGGCGGTGGCGGTGGTGGTGGGGAAAGAGATAACGGAAGTGGAGGTGGTGGGGGTGGGGGTGAGGGAGGCAAAGGTGGGGTTGCAGGAGGAGAATCAAGAGGCAATGGTGGAGAACCCTCTGGAAAAGGGGGCAAATCAGTGCAAGCAATTGAAGCCGGTTCCATGACCCTATCTGATCCCTGCTGTTGTGGATCCAATTCAAAAGAACCATTACTGAACAAGGGTCTTTCATCCTTTGGGTGTCCAGACACATCCTCCATTTCAAGTTCACCATCTACATCCTCCAAGATACAGTGTCGCCTATCATTAGGCGTCACCGCACATGTTTCTGGCCTATCATTAGGAGTCACCGCACATGTTTCTGACTCCCCAGAAGCATAAGTAGTTTCCATTGGTGAGGAATGGCTAGCCTCCTTATATGAACAGCTAGGAAGTTCTTCTTCTTCTTCATCATCTTCAAATGCATGAGAGGACAAAAATCCAGGCAGCTGAAATGTAGCGTTACTGACAAAGAGGCAAAAAACAACTACACAAATTAGATTCCAGTAAGTGCATGCAACAACATAGACGTAAAAATAATAGAAGCATTTTCATAACAACAGATCTTTAAGTACAATTTCACATAACTTGACCCAGTAATCGAACAAGATCATTGCAAGTTGCAACAAGTGTTCCACTAAAACAAACACTTGTTCGCTGAGCAAACCAGATACTCCTTATTTATTTTCTCCTCTGAACAGTACTATCATGCAATTTTCATTTGGGGAATACTTCATGGAAAAACAATAAATGTAATTTCAAAACATGACCAAACAAGAATTATAATAATATATTTTACGAAGAAAAGAAATCATTGATTTTCCATGCAGTAACATTTGAAATCCTTCAACTGCATCTAATAAATAAATAATTAAACAAAAATTCCTTGAATTGCATGTACATAAAATATGGGAAAGATATATTCATCGCATCCCTTACACGGTCATGTCCAAGTATAATGGTTTTCCGAATTAAACATGACATTGAGATTGGATTTGAGTTCCATAACCACATTTAAGTTACTTCAAGCAACAATAACAAACAGAATCTTATAGTCATGTCTGGACAAAAAAAATCGGCTTAATAGAACAAAAGAAGAATAAGGCACAACTATAAGAATTCAAGTAAAAAGTTGATATCAAATACCTGCCATACTCATCCACAAACATTCCTTCCATTTCTCTGATTGGGTCATCTATAGCACGCTCAGCTCGAGATGGACGTCTAAAGGAGAAACCAGCAATTGAATCATCGTTTGAAACTCCAATGTCATCCATGTAACGACGAAGAACAGACTCAGGAAAGATTTTTCTCTCAATCCACAGCCGTAAAACCTGGAAGAGAAGTCTGTTCCGCTTTATCTCGTATACAAGAAAAACTCATCAAATTATAAAGCAATGCACTTACCTTAAGACATTGACGACGATTATCACGAGCACCAGAACCAGGTGGAGCGGCAGCACCGAGAAGACGTGGCAATGCTGCTTGAACCGTTGGAACATATGAAGCTCCCGCAATGCCTGAATATCAATAAATAAATAGCTACCTTTAATATTTTCACAATGAACTAACATATCAGGCACGCACAAGTCACAATCCAGCAATCAAGTGAGAGAGAGAGAGAGAGAGATTATTACATGTACCTTTTTGATTATGCGAGATTTGTGTGATGGAATCCACAAGAAAGAAAAGATCGACCTTACGATGGAAACTAGGCTCACTCTCCAACTTCCGGATTAGTAGTTCCACAACCTGCATCAACATTTTAAATTGTAACTAAAATAGTCTACAAATCCACATCATGGTTATACGCTATAATAATCTTCGATTTTGTGTGATATACTGCAAAACTCCGAAAACATGTATTTATTGGTCAGCATAAGCAGTTTTAAATAATCACCCAACTTCATTTGCAAACTTCACACACATTACAAAATCTAGATTTGCAACCCAAAGGAATGTGCGAACTGCTATTTGAAGCTTTCTTTTTCTCAACATAAGTTAAAATTGTAGAACAGAAAGGACAACTAACTGTTAATTTGTTATGGTAGGTGTGGACAAGGGATTTAAAACTCAAAAGGACCTGCGTAATGGCCCTGGGTGAAATGAAAAATTACAAAGTTTACAAGATTTAAAACCCAAACTAGAAAGATATTTTCACTCGGCCTAAAATCTAGATTCGCAACCCAAAGGAATGTGCGAACTGCTATTTGAAGCTTTCTTTTTCTCAACGTAAGATAAAATTGTAGAACAGAAAGGACAACTAACTGTTAATTGGTTACGGTAGGTGTGGACAAGGGATTTAAAACTCAAAAGGACCTGTGTAATGGCTCTGGGTGAAACGAAAACTTACAAAGTTTACAAGATTTAAAACCCAAACTTTTTTCACTCGGCCTAACTCTCACCCATCTGATCTTTCAACTTTTATGGTATTAAAACATTTGCAGACTCAAGATGAATGGTTGTTAGTATAGAAAATCAATATTTTCACTACAGGAATATTTTGAGCTTATTTTTTAACATATAAATGTACACTGACACATGTAATGAACATATATTACAAATTAGAAACATGACATCCACCAAACATAAGGAAATGCTTTCAAATTAATATAAGATATTGAAAAACTCAAAAAGTGATGAATGAAATATAAAGGAAAATATTGTATCAATGAAATTGTAATCATCTTTGAAAAGAATAAAACAAATAAAAGCTAAAAGAAACAAGAACGAGCCAAAGAGCCTACCTCATTGGCAATACCATACTTGGCACAATCAATGGCAAGACGAGTTGCACGACTAATACTTTCTTTAGTCCTAGACAAAGTCTCTATCATTCCCTCAAAAGCATCACGAGCAACAGCTGCCTCGGTACCACCACTAAGTGATCCTCCAGCAGTTCGATGCCCAGAGCTAACTCTTCTTTCTGAGATTTCCTCCAAATCAAGTTGAATTTGTGATACATATTGTCGACCATGAGTAACTGGGGAAGCTACATTTGTGAGTTGATTGGACCCCGAGATATCTGCCTGCAATGCAGTGCTAGAAATGGACAAAAAACCCTGAACTGCAGAAGGGCTGGGGCTCCTCCCTTGCATATCTGAGTGAGACACAAGAGTGGAACTGGAAAATCCAAGGAAAAAATTTTGCGACTGAGCTTGTTTCCTTTTGGCTTGTGCAACTGCAATAAGATGCCTCATAGACTGAGATGATTCCGGAGTTCTAGAATCCATGGATATGCCAATTTTATCATCTCTGCCAACTTCCATTCTGTTATTAAGAAAACAAGCAACAAATTATCAAACATTAGAAAATGCAAATAGCAACTATGCAAACAATTAAGAAGAAAGAGCATGGATACCTTTCACCAGATAATGAAATGTACTCGGCTTCATTTTCTGTTAAAATAGCAGAGTCGCTGATCTGAGGGAATGATCGTGGAGTAGGTTTAGACTTTTCTCCAGAAGGTGCAGACTTGTTTCTTGCCTGGTTATGAGAAAAAACCGAACTGTTAGACAATAAACCTGAACCCTTGCTAGACACAGCCTGAGCCTTCTTTTGAGTACCAGTACTAGAGATTTTAACCAAAGATTTTGCGGGTTTCTGCTGTTCCACAACTGGTTTAGTGGTTGCAACCAACTGGGGAGACTTCTTAGGTGAAATCAAGGTTGGTTTTTCCTCCTTGGACAGCAAATGCCCAGGTTCTGATTTTTTTGGACTGTGATACACATGCACCACCTTTTCAAGACTCTTTTTCTCAATTTGAGGTTTCTTTTCCGGCCTCTCCTCATCCGCTTGAGGTTTTCTAGGTGATGGAAAACCATCATATAACTGGGAAGATGATTCCTTTGTGCAACTCATCTGAAATTCAGTAGGACATTTGGTACTCTGTTGAGCAGTATTTGACCTCTCATGGTTTTCATTATTGCTCTTTACAGCGTCTGCAGAATATGAAGACGCTTTAAAATTTCGGGAAGATCCTCCATGAACTGGTGTTTTGGGTTTTTCCTCCTCCTCCTCCTCATCATAGAGGCACACAGCTCTCCGCTTCCTCTGTGTAGGAACTCTAACGTCAGTAGAGCATGATATATCATTCTTCAGAGCGGGATCCTCTTCCTTCTTATCGTCACTAACCAAAGTATCAGAATCAGGCATAGCCTCCAATGCTCGACGGCGACTCTTTGTTAGGGGTAGCGCGGCTTCATCACCAGGACCGTTGGGTCCACCAACAACATTTTTGGACATGGAAACTAGATGGTTCTCTCTTTTCACATGTGAAGTTGACAAATTTGAATCCATTATTTTTAATGTCTTGTCATCAACATCAGAACTAGGAGATAGACTCTTCGTAGTTTTAGAGACCGAACCCTTTGAAGCACTATCCCCAGCATCTACATGTTTTGACTTTTTGGAACAACGTGAAGGATCATTTGTTCCCAAATTAGGCTTTCCAAGCCCTGGTTGAACCCCCTTTGTCCTTCCCGAATGTTTGTCTTTGGCCTGCTCCTCAGAATCATCTATCACATTATCTGGCAACTTGACTTGCTTGTTGGCTTTAACCAGGTCTTTTGTCTTTTTCCCAACCTTACCACTAGTATCTGATTTTAGAGCATCTGGGGAGAACTCCCTCTTCCTGCCACCAGAGCCAAGTTTGCCTTTTGTTCCATCTTTTAATCGATCACCAGATTGTGGGTGATCAACACGACCAATTGAGTTATCATCCTTCAACGATGTAACAGCAGAACGATTTTTTTGTTCCTCAACTGTGCCACCATGCTTCCTCTTTGATCCAGTAACCATCTTCGTCATCTTGTGGCCATTTGCTACAGACCTCCGTCCATCACTGCGTTTCTTTGTGCGATCATCTTCTTCACGCTTACTACCAGAAACTTCTTCCTTGGGATGAGAAGAATTCTCTGGATTAGATTTCTTTAATGCCTCTTTTTTAGGCGGTGGAACTGCAGCCATTTTATTTTTTCTCTCAGGAGAAAAAACTTGAGAACTCTCATTTGCTCCACATGAGGTAGATGGGTTTACATCGTCATCATCATTTTCACCTCGTGCCTGTGAACAGCATTCCAGCTTAGGGCCAATATCACCTATGCCTTCTTCCTTGTCTGTTTGTCCATTGGAATCCCGTACACCCTCCCCATCCTTTAAGTCAACATCAATCCCATTATCTTCTATGCCATCACCAGATGGAGCCTCACATCCGGTGTCTGATCTATCAGTATCATCCCTCAAATCATTTGACCTCTTTTTGTGTAACTCGTCAAATGCCTGACATATGTCCTTCACAGCTTGGGAAAAATACTTTGTTTTCGCATGACAACGACCTAATAATTTGTTTTTTGCCTCACTAGTGAATGCCTGAATATCTGCAGGGGCAACAAAAGCTCTGTGGAGTGGGGAAAACAACAACAAGAATAACATATCAGTAGCAGTCAGTTTAACCAGCAGAGCAAAAAACAAACAAATAGATGAAGTAGAAACTGAGCAGAGCAAAAAACCACAAAAGGAAGAATTGTGGCCTCTAGATTTGGTCTAAATGGTTCCACTGGTTCTTTTTTGTTTCTATACGCAATTCAATGTGGATTTAGATTAAGAATCAAGTTCTATACTTACCAGATTTAAGAACCAATTAATATTTACTTTCAATTCAATGAGAACAAGGGTATAAGATTATAAAGGAGACCACATTTGACACTCGCCATAACATTTTATTGATAGAAAGAAAAAAAGGAAAAAAACTGACTAATTCTTTTTAGTTGTGCAAAATGTAGATTTCACTAGTGAAAATGTAATCGAGTAGGAAACAATTTCCCTCAGATGTCATCCTGAAATTTTCATTAGGTAATGCATCAGTAGATTTTACTAGCCCCTTTTCTGCCCCAGTAGAAACTATTAATTCAAAATCCAATATTACAACTTTTGAAATCTTAACCACTTAAATTTTCCTCTACCAAAACAAACTGAAATGCAGGCAGAAATTTCAATCTTGTTCTTGTAAGCTTCTAGGAATAACATCAAAACCACAAGTACCACCAAATGTAGAACAAGAAGTCACAAGAAGTCACAAGACAATCCTAAGCAATAATAGATTTAACAATCAATAACTGAATGTTTCAGTGAGTTCTAGTTTTCCTTTGAAACACAAAATTGCGGAGAGGAAATATAACAAACTGCACATGCCAAGGTCAATACATTTCATGTTTCCATATGGCATCTTGAAGTACATTTTGCCTTAGATAGGGATGAATCAGCTAAATACAATTGGTAGACTAAGTTGTCCTTTTCACCTTGCGGTATGTACACTGTAGGCTGTTTATATATTAGTGTTTTTTTAATCATAAAATCCCAGGTAATAACAGGTGGTTAAATGTACATGTGACAGCAGACTGTATTCACTTGCGTAAACGAATACAAAACTATCAAATGAGATATACTTACATCTCTTCCGTTGCAAAAAAATTGTCAATTTCACCTTTCTGTGATCTACACCCTAGGTTGTCAATATATTAGTGTCTTATTTCTTGTTATGAAAACTCCATGCACAAGAGGTATTTCAATGTACACGTAACACATTTCACAAACAAACTTTATCCAATATACATGAACAAATCTGAAATTATCAAATGGTATGAACTTACATCTCTTCCGTTCCAAAAAATTGGACAAAATATTTCTTTGGATCAGGGACCTTCTTCCAATCTTCAGGCCTGCTAATCTAAACATTCAAACCCACAAGAGTTACCTCAAACACAAACCGATTGTCGCGTAGACTAAAATCTGACTGAGTTACTCTTATCAATAAAAACATTAAACATAGTCCATCAATTTTGTGCTCATACTTATACTGCGAAAAGCATGATACTGTATTTTAAAAACCAACACATTCATCATATGAATCTAACATTTTATTCGCCAAGAAAAAAAAAAAAAAAAAAAAAAAAAAGCAAAAACAATATACGTTCAATCCAATTCCTTTTGGTATATTGCAAAGTTAAGGGCAAGATATACATGATTTCTGAGAAGCCTCACAATGTTCAGTCCCATTCAGTAACTGCACGAGTCCGAAAGCTTAGGAAAATTTGTTAATAATTACATACTACGAGAAGTCAAATCCAAGTAGTGCACACTAATCAACAAGCAAAACAAAAGTGTGTATATATATATATAAACCCCAACGCCCAAAACACAACATAAAGAGAAAGGAAAAACCGAAAAATTGCACAGCCGAAGACAAAGCAGCAGAATCCGTAAACGAAACAAAGGGAAAGGCATGAAAAAGCAGACCTTGGCGGGCCAATAGGGGAAGCCCTTGACCTTAGCAAGGACAAGATCGCCGAGACCCAACTTGCTCTTATCCTTGGCCTTGCTCGCTCCGCGTCTACGCCCCGGAGCCATGGCGTGGACGCCGCAATCTTAGAAGCAAAAGGAAAAACCCTAATTGAATCGTCGCAATCGAATCGCAAAAGCAGCTACGAAAACCCTATAAAAGCCCCAGAGGTCGGAATTGGAATGGTCGCCCGTTGTTGACGGCCAGTGGATGCTCCGACGCCGGAGAACTAGGTCATCGGACGGCAGGGCTCTGCATTCACAATTCCAGCGAGCCAAGGAGAGAGAGTGTTGGAGTGTGAGAGATACAGAGATTGTAGAGAGAAATTGAGGCGGTCGAAGGGTGAGAGATTGTAAATCTTGCGAGAAGGGGGGGGGGGGGGAGGTTTTGGGGGGTGAGGCGTGGGCGCACCAAGGGGAATTTTGCCGAATCGGAATGGGACGTATCGGTATTTTTCCGATTTTTCTTTTATTCTTGGGTTCACTTTCTTTTACATATTAATATTAGTATTCGGGACAAAAGCGCATTAAACCTTTTTTATTCCTTAAAAATTTTAAATTTAAGAAGATGAGATTGGTCGGGACTCGCTCCGAGGGATGGTTTTATGTGTTGTCTGTGTACGTGGCAAAGATTCCTTATTTTTTTCCATTTCTGTTTTAATTCCCTCTTCCCCTTTTTTTCTTTCTATTTAATCAATAAATCTAAAATGTAAATACTGCTTCACTTTATTCAATGGAAATAGGAAATAGGAAATAGGGAATAGGAGCAAAAGATGAAAGAATCAACAATGAGAAAGTAAGCAACATCAAATTGGTTAAGAGCGTTTACCCTGCACTCTCTAACATTCTTTTTCTCGTCACTCCAAAATTGAAGATTAATAGTGATGCTGCTCTTGAGGAAAATACTCAATTCCAAATGAATGCCAAGGCGAGAAACAAATCATTTTAACCTCCGGGACGGACCGAAACATGAGAAATATAATTCTGAGAAAGCTAAAAAGCAAGCTAAATAGGGGAGATGGTTTCTGACTGAGACCTAGATGTCTGCTCCTACTTTGAACTTTTATCCTTTTCTTTGCCATCATTGGCAACAGCATCAGTCACCAGAGCCATTGGTCTTTCGTCAATCACCTCATCAATGATTCCGAATGCCCTTGCCTCTTCTGGGGTCATAAAATGATCCCTGTCCATATTCTTCTCTATTATATCTACTGATTGCCCTGTATGCTTTGAGTACAACGCATTAAGGGAATCCCAGATACGAACAATCTGCTTCGTGTGAATTGTCATATCTTTGGCCTGTCCGCTGTACCCGCCTGAAGGCTGATGAATCATAACTGTAGCATTTGGGAGAGACCGCCGCTCACCCTTGGCGCCCGCAGCTAAGAGAAGAGAAGCCATTGATGCAGCTTGCCCCAAACAAATGGTACTGATTGGTGACCGAATGTACTGCATCGTATCATAAATTGCAAGACCTGTATGCACTAATACAATCATCACCATGTAACAATGCTGGTGAATTTTAACCAAATCATGCATTGAGTCTCGTCTATTCCTCTATTCATTGATATCATTTTCTGCCAAGTCTCGTTTCTTTTTTATAGTATAAAACATAGCCATACTGTTTAAAAATCACATCACAAGTATCAGCAAATTAAGGAATTAAAACATACCATAAGGGGGAAACACAAGCATTGTACTAACGTTTCTCCCAAATATAATAACATTGTAGTAAGGATTGTAGTATCAACTTTTTGAATTGACATATCTAATAGAAACCGTTTTAAGTAAGACCAAATGTTCAATAAAGATTTATGTTGTTTTACCCCAACTACCTGGTACAAGGCTTACACTTAGTTGACTTCTTGACCCCAATTAGAAAACATAAAGAATTGAGGTTTGGTGAAAGCAAGTGATCAGAACAAATTAAATGTTAATCGTAATTTCATGCAGTACGATTTGGAACACCATAATCAAGTTTGGCCATAGCCATGTTGTCTTCCATTTCTATCTACCAGATCAGTATTACCAATATGCTTAGTGCGTAAGGCTCAGCTCCAAAGCCAGGAGTATATAGATAGGGTAGACTCATAAATGGAAAAATAGTTCTGTTGTAGTTATGCACTTAGTCTTCAGTTTTGCCAATCTCATGTAGCAGTCTAATGAAGCAGAAAATTGCGCGCTTTCAAGCAAGTTAAGTATTGAGGCGGTTCAACAAAGTGAAAAAGTGCGTGGCACAACTCCATTCATGGTTGTGATACCTAGTTTTTCTTCATAATATTATAATTTATGCAGACACAAGATGTTTGGCTGCCACACAACTCTACAGCTACCTTCCAAAACTCAGACAGTATTTTCCTTAAACATCCAGTACTAATATTCCCACACACCACTATACCATTACCAGGAAATCATCTATCAAGCATGATCACCCTCTGCCTCTTTTTTTTCTTACTTCCTAGGATTAGCTTAGTAATGCTCTACAATCTATTCAAGTTCGTGGACCACTAATATCCGTACTCCAAAGCTTATGGCTAGCAGTCGTTTTCCCGTTTGTTTAAACCGACACTTAACAATTAACAACATTTAGGATTCAACTATAGTTAACATAAACCAAGATAGAGTTAAAACTGCAAGCAATATTACGGTGAAAAGGACCCATGTCAAAGAGTGCAACCACTAAGTGCCTCAGCATTGGTGATATATGGTATACATGATCATACAATGGTAATTTAAAATTTCTGTTTTACTTGGATGGAGATCCATCACCACTATTAATTCCAATTCCAAAATGCTACCAACATCATCATTTCATGGTTATGCATGTCAATGACTTCTCTAACAGTTCTACTTCGTGACGGGTCTGTAGAATCAAATTCCACTCGACAACTTAGTATTTAGTAGATTTTTAAGTCATAAGAAAATCCCATACTTCTCACTGATAATGCGCTTATGACACAGGTTACACAAACCAAACTATTCACAAAATCCTCTGAACCAACAAATCCACATATCCATTAGTTTTCTTAAGGGCTCATTTGATGAGAGGATCGGGTTGGGCGGGACTATTCACTATATTGAAGGCATTTTCAAGGAAGAAATGAATGACAAATCCCTTATTTTGTCCAACTTGAAGGTTACCCACAAAGAAAAGATTACAGATTTCATGGGTACGAGTTAGAATAAATTCACTGTCCACATATATTCAACAAGGATATACATTGCGCTACAGATTTCGAGCTTATAAATAAACTTATCGATTATCAAAATTCATTTTCGAGAAACAGATACTGCGCATATAAATTCATTCTACTGTTAATATAACAACAAACAACCAAAAACACAAATAAGTAAACCAGGTGGTGAAATGGAAGTCGAAATCGGGTTAAAATCTATAAAACAAAATCGACTATCTCATTTCTGACGTCTCAAAATTGCAATCGGCAAATCGAAAACCAAAACAATATGTAAATTAAAGCACGAGAATTTCACACACCTATAAAAAATTAAACAGAAATAAAAATGGGAAATAACAAAAGGACCTGCAGTGACGTGACCACCGGGGGAATTGAGGTACATGTGGATGGGCTTCGACGGGTTCTCGGATTCCAAGTAGAGAAGCTGCGCGACGACAACGTGGGAAGTGTCGTCGTCGATGGGTCCGTTGATGCAAATGATCCGCTCCTTGAGGAGGCGGGAGAAGATGTCGTACGCGCGTTCCCCTCGGGAGGAGTGCTCAATGACCATGGGGATCAAGCTGTAGCTGCGCAGAGATGGGCGCCATGGCCTGCTGCTTGCCAGGAGCTTCGCCTTTGAGATTAAGCCTCTCATAATGACAGAAACGAGGGGAGGGATTCGCAGACGATGGATAGGTTTTATGGGTTCAAACGGTACTCGAACCCTCGAAGTGTTCGAGGCACTGTGTTTTTGTGTTTTAGGATCTGGGTTGGTCGGGTTCCTATGTGGTCGGGTTAAGGAGTTGGGGGTTTTGTTAATACCACATGTAGGTCAAGGTAAAATACAAATCAGAGAGTGGGTGAAGAAAATTGTTTGTGTTTGGGTCTGTACGGATACGTAGTTCGGTTACTGGACCTATACATTTCAGGGTTAAGGTTGTGAAGTGAGAAAAACTTTTTTTTTTTCTTGTAAATAAGTTTTGGTAAAATTACGATTTAAAAGTATTCTTTTTTTATTTATGAACGTGAAGTCTTAGTTAAGTAAAAATTTTAAATCTCGTAAATGAGAAGTTTTATATCAATTTATTTTCTTCACCCCTTAATAATATTTGTATAAATTAAAAAAACTTAAAAAAAAATTGTGAACTGCTATGGTTTCACATATGAGTGACAAATCCTTGCAAAGCAGCCTTCTTATTTTTATAAGTGGTTAATAGTTGGATTAGTTAAGAATATTCACTTGTGAATTAGTAATACGGTCTAGTGGTAATTGTTTTTTTTTTTGTTGGAAAAAAAAAAAAGAATACAAAACTTAATTGTTGAAACCCAGGACAAATAGAGATTTGTATGAATGGGGTCATCCTCAAACAACAAAATCACAATTAAAAACCTAAAAAATTTACTGAACAAAACGTTTATGTATTAATTCATAAAGTTTTCATACGTACAAAACAATTAGAATCATTGCTTGAAGGATGTAATGGCTAGTCTGGTGTTAGTAGCTTGCTTTGTAGTGGCTTTTGTACTTCATCTCTTCTTAATGATATTGCTATCGTTCCAGATTATTAAAAAAAAAAAAAAAAAAAAAAATGTAACAGTACACAAATATTTCATGACACATGATACTTTGATGTTCTCAAAATTTTAATTACACACAAAGCAAGGACAAAATGATGAAACAAGTAATATTTCATATGTGCCAATCACATATACTTTCAAAATATCACGGTAATAAATAACTTATAACTTATTTGATTGAACGTCGTTTCCTTATTTTTCTTTTATTGCATCTCAAATAGCCCAATTTCTAGCTGCAAGTTTATGGAATTATATTCCGGTGATTCCTCTCAAGAAATCCCTCCAAGACGACCCTCTTCTTGCTTTCTTCAGAATTCATATCCAAGGCCCGCGGGGTATTAACATTGGAACTGGAATTATGGTGAGGGTATCCAAATCCATCGGCAGCGGTAGTGGTGGCTGCCGCCGCTGATCTTAAGCGCGGGAGGAAGTAAAACCATGCGGACGTAGACAGAATAGCACACAAACGACCCCATACTAACATAATAATCAACGTCACCAAAATAATAGACATACCAATCAGTGGATCCAAATTCTTCCCGTTGACTGCAGTCGACTCTCCCTTTGCCTTAGCCTTCCCCCTATTATTATTTTTCGATCCGGGGTTGTTGGACACGGTAGTCGACCACGACCACGACGAATATTGTTTACTAAAATTGTGTGTCACCGACGGAGTCACCGGCGCCCCCTGTTGAGTTTGGCTTTCGCGAGCGGGGAAAGACACGGAGTGCAACACTGTCCGAGTACAAGACGTGGGCGTCCTGGCCTCCTGTCCAGCCGGTGAATCTGGTTGGCTTTGGCTGCTAGGTGGTCCTTTTCTTCCTGCAATAGTTGTTCTTGTTCTTAGTGAATCAATCTTCCGGCAAAATCGCTTTTGACACATGCCATCCTTAGGGGACTCCAAATGCTTCCTACTTTCGAGGTTGATCGTGTTGGTCTGCAACGGCACAAATAATTCATTAACGACAACTAAACCATTCCACGTAACCAATGGAATAAATTACAACAATTACATTAAGCTGTTTTTTTATTCTATAAAAGTGAAGTGATACTGGGGGAGCAAAATCAAACTTGAAACCTTGAATCTAACCGTCGATGCTCTTATCTACGAGTGAATGAATATTAATTACTATACCTGTGGAGGGTTATGGTTCATAGGGGTCTGCGGGTCTGAAACGATGGGAGGAGGCTCAGCCTCTTCCCGACTTGGAGTCCCTGGCGGCTCCCCATCGGTGGTGGCCGGTAGTACTTCTTCGGAGTTAGAGACAAGGTTACCAGACTTTGACTTTGACTTGGTCTGCAAGCTGGAAAACTTGACCACCTTGGACGGACGCTCCCCTTTGTCGGTGACGGTGGTGCCGGAGGTGTCGATGGGGACGGTTTTGGCGGCGGACTTCTTGGTGCGAAACCTCCAGCTTGACCAAGAAATCAAATACGAGCTGCGTTGACTAGTAATACTAGTTGAATGTTCACCCTTCATATCAATCTTACGGTCTTCGCGATTATCTTCTCGGGTATAGTTAGCTTCCTTTCGGATGAGGGGGGCCGACTTTGATCTCATACTCCGTCTGCGACTCGTTTGCCTGGAAAATCCGAAGCAAGCAAGAAACAAACTGTGTTTTGGTTTGGATGTCGACGGAGTAGGAGTAGTTATAGGACTAGGAGTGGGAGTAATGGTTTTCTTTTTTATTTCTGCCATGGAAATCATGAGATAAAGGACGAGGGGTAGGCAGGGAGATGGATCATGGAGAGAGAGGAATGGATGGCCTCCAACTTTGAAGAAAATACCAGCGGGTTTGCTCGCCTCTAATGCTCGACCATAATACCTTGAATTTTACATTAATTCACTATTTTTGCGATGAAAATGTTGATATTAATATGTATTAATTTAGTCCCAATTGGTGTATTTTATTCTTATTTTTAATGATGGCGTTGTTTATTGCTAATTCGGATGTGTAATAATATTAAAATGGGTTTGGTTAAAACTTGAGAATTAGGGATGCGTGACTTTTAGACTTTGGTGGCTAATTAAGAAGAACAAGTCCCCAAGACCTTTCAGAAGAGAGATTTTTTATTGTGATCATCACACGAGATGGTACATCACGTGTCATTATATAAATTGTCGGATATGTATGTTAAAAAGTTAATAACTTAAAAAGTAAAATATTTCACCATTTATATAAAAACACGTGGTGTACCACCTATGTTCCCGTCACAATTAAAAATTTATACTTTCAGACTTCCAGTTCCACGTTTTAACCACGCTTCCATCATCTAGCTTCTACATTAATCCCCATGTATTATTCGCCTAATCCTTAATTTGGTGAGTTTGATTAATTTAAACAATACGAATAATTTATTAAATTCTCAGGAAAATATTTACATCTCCTGCTGTAACATTGAAAAAAAAAATCAATGAAGAAACATCATGCCCCATATTTAGTTGCAACGGAAGCCATCGGGTGAGTTACTTCGTTATATTAACGACAAAGTATAAGAAGTCAACTGACTCCAATTGTCTAGTCATCTGGAAGACATCATAAATCTCAACATTATAAGAATCAAACTCATAATTAGGCCCGTGTGTTATACTTCATTTTACCCAAACTCAATTTTAGCGCTTTAGTAAGTCATTGAGATTAGTGGTGATGGTGGTTAAGAAGATAGACGAGAGAAGAAAAGTTAGAGTTCGGAACCCTCCATTTATCCAAACTCGAATTTACAGTTTTAGTAAGTCACTAAGGTTAACCTAGTAGTGAGTGTCACATCCAGGTCCAGGCCCCCATCACATTCCGGACTCGACTCCACCGTAGCACGATATTGTTCTCTTTGAGCCCTTACCACGCCCTCACGGTTTTGTTTCTGGGAACTCACACGAGAACTTCTCAGTGAATCCATACGTACAAATCTTTCCAAATTGGAATTGTTAGTTTATAAAATAAAAAGTTAATTGCCACTTGAAATTGAAATCGGCGGAAATCCAACCGTTGGATTGTAATGAAATTTTAGTATATTGTTCTAGAAGCATAATGTGGATCCTTGGAAAATTCGGATCGGAAATCTGGGATGCGGATCTTTTGGAACAAATCGTAGGGGTGTGTTCTATATAAATTATGTATTCTATTGACAAGGATTATGAGTCATGGTTTGATAATTGTTCTAGGTGCCGATTGTTCGTGACCGCCTCAACCTTCGTGCTAGGGATTTACGAATTTTAGCGAGGACTCCAGGTGAGTGGGTTTTTGGTTTTTTATACAAGTATATATGCTTTATGTTTTAGAATATGCATCTAGTGATTGCTTATGTTATTGTTGATACTGTGAACTACAAATGACTTGATCCCTGTTTAGGGTATATAGGCAATCTAACGAGACGTTAAATGCAGCCATACAATAAATAAGACTAAACAATTGAGACAATAGCCTTGTTTGGGGAATTGAACAATGTGAAGGAGATCCTTATTTATTGGTGGTTAAATGTTGGTTATAAATTAATGTGTGAAGAATCGTAATATTGAAGTGAAAAATAGTTAGGAATGATAGTTAATTTAATTAGTGCTTAGTTGGGCTTATCACCGACAATTATTTCCAAAGGTAAATAGTTTGGGAGTAGGGTGTTACAGCGTACGCATATTATGCCATTTGTATATATGTTTATATATTTGGAAATATTATGATATGGTTGAATTTCATATTTACATTATGGTATATTCATATGTATGTTACTTGCACATAATTAAATGTGAACGCTCTGATACCAAACTGATACACCCCGACCCGGAATATCCACTAAGACTCCAAATCGAGCTGTGCTGGGCGACACCCGGAAGGTGACGAAGCCAAAAAGTGTGATGATGATAAAAAAATATGAATTAATTTGAAACTAAGAGTGTCTAATTACCAGAATGTGCTATGAGCGGTAATGAACCTATTACACACGCGATATAAAGCATAAGTAAAGTACAGTAAGGTAAGGTAATAATTATATCATCATAAGAAGACACCTGAACTGAAAAGTGCCAAGAATCCTCGTCGATATGGACACTCTACTGTTAAAACCTGGAGGGGTGCAAAAATAGAAAATGTGAGTGAGTGAAACAAAACTTTTCAAACCAAATTTCAATTAACAAGGAATTAACCCCTCACCTTAAAACCTGTATAGTTTTCACCAAATCATCACACTTTATGGCTTCGTCACCTCCCAGATGTCAGCCAACACAGCTCGATTCAGAGTCCTAGTGGACATTTCGGGTCGAGATGTGTCAATGAGGGTGGGTAAGAAGATAAATGAGATAAGGAAAGTAAGAGTTCGAACCCTCCATGTATCCAAACTCAAATTTATAGTTTTAGCAAGTCACTGAGATTAACCTAGTGGTGAGGGTGGGTAAGAAGATAGATGAGAGAAGGAAAGTTAGAATTCGAAACCCTCCATTATATCCCAAAGAAAATTCCAATATTTTTTTCTTGTGATAAACTAATGTATGATTCATATATTTTAAGCAAAGATAGGATTTGTGTCAATGATGTGACACTGAATTTTCCAGCTACTTTCATTAATAAAAACGTTTTCCAGATAAATTAAAGAAAAAATATTTATTAACAAGTAATCTCTAAAGATCTGCTGGGGCATTTTAAATCTTAAACTTTTAATACGTGTGGTTGCATGCCATGCACGTCTTGTTTGATTTGAAGTAGATGTCCAAGCCTCAAAGGACAAAAGGAAAAATAAGACAAACATATCTGTTTGTAACTAAAAACCCAACTGTGAAATAGTAAGTACTAGTTTTGAGTTGACGAATTAAGTTTCGAATATGTTACCAAATGAGTAATTAAATTAAGGGGTTAATTACATTTCACACCTTTCATGTTTGACACGTTCACGTTTTACATATAATGAAAACTTTAAAAGATATAGTATTACTCATTTTCTTTAATGTTGACATACATGACGTCATTTTAAGGTATTTTTAGAAATCATATTTTGTAAACCATAAAACGTAGTTGTTGATAATTGAATTATTAGTTAAGTGTTGGTTAACATGCTTATTTCCCATTAGTCACACATCAAATTATTTGCAAATTTAGTCTACTTAGCATTACTCGTCATTTTATGATACAAATATCATAATTATGTATAGAAGAATTAAATCAATTTAAAAACTGTTTAGTCACTCATATAAATGAACTAAATTAAATTAAAATAAATTACAATTATTGCATTTTCTTGGGTTTTGTTTCGTTTCTGTATATTTAACTACAAGTGACGGTGAAAAATGGAAGAATTGAATCTTAACCACCTAGAAGCCTTTTTTTGGTTTTTCGTTTAGCAAATAGATATAAAAATTTGATAAAATAAATAGAAAAAAAAGTGGGCCGTGGGTTGAGATCCACAGATCCGTTTCGGCCTCGGCACAGCCCACGCTCCGACGGATTTGGTACGAACTACGAACCCTAACTCGAGTTCAAATGCTCTATGGGATGAAAGAGATGTCATGTCAGTCAGTTGTGTTGTATTATGTTGACCGTTGACTTGTTGCCAATATTTAGATGAGACTAGCTAGTAATGCCCGCGCGTTGCTGCGGGATTACAAATTCCAAGAATAACAAATTTGTAAGTGGAAGTACCTCGTTGAAAGTCTTCTGGAAGCAGTATAACACCTTTTGGAATCTTTGCCTCATTCTGGTCCGGAGTGCATAATGCGCAAGCAATTTAAGCATTTCCCAGCACCACAGAGCATCATATTTCCTATGATTAATCAACAATGCCTCCTCCAGCTTTGAAATAGCATCTGGGCAAACAAACACAAATCCGCATTTACAGATTTTCACTTCACTCCCAAATAAATAATTAATAAAAATAACATGGAGAATTTCTACATCTAAATAATTAATAAAAAAAGGATATTTCGGGGAAATTCAAAGTTAACACCTTGGGTTAGCTTCTTTGATTCCAGTACATTCCAAAACTGAGACAGATTGCTCTCCATTTCCTGTCGTAATACAGACATGCAGTTTCTATTTTTTGATCAACATAGTCAACATCTTTTACAGTCGGTTAGATTGCATCTCCTTACATGATTGAGAAAACAATTGAATCACAATTAACATTTGTTAACAAAAATTTTAAATCATATATCCAATCTCACAGAGAGATCACAATGAAACAGTTGTTATCTGGCGGTGAAACTTAAAAACCAAAAATGCACCTTAATGTCCTAGAGAGAACAGAATTGCAAGCAAAAGTAGGATATTGAAACAATATTGTCATAATCACGAAATAAGTTCATGGGTTTGCTAATATTGATTTATTAGGTAATTTAGGTTCCAACTTTGTCTCAATTTATCATTTTCTGGTAAACTGAAAGTGTAAACATTTAAGCACTTACCAAGAAAAAAGCAATTAATTATTTGATGCTACTTACAAAACCAATTGGCATACATAGGCTTTGATTAAAAGGTTAAGTATTTACCAAAAGATTCCAGCTGCAAAAATGCATGGAATATCTACAAAGTGTTTGATAAATCCAGAATTTAATTCCTTCTCTTCCTTCATTTTCCTTGCACCCAAGAAAAGAAAAGCAATTTAGTGCCAAACTTTAAAAAGAACCTATAAAATCCAGAGCAAGCATTAAAGAAAGTTAACAGTGTAGGAAATAAATGTTTGCCCAAATAAAAAAAGGAAAGACGTTTCCTAGCTATATTTCAAAGTATTCTAAAAAATGGAAAGATGATTCCTAGCTATATTTCAAGCAAGCTCATATACACAGAACGTATCAATTGTATCATACACATAAGTCAAACAAAAGCATTAGAGCTAATAATAAAATGGAAATGAAAACCTATTAACCAATTTATTAACAAATTTTTTGTGTAGATCGCTAACTCGCTATTCTTAATTTATCAAATTGATTAAAATTACTAATTCTCTTATATCTATCAATACCCCTCCCACCCTAGAACAATAAACAAAAAAATTCTCAATTTCTTATATCTCACAAAGAAAGTCACATGCATGTCCATTTCAAATCTTACAACCAAAAGAAAATATCAGAGTTTCTTAGTTTCTTACCCAAATCCACCAATTTGAATCAAATCTCTACACCCCCAGCTTGAAATCTGTCTGAAATCACTTGCATGAACACAAATCTTATACATGCAGAACAGTTTAGGTGAAGTTGAGGGAATAGGTAGTAATGAAATTAACAAACAACCAAATTCCAAACGAATAATTAATTGTTAGATGTAGATGTACAACCCGAAATTAACACTTATAAAAAATAGCACTTGAATAAAATGCATAAACAAAAGCTGTGCTAACATGAGAAAACATGCAAAACAAACAATGTTGAATATCCTAGGTATTCCATTTATAATTATTCTCCATTTTTATATATTTAAACTACCAATTATCTGCATAAATATTTCATTCCCTTACAACTACCACAACTATATATAAAACATACTTAATAGAGCATGTAATTGATTTAATTACATCATTCTTTAAAAAACCCTTGGGTGGGAGCTGAAAGGATGCCATATTTATTAGTGCATAAAAGCCAATAATTTTATCCACTGTGATTATTTTTATGATTTGCATTTATTTAGAATTCATAAATGCAGGAAAAGAATTATAGGAACTTAAAATTTTTAGAACAAAGAAAAACTATGCATGTATTGTGAACTCTATGTACAGAGCCTTTACATGGCCAAAAGAAAACAAAACAATCAGTAAGAGCTCTTACATGCACAGATCAACAAAGAAAATTCATCAGCATTTTCTTACCCTTTCTTTCACAAAATCTTGTCTTCCAACCAGATCCTGCTAACTAATCCACACCTTGTCCTGTACATGAAAATACACTCCAAATGTAAATTTCAAAGTTGTTGTAATTTAAAATCATCATGCTAAGATAGGCAATCCAAGATAATGCTACTCTTTAGTCTGGATTTTAAGTCTTCAAATTCAGAAACATTTCTTGAACGAATGAAATGATCTAGGACCATCATTCAAATAGAAACTCTTGGCCCTTCATTTGATTAGATAGTGCTCTAAATTAAAACCCAGCAATCAATTCGCAAGCTACTCCAAGTAAAATCTAAAGCAACCCACTCTAAATTTATAAGCCAACAATCCAACATTAATAACAAAAAAGAACAATGCAAAAAGCAGAACTCATATGAAAAGACATTGAACAATAGCTTAAATCCAAAGCAACAAAGAATAATCTAATAACAAAAACCAATAACAAAGGACAGAGTTTAACAACTGACCTTGAAATATAATCCAGAAAAACAAATTGAAATAATCAAATTCCAAACCAATCTCATAATTCTGCAATGGAGAAGAAAATATTAGAGATATTAACATAGATTTTTTGGTTTGTATAGTTGGGAACACTTTGCAGAACTGGAGAAAAATGTGTACCTGATCAGTTTGTACTGCCCTATCCGATGGATTCTATCTTATGGTTGCCTCTCAACAGCTGGGTTCCACCACGGGTAGATTAACAAATCCTATTCTAAAATGCAATGTCTTTAAATCACTTAATCCCCATCTGTATAAGTTAATTCTCAATAATTTAGACATGAAAACAGAAGACATTACTCACATGCGATGCAATTGTCAGATGAAGAGCAACTCCTCTTTCAAGCTCATTCAGAACATGATACAATCTGGATCCTCAGTAAATCTCTTGCAGACATAGTCATGCTTCCAAACAACTGAACACAATTGATACCAAATTGCAACAATTTCTTTAAATTAGTCATAGTTATCTATTGATGCACAAATATAAAATTTTGTATATATTCAGTTTCACCTTTTGCAAGGAGCAGTTAATGATATCCAAGAACAATGCGAAGACATATCATGGGTTAAACTATCTATGAGTTGAACAAAACTAAAACGCATTGTACAGCGCAAATAAAATAGCCAAAAAGCAAATGAAATAGCTAAGTTACCATTCTTTGTCTTAAGCATCAAAACTCGCATTCCACCAGGTACCTTTCCACTTCTTCATATCCTCTGCAACAAATAAACTATATCAACCTTTTTACCCACCCTAAAAAATACTTGAAATCTGATCCACATGCTAAAACACACCCAAAAAAAAAAAAAAAAAAAAAGAAAAAAGCAACCTAATAAACTTAATTATATATGATTATTTCACCACATAATTCAAATTAATTGATGAAAAAATTTTAATTAATTAAACTGAGTTAAATATTAAATATAAAAACCAATAATAATTGTGATTGTCCATTTCCTGTTCCCCGGGCTTTCCACTTGGAGTTCAAGATAGCACGAAACCACCAAAAAAAAAAACTATTCAATTTCTAAGACCAGAGCACAAAACCAAGCAAACACCGCCACCTGCAACAGAAACAACACAGTAAAACAGAGTTCTAGAGAGAAAAAAAACAGAGGACTTCAATTTTACATCGATCGAGCAATCGATCTAGATGAAAACCCTAAACCTCGAAGACCAAGATTTCCTAAAACGAAAAATCGAATTAGATGGAACAGCCACACACAAATCATCGAAAAAAATAAGAAAAGATTTGAAAGAAAAAACTCACAGACCTTAATCAGGGGTTTGCAAGGTTGTACAAAAAAACCCCTAAAATTCGCACACCAATTTTCCTGAAACAAAAAAAACCCAATCAAATTAAACAACCACACTGAAAACACAAATTTTCTTCCCAATCAGAAAAAAGATAAAAAGATAAAAAATAAAAAATAAAAAAAAGCAGAGAAACCACCTGAAACAGTACAATCAGCCGGAAAAAGAGACTCTTCACACAACACACGATCGATGATAGACGCGGCGAGAGAAGCAGGGAAACACGAAGGGTTGACGCGGGAAGAAAAGCACAGAGAGGAAAGAAAGGAAAAAGGGTAGAAAATGGAAGAGCCTTCGAGCACCTTCCTCACCAAAAACGAAAAGGAACGGTGGAGAACTCTTCGAATCAGACTAACGTGTCAACATCGCTTAGAAGCAAACAGGCAGGCACGCGCAACACCTATGATGAAGGGCAAAATGGCCAATTTACTGCACAATCCCACTAAAGCCGAAAAACCATGAAGAAACTGAGGGACGAAACCGGAACGGCACTGTTAATGAACAGTGCCAATCCGCTGAGATTTAGTATATATAGAATGTGCTATCTCCACACCTCACTTTACCTCTGAGATAATTTATCACTTCATCCCGTCTTCACTCCATTATTCAGACCCTGTTTGTCTACAAATTTCACCTCCAACAACCGTTCACCCAGCCACGGTGGCGGCGGCGAGAGAGAAGAAAAGCAGGCAGTTGCAGACGATGGGGTCATTGGGATGGGAAGAGACGGTGAGAAAGGCGGAGAAGCTGGTGGAGGAGGCCATGAAGGAGAACGACGCGTCCCACGACGCTGCTCACGTGTGGCGGGTCCGAGACCTCGCTCTCTCTCTCGCCCGCGAAGAAGGCCTCTCTTCCAATTCCGACTCCATGCAAATTGTAACGCCTACTCTCGCTACCAGTAACTTTTAAAGGGAAAATAACAATTGCATTAATTTATCCAAAGCTTGATTTTGGTACTGAATTGCCAACATTCGTAGATTGAACAGTTGATGTCTGGAATTGAAGGACTGCTGATGATTATTTTGTTATGTATTTGAGTTCTTCACAAAAGAAGATTTCTTTAGGGGTGGTGCTATCCACACACCACTTTCTATCCCCCGGCATTCTCTCAATCCGGCGGTCGGATGGAATGAATTGAATATCAAATAATAGAAATTAACAAGTGGTGTCTGGGAGGTAAAAAGTGTATAGCACCGCCCTTTCTAAACATACCAAGCTGATCACATTACTAACGCTCTCTGATACAAGTCGGTTCCGCACACAATGACAGTGCCAGCATTGTTAATGTAATCAGTTTTGCCCGTTTAAATAACATTATTGTTAATCTGTACTCTACTTTTCTTGGTCGACAGATAGAAGTGGCTGCACTTCTCCATGATATAGGTCAGTTATTGTTGACAACCAAACTTTATAACATGTCTTTGTGTGCTTGCTTATAAATGGATGTGCGAAACACTGCACCCATTCCTATTAAATGTCTTCTTTTACCTATCTTCTTGTTGGCTACTTGTAACATGCAGTAGTACTTCTATGTGGCTTTCATTCTATGTTTCTTCCTGCATCTTTTCAGCTTTGCTTTTATTTTCTTACTCTGATCCGGTATAGCCTACTGATCATTCGTGTTGTTGATTGCTCGCTGCAGGTGATTACAAGTACTTGAGGTTTGTACGTTTCTCATTCTTTGTTTCCTTTAACTTATTTTTTCCTTTTCTGTTGTTTTGTCTGGCTCTTCCATTGATTCATCGTTTCCCTCATGTTATTTTTGGAATGTAGAGATCCCTCAGAGGAAAAAATTGTTGAGAACTTTCTCGATGAGGAGGGCATAGAGGAGACTAAGAAAATGAAGATTATAACGATCATCAAGGGAATGGGTGAGCCGGTTACTGCTCCTTTCTGTCATGTTATTTCTCCCCTGTTCTGCTTACGTGATGTAAAAATCATTTGAGTTTAATCCTGTAATCTAAATCAGAATTTCATATTGCCAAAATGTACATGCCATGTCTCTTTTCTAAATAGGAAAATATTGTATGTTTCAACACATGCCCCGATATATGCATCCGTATTTTCTCCATTTACGGTTTATATCACTTTAGAACCATATAATTTTGTCAGTTTCATTGTGTTCTTAATATTTATGCAATTCTGATTTTTGTTCAATCTCCTTTGTGGACGTTATTGTGGTTGTTAACCCTTTGTAGCTGTTGTGGTATAACAGAATGTTTAATTCCAAGCACCTTATTGTGCCTATGAGCTCTGATATACAAGTACTTCTACTTTCCAGGTTTCAAAGATGAGCTTGCAGGAACAAATAACGATTTTCCTCCAGAATTTGGCGTTGTTCAAGATGCTGATCGTCTTGATGCAATTGGTGCTATTGGTAATCTCTGTGCTTGATAATGCTAAACATTAGATTTTGTCTACCTACTTACTCTATGTAAGTTTAAAATTGGGATGACTGCTTCAAGAGCAACTGTGGGTGTAACTGTTTTTGCACAATATTAAGTAGTCTTTTGGTCACAGGAATTGCTCGTTGCTTTACTTTTGGTGGAAGTAGGAACAGAGTGCTACATGATCCTAAGATTCTGCCACGATGTGACTTATCTAAGGAAAATTACATGAAAAAGGATGAGCAGACTACTGTGAATCACTTTCACGAGAAGCTTCTTAAGCTAAAGGCTTTGATGAAAACAAAGGTAAATTTGTTGAAACATGGACATGGTATTACACGTTCCTCACTTGGAATCTTCCTCATTTGCATGCATTACATATGTGTCTATATTATCATCCATTCAGTTTGTGATATGAGGTTTGACCATTGATGTCAGGCTGGGCAGAAGAGAGCTGAGAGAAGGCACAAGTTCATGGAGGAGTTTCTTGTAGAGTTCTATGAAGAGTGGGATGGGAGAGCTTGAACGAGGTAATTTTTATTATTTTTATTTATTTATCTCAGAACAGTCAGATGTAAATTATATAGCACTCCTAGACCTTGTTTGTTAGAGAGGATCAGCTTGGATAGGACTATTCACTATATGAAAGACATTTTGAAGGGAGAAATGGATGACAACTTCCCTATTTTGTCGAAGTTTGAAGATTACTCATGAAGAAAAGTTGTTCCTTTTAATCGTACCATTTTTTTTGGGATTAGTAGGGATGCCTTTTCTTCATAAGTAATCTTCAAGTTGGACAAAATATGGAAGTTTTCATCCATTTCTTCCTTCAAAATGCCTTCAATATAGTGAATAGTCATATCCAAGTCAGTCCTTCCTATCAAACGTGGCCCTAGTGTTCTAAACAAAGAAAAGAGAATCTAGAACGTAATCATTCTAACAGTGCTGAATTTTGTGATTATGTTAGAACTTATCAACTTTGCTCCTGGAGCGGAACGTGCTTGAAGATGCGGGCTATAATATTCAAACCAACTGTATTACAAAATATATTTTATAACATGGGTCGTTTCTCATAGGACTGTACTATGTTGGTGGATACCAAGGAAGTCAATTACCTCTTTGATGAGTATCGTACGAATAGGTACTAGGTTGGTTAGAATTAGAACCCTCTTTCCTGCATTGAAGCATAAGTAATCAATTTAATGAGAATATGAGATCTGTGGATGGAATTTAAATTCTATGTGCCTAAATGAAAACTGGCTACATCATGCGACAAAACTAAACTTGGTAGGTAAAGTTGGTGAGGTGTGGTAATTTTCTTCATCGTGTGAAAAATTATGCCCGTTAACTTTAAGGTTGAGTGCCTCGTACTGCCGAGGTAGGTTTCAGTGACAAGAATGTCGAGGTCCTGAGTTGCTCGCCAAACTTTGCCTTTTTCTTTTGTATTTGGCGCTCAAGGCTTTCGTAATTGAAATGCCTTGAGAGTTGATAAGAATGAAGAAAGGCAGAAGGGGCTTGCTCAACACGTTTAAGTGTGAAATGTCGAAAGTTTTACTTGCACCGGATGGATTGAGAATAAATACCAAAGAGGAAGAGCCCACGCAATCCGTCTCACGTGATGTGTGAGAAAGACACATGGTAATAAATCATCAACCAGTTGCGCCTAAGATTTTACTATAAAATTACAAGTTTGTCTGCAGGCATCGGAGTGGCTACCATTTTTGTGACTCAAGTAGTTAGTTATATTTGCAAATTGGTGTTTGGGTTTTGCTTTCGTTAGGATTAATCACAAATTAGTGAAAGGGAAAGATGAACTTATTTGTAACAGAGAGAGAATACATGTATTATTCAAATACATAAACGAGGAAGAATCCAATATTACACAAGTCGATATCACTCTACAGATTTTGAATCATCTGCCCATGTATGTGGGATATGGCAATGCCACTATTTATATATGAACGATATCATTATTACAAACGACAACATAAACGCCAAACACACTATAATCTATATTATATTAATCCCCATTAATATCATATATCATATATTTAGTAATTTGTGGCGCTCAGCATGGCCACGCTTTTGGAAAGTGACCTTCAACCCATGCTTCATGTACATGGTCAGTGCCAGCTTTGGCTCCACCGGATGATTTTCGACCACCTTCACACGGTACCGGTAAATGATGGAGGCAGCGACGAACTTCATTTGGTAATAAGCGAAGTCTTTGCCCAAGCAGAGGCGAGGACCGCCATTGAAAGCCGTAAATTTGTATGCGGACTCGCTCATGAAGCGGCCGTCCGATGACCTTAGCCATCTCTCGGGCTTGTACTCCCTGCAGTCCTTCCCCCAAATCGCCTCCATTCTCCCCATGCTGTACATTGCGTATATCACTTTTGTTCCCTTCTTCAATATTGTTCCATCCGGAAATACGTCATCTTCAACCACCTACACATATAGTTGACCCAATATTGTTTGCAAGGGATAATATAGACAGTCACAGATTTAGCGTTAGGTAAACAAGAATGTCATTAAATTAAGACTATATCCTTCTAGGGTGTCATCGTTGTTGACCGAAAAACAAAAACCAGCTATTCACTTAATTATAATTCACCTGAGGAAAAAAATAGATAATTAGTAATATGTGTGTGTGTATTTATCTCACAATTATATCATGACTATTGACTAGCTATATGATTAGTTGAAGAATGTGTGAGGCATGACAAGTCCCATAACATGCCATGCATGCACTTAAAATGATTACTAGTTTGAGTAAACTAATGTTTAAAACGAAAAAGAAAATTAAGGTGCAAGTTGTGTAATTAACTGAACTGAACTTACCTCCTTGTGATCTAATGGAACTGAAGGGTACAACCTTAGAGCCTCTGATAGAGCTGCATGAAGATACTCCATCTTCTTTATCTCTTCTGGCTTGAATACTACTGCTTCATCATCGTCACTTTTAATTTCACGATCACGATCAGATGATGTTCTTGCGCCCACAATCCGGCATATTTCTTGAAGAATCTTGTGCTCCACCTCCGGATTGTGATGAAGCAGCCAGAAGAACCAGCTCAGTGCCACCGATGACGTGTCTCTCCCCGCAAGTATGAAGTTGACGCATATATCCCTCAAGAATTTGTCCGAAAAAGCCTCCCCCCTCTCGTCTTTCAAACCCATAAAAACCGTTAACAAGTCTGATCTAATCTGCTTATTCTTCTTATCCTCATCATTAGAAGCATTAGAATTATTGGTGGCAGAAATTAGTAGCGGGAGCTCTTTCTTCCTTGTCCGAATGACGTCTTCCGCAAACTCGTCCACTCCTCTTATGGACCTCTTTAGCTTCCTCTCAGCGCCCAAGTTTAAGTACCTCATGGTCTTCCACAAGCACGATGGGGTCACGAAGCGCATAATTGTTGCTTCCGTTGCATCCTCAAAGGCCTGAGCGAATGGTATTTTGGGTAACCCCAGCTGCAAGCAACCAGGGTCGACCCCAAACGCGATCATGCAAACATTGTCAAAAGTCAACCTCAAAAGAATGTCTTGGAGGTCGATTGCGGTCGAGTGTTTGATGGAGTCCTCTAAAACGGGCAAAAGCCTACCATGGACAAGTTCAAACAACGAATCCGCGGTCAGTTGCCGGAACTTAGCTGAGTGGAACTCGATGCTAGCCGTCTTCCTTTGTCGCTGCCACGTCTCGTCGTCCGCGTTGAATATACCATCCCCGAGAAGATCTCGAACGGTGTCTCGGAAATAAGGGCCTTTGGGAAAATTGGAGAACTTGGTCTTGAGAAGGTGCTCCAAGTTACGAGGGTCTGAAGTGATGACGCTAAAGAGGCTGCTAAACCAAGGGCCTTGGAATAGAAACGTGCCGTTTTGGCGGCAAAGAACTTGGGAAAGCCACTCGTATAGGTTGTTGGTTTGGAGTCCAAGTACGGCAAGAGAGAGAGAGGGTAGCATGCCAAGCACCGGCCAAACGGGTAGGCCATGGCGTTTCTTCTGCCTCAACGAGTGTATGGTAATGAAAATACATAGAGCCAGAAAGAGCTCCGAGATTTGGATGTGGTGAAGGAAAAAGAGTTGCCCCAAAACCAAGTTTCCGGCCACGAAAGTCTCGGAGAAGGAGGGGGAGGTGAGATTATTGATGGGAGGAGGAGAAGGAGTGGTGATCATGTTGTTGGAAGGAGAGGAGAGCCTATATGTGATGGGAGTGTGTGGTTTATTAATATTGGCAGACTCACACTATGATGAAATTGAAATGAATGGGTTGGTTTAATTAGGTTGAGGAATGGCACGGTGGAGGTCATGTGTTATATGGGGGGCGGTCATGATTCATCATCTGTTTGTTTCTTGGCGTGCATGCTTTCTACTTCTGTCTTTTACCCTAGAGCTTTCGATTTGGTGAGCTGAAATGTATTCTGGGCAACAGACGTGGCTGCCCACCCATTTATATAAGCTTATTCGAGTTCATACTTGTATATTCTTGCGGGCCCTACCATGGAAAGCATTTTGATGATTCGAACCGTATAGTATTTAGGACTTTTTTCAATTAAATAGTGTGTTCTTCTTAGCATTTTCCTACAATTAAATAATTGCCATTTTAGTAGTTTCTTGAAATATTGATTTCTTTAGTTTTCTGATTTGCTTAATTTTTTTATTAAAAACTGAATGAAGAATTATAAAATTAGACGATTTAGATATTAAAATAAAATTTACAGTACTCTCATATTGTATTCCTCAAATAAAGTTAATTAAAAAGTCGAGAGATTATATATAAAATTTCTTTTCATATGTGTGTGCAACTAACTAACGATTCACTTTAGGAAATATGCAAAATTTCCTTTCCACATATTTTTTTTTTTTGTCGGAACCCTTTCCATATATGGATTGATCACTATTCCTGAGCTATCTAGCCAGTACCTAGGGTGAATATATGAAAATATTACTATTCACTTTGGAGAGTATGGTCCGTGTGTAAAGCGGACGAATGGGAATGTCGGTCTCTGTGTGTGTTGGTTTGAGTAGAATATGGTGTATATATATCTCTTGAAGTTTAAAGCAAAATGTTGATACTTTCCCAAGTACCGCCAAACGAAGAGTGGGCACGGTTTGTTCCAATGCGATTTTGAGTAAAATCGAAATTAAAATAAAAAGTTTTTGCAATTTCAAACGGTTTCTGTTCAGTTTCAAACCATTTACATATAAAATGAAGAAAATTCTCTCTCTCAACAACATTAGTATATTACATAGGATGTGGTCTTAGTATTTCCAACTCCCCCATTTCCTGGATCTTTCCTTCTTTTCGGCCTTTTTCCACTTGGGCTGTTGGGCGGCTTCCATTTTCTCTAGAAATTAAGTTGCCATTTTTTTCTTAAAAATTAAGAAAGTCGATACCTTTGAGAGTAAAAGTCGATACCTTCCATCAGAGGGTTTTGAATTTTACACATCACGGTCACTAAAATTCAACTTGATCACCAATCACAAGATTACAATTCAAATTTGAAATAAATTTCAACATCAAAATGCTTTATAATTTGCAGTAAAATGGTGGTACTACTGCTGAACTAGATCAAATCTCTTTTTTATTATAACCCAAAAGATAAAAAAGCCCAGTTCCCTTTTGATTCAAATGAATAGCTACTCTCACAACATATTCCTCAAATAAGGTTATATAAAGAGTAGAGATTATTCATAAACTTTCTTTTCGTGTGCATGTGCAACTAACTAACAATTCACATTAGGAAATATGCAAAATTTCCTTTTCCATATATGGAGTGATCACTATTCTTGAGCTATCTAGCTACCTAGCGTGAATCTATGAATATATCACTGTTCACTTTGGAGAATATGGTCTGTCTGTGTAAAGCAAACGAATGGGAATGTCGGTCTCTGTGTGTGTTGGTTTGAGCAGAATATGGTGTATACATGTATGTCTTGAAGTTTAAAAAAGTGTGTGAAAAATAAAATATAATGTATAAATATCACATCCTTATTTTTATACTACGTAATTTTTAATTATTTAGTTTCATAATCCTTACTTTAGGAATTAGGATCGCATTGAATGCATGGGCCAAAAAACTATGGTGACCAACATGCGTATATAATTGCATACGTAACAACATCACATATATACGTGGCAAAATATTTCGAAGATTTGTGTATACTGTTTGATGATGAGTTAGTTAACTAATAACTTAACCCAAATTAACACATGTTTTCAAATGCACATACGACTTTAGCTAAGTTAGCTGAAGCAATCAATATGCTTCAAGCTCTGCAACCAAGTTTGAATCTCATTTTTCATAGTTTAAGTTAATTTAATGTAATTATCTTAATATTTGTCAAAACAAAAATAAACATATTCAA
The DNA here is from genome assembly GCF_041283825.1 of Pyrus communis. Classification (NCBI taxonomy): domain Eukaryota; kingdom Viridiplantae; phylum Streptophyta; class Magnoliopsida; order Rosales; family Rosaceae; genus Pyrus; species Pyrus communis. The sequence goes on from NC_142577.1 coordinate 31,029,120, forward strand.
ATGAAACTAATTTTTCTAGTTATAAGAAAAACTGGACATGAAAACCTAATGAATTAATGGTGAATGGTAACAGACACGTACAGAACTGGGCTTTAAGCCTTAGGGTTTCGTAACTGGTGGACACGTTAATGTTGGGCTAAAAAGGCAAATACATAGAGTGATTCTTTGTACAGGGACTAAATTTTATTTCTGAACGTTCATCAATTTTTTTTTTTTTAATTCATATTCAGTTATATTACGCATGTCTGGCTGGCCACAGTGAATGTCAGAAGTCAACCAACGGTCCTGGATATCAACGAAAATGCTGGAAAGGTTATCAAGGAAACCCTTACCCTTCTTGATGGTTGCCAAGGTATGATACAACTTTGCAAGTAACGCTACTCCTACTATATTTTTACATAATAAATTTGTATCACCTTTTTAATAAAAGTAAAATCCGTTAATATATTTAGGTCTCATCTCTATCAGAAAAGTGGTGAAAATGTGATAAGAGTAGTATTTTTGCTTTGCAATATATATGTGACGATGATACTATTTTCATTCTAAAAAAGTAATAAAAAATGAGTATTTTTGAGCGCTAATAACAATTGTCTTACAAACAATATATTGCTATAATTGATCATAATCAGCAAGCTAGCTAGCTAGATCCATTAACCCGTTATTAATCTTCTTTAACTGCAACGGACGTAGTTTGCCTTGTTGTAATTACAGATATTAACGATTGCGAGGTATCAAACCTTTGCATTAGCCCAAAAGACGGGTCAACTTGCCTGGAGGCTTTAATTGCAGTTGTCCAAAACAAAACAAAGGAGATGGGATGAGAAACGGAGTGGTTGCAGCTTAGAGGAAAAGTCTGGCAATCAATCTCTAAGAGACGTACTAACGTTGCACTGGGAAAGTATATATGTTAGGACACATACTACGATGCATGGATAAGGTGGTATCCCCTCGTATCTCCGTGTACTATTGTATCTCTATGTCGTCATACATCAATTCTTCATGTTAATTTGACATATTCCCGTGTCGCTTCGTGTTGTAACCCCGTGACCGTTTTTGTGTCCATGCACCATAGCATATATATTTATGTTAATTATTTCTCTAATAATTAGAGGTGAAACTCATTTTTTTCCCTTCTTTTATTTACCATGTGAGCGCAGGTGTTTGCATAGGCATTTTGGTGTTGACCACAGCAGGTTTTGGTGTTGACCACTTGCAGGCGGCTTCAGGAATATGGTCAAACCCTATTTTGTATAATTTTCTAACACTATACTTGGTTATTTCCAACTCGACGGCCAAGTCTTAATTTCCATGGAAGCATCCGCCTACTTTCTCACTGATGATGACAGCGCGGATTATTTAAAGCATTCTGTATATATTGTGCTTTCTAACAAATGAGCTAATCAAAGACTTGCACCTAGCCTACTTGATGACCGATCAGCCATGTCGAACCACAAACAACTTCTGCTATTTCTGGTCATCATCATCTTCTCCTTGACACCAAAGACAGCATTCGGGCAACCAAAGTCAGGCTGCCCCGGCACCTGCGGCTCTCAGAGCATCCCATATCCATTCGGCACAACTCCAGGCTGTTACCTCGACGAGTCGTTTCTCATTTCCTGCAACGACACGTCAAACGGTCAGAAAGCATTATTTTTCCCAAAAAGCAACGTAACCATCCTCGGCATATCGCTCGTTGATCACGAAATACGAGTCTCCAGCTCCATATCCTACGATTGCTACGAATACGACAACTCAGGCCATCTCAGCAACAGCAGCGAAAGAGTCTCTTCCATGCTCACGTTCTCCAAGTTCCCTATTTCAAGTAGCCGCAATAGGTTCACTGCTGTCGGCTGTGACACTGTCGGGGTTATCGCAAGCTCGAAAGGGCGAAGCTACACGACCGGATGCGTATCCCTTTGTACAAAGTTTGAGGATGTCGAGAACGGGACATGCTCCGGCATTGGTTGTTGCCAAATACCTATACCGGAAGATGTGATAGATTATGCCACGGCAACTGCGAGCTTGAGAAACCATTCGGACGTCAGAGGCTTCAATCCGTGCGGCTATGCTTTTGTTGTGGAAGAAGACGCCTTCAACTTTTCCTCCTTGGATCTTGGAAACTTTCAGAATAGGGAGAGTGTCCCGGTGGTGGTTGATTGGGCTGTGGGGAACCAAACATGCCAACAAGCTAAAACCAGTGCTACTTATGCATGTCTGGCAAACAACAGTGAGTGTTACGAATCAAACAACGGGGGTGGCTACATCTGCAAATGCAATAAGGGTTATCAAGGAAATCCATACCTTCTTGATGGATGTCAAGGTACTAATTAAACTCATCTAGAAATATTAATAAACCGTAGTTTTTGTTACATCTAGGAAACTTATCCTCTTCGTTCTTTAAGCTTAATTAATAATCATACGGTTGGTTAATTGTACTCTTAATTAATTAATTTTTCTGATGGATTAATTGTTAATTTCAGATATAAACGAGTGCGAGGTTTCAAACCCGTGCAGCAGTACAGCAACATGCGACAATATCCTTGGAAGCGTGAATTGCTTGTGTCCCAAGGGACACGACGGGGACGGAATGAGAAACGGAGAAGGTTGCAGCCCAATTGATAAACGTAGCACTCAATCTCTCAAACTTGCTATTGCCTTAGGTGAGCACAATAACATTATTTATGAATTGATTAATATTCTCAATTATATTTCATACTCATTAGTCATTAGAGTGGATTGATCATCTATTCAAATTTTCTCTGACGAGTTTAAATATTATGCATTCATTTTATGTGTGATTTTTCTGTGACCTTTATCATTAATTAACAACTGAGTTCAGAAGATTTGGTCTTTTCTTTGATAGGGTCTGCTTTTAAATATAAAAATGTCAAAAATCCGACTTAAATACACATAGACATAGAATTAATTTGAGGGTTGCCTAGGTGTGGCATTAATCATGAAGACTTTGAGAAATCAACTTCCCCAGCTAGTGTTAATATCAAAGCAAATGAAAATCATATAAATCTAATTGACTAAATCCTGAAATTAAAGAAAGACCTAGAAGAATAGAATATGGGCCAAGTAAACAACGTTGGAATTACAAATGCAAACATCATTATCTTCACGACTAGTTCAATTTTGTTCTCTTGTGGACTGGCTTCTTATTATATATGCAGTAGCCGTCGATTTATTCAATGGTTTGCCTTGTTATCTTAGTTTTCATACATTTAGTAGCCTTTTTTTTTTATTGATTTTTTATTTTTTTTGGTTAAAGCATTTTAATCGTTTTTGATGCTATTGGTTTCTTTGAGCTAACAAGTCAAGAATAACTGCATATTTCTATAGTTTCTTCTTAGAACGAAATTTGAGAATTTCATTGTTTCTAAACCTCAATTATGGTCAGCAAGGGGAACTGAACATGCATTTTCATACCCAATTTATGGTCAGTTCATGTTTCAATTAATTTGTAAAACTTTACTGGTAGCTTACAAATGTACAAAGGAAATTTCTCTCTCAAAGTAAAATAATGGACTCTAGTGTACACTTAAATTGCGTGCTAGTGTCATCAAATTTATGTACAAAATTTGATTAGCAATTGATGTGTCAGCGTATGTGCCAATTAATGCAGGCATCTGTATAGGCATGTTGGCATTGCTCGTTGGAGGTTTTTGGATTTATTGGGGAACCAAAAGAAGAAAATACATTCAACTTCGAGAGAAATTTTTTCAACAAAATGGTGGCATATTGCTGCAGCAGCAACTCTCTTGTCACAGAGGATCTGTTGAGACAGCCAAAATTTTCACTGCGGAGGAACTGCTAAATGCGACTAATAATTACGATGAAAGTAGGGTTCTTGGCCAAGGAGGCTACGGAACAGTGTACAGGGGATTGCTATCAGATAACAAAGTTGTTGCCATTAAGAAATCCAAAATTTGTGACCAAAGCCAAATCGAACAATTCATAAACGAGGTAATCGTGCTTTCACAAGTTAATCATCGTAATGTGGTCAAGCTATTGGGGTGTTGTTTGGAGACGGAAGTACCCTTACTAGTTTACGAGTTCATCACAAATGGTACTCTTTCCGATCATCTTCATGATAATAGCCAAAACTATTCGTTGCTTCCTTGGGAAATGCGCCTTAAAATTGCAGCAGAAACAGCTGGGGCACTTGCATACTTGCACTCTGCAACTTCTATGCCTATCATACATAGAGATGTGAAGACTACCAATATTCTATTGGATGATAATTATATAGCAAAAGTTGCTGACTTTGGAGCTTCAAGGCTTATTCCTATCGATCAAACTCAGCTAACCACTCTAGTACAAGGAACACTCGGATACTTAGACCCCGAATACTTCCACAGCAGTCAGCTGACAGAAAAAAGTGACGTCTATAGTTTCGGAGTTGTTCTCGCGGAGCTGCTGACGGGGAAAAAGGCACTTTCTTTTGATAGGCCAGAGAGCGAGAGAAACCTAGCAATGTACTTTGTTTCTTCGATGAAAGAGGATCGCTTAATCGAAATTCTTGATGATCATGTGAATGTCGATGAGGAAATAATTATCAAGCAAATACGGGAAGTAGCTAGTCTTACAAAGAGGTGCTTGAAGGTAAAAGGAGACGACAGGCCTACTATGAAGGAAGTCACGGCGGAGCTAGACGGACTGATCAGTTTGGGGAAGCATCCGTGGGGAAGAGATGGGTTTGGATTCGAAGAGACTGAGTACTTGCTCAACCCTAATTCTGAGCGTTACAACGGAGACGGGGATGAACCTGGTGGAAATTGCAGTACTAGTAATACTAGTTATGCAGGGTTTGATAGCATGAAAAACCATATCATAATGCCACATGATGATGGGCGATAGATTCTTCTGTCTTTTAGCTAGTGGATGTTAATTAGACGTGTACTATATTAGGATTAATGTTAATATTTGTTGATGGTTATCGTTAGAAGTTGAAAGATTATGTTGGATTCCTTTTTACTAAATTAGCAAATTCGCATTATAGTGTTGTTTTTGTATACTTGCAAGTGAAAAAATTTATGTTTTTTTTTTCTTTGATTACAAACCCAATTATTATAATTAGTCATATTTAAAAATATAAAAAAATTATGAAAAGGAGAAAAACGCTATTTCAGAAAAGAAAAAAAGAAAAAAAAAAGGAAAAAGGGAATTTAAGAAAAGGATAAGAAGTAGTGAGAAATCAATTGTATTATCCTGTCGAAAGTTGTATTACTATGTTGGGACAATCCACCCACGCGATTGGGCCGTGGCCCTTCCTTTTGAAATATATAAAAAAGCGTCTGTCTTATCCAACGGACACAAATTGCATTCTACTTTTTATCCCGTTGAAGATTCAACTCTCTCTCTCTCTCCCCCACCCTCCCTCGAGTCGGAGTCTCACTCACACAAAAAGCTCCCAAATTGCACACAGACCAATATTATTATATATACGATCAGTAGACAGCAGTAGTAATTGCTAGCAGTCTCTGTCTGAGATTCTCCAATGGCCCTTAATCCTAATTTGTTGAACATGGCTATGATATGGTGTCTAGTACTACTCTTTTCAGTGACCCATGCCGTGAAACATGAAGAAATAGAAACGCAGAGACGACTGGGAGAAGGTGACAGGGTCACCAACTTGCCCGGACAGCCGCCGGTGTCATTCCCGCACTACGCCGGCTACGTCCAACTTCCCAAATCCGGCAAGGCCTTGTTCTACTGGTTTTTTCAAGCTCAAGAGAATGCATCTCGGAAACCCCTTGTTCTTTGGCTTAATGGAGGTCAGTTCCCTCTCTTCCAATCAAAATTTGCTTTTCGTTTTGGATTTTAGCTAGGGTCGTCATACATTTCTGCTTTTGTGGAGGCGTTTTTATAATTAATAAGTATATGAGTATATGAGATACAACGGTACGATTAAATTTGATATTATCGAAAGTTAATGTTTAATCATCTACTAAACTGTGCATTTCATACATAGATGTATTATAAAATTTTCAAAAAAAAGAAGCGATAAGATTTGGATGTTTCAAATTAGAAGTGTTTCTTTCTTCTTTATTATGTAATTATATTTTTCATGTGTATTTCATTGGGTTGGATGGGTTTACACTTTATCCTTTCCATATTTTGCCATTTGTTTTTCTTGATCTTCTTTTTGAATTGTGTGTTGGTGTCCGTTGAGAGGCACAATTTGTCAACAAGAAGACAAAATTGGCATAAGAAATCAGAAAACACAGAGCATCAGATTTTAGAATGGTGGCTTTTTCCGTTATTCTTGACGGCGAGAGCTGGTTTGCGGTAATGTCTCTCCACTCTCAGTCTGAGCACACCAGACGGACAAAGTACCATCTGTCCTGTCCAGTAACGGACTTGATTCTCTGGTCCTCTCTGGTCTGGAGCCTCTGGATCGTAGAAGAGCACAGAACATAACAGAGCAGGGATCATCCCATCACATCCAAATACCAATAAAGTCAAAAACTTTTACAGTAACGAATATTTGCCGCCGCCGTTACATTTGACGCCCGTCCTACCCATACCCATACCCAAACCAAGAAGTGCATTCCCCCAGGCCCCAATATGTGATAATCATACAGGAATGAAGCTGTCTTTGGCCTCATTTTTCACTTGGTTGGTATGATTTTAAGTAAAATCACATGGTTGAATCATGATTTAATCATAAATAAAAAGAATAGTGACGTTAATGTATATATTGTTGGCAATGGCATGGCATGCAAATGGGATATTTTCACATACATTGAATACGGCCTGGCCTGCCTCTGGCCGTCACTGATTCAGTTGCAGGCCTCTGCTTCTATTAGTATTTAATGCTATATTTTCTTTTGGCCGAAATTATTTTTACAAGACCGAGAGAATTCTACAACTACTTCTAAATTTCTAATAATGGAGAAGATAATATAACGGATATATTATCACGGTAATATTTCTACTTTATAGTGTAATATTGTATGTGAATTCTTTTGCAAAGTATTTACATTATAGTATTAAGATGTCATGTGAAAAAAAAAAAAAAAAACTTGTGTCGTGCTAGGCCTTTGACTAATGAGTTGGTAGGATCCACTATTCTCGCGTTCTCTTCTACATCATGCAATGCAGTAGCAATATACCCTTTTTTTCCTTTTTTCTTTTCCAGTTTTCATCCCCACCACTTCAATTTGTTTGTTTCTTTGTTATAATTGGTAGCAAGCCTGGTTCTGGAAGGCTATGCACATGCAAATGCAACAGCCAATGCCCCATTAGTCATCAATCCCTACTCACGAGTCACCGCCGGCCAATTTGATTTGGTTTACTAATTTGGGCATGCAATTAATTAAGATTAATATCCCCTCTTTTCTTTGGTTTCTTTGTATTTTTTGCGCTTTTAGGCATTTCTTTCCATTTTTGCTTTATTAGTAATGGTCCAGGAATGATGTATTGGTCCAATGACACCATCTTCCAATTATTTCAGGACCTGGGTGCTCATCCGTAGCTTATGGAGCTGCACAAGAACTTGGCCCCTTTCTTGTTCGAAACAATGGAACCCTAATTCTTAACAATTACTCCTGGAACAAAGGTTTATATTAATTAATTAATAATTAACATTGCATAATAAGCTTGATTTCTTGAATACTTAGATGATGATATATGTATGATCATGATGTTCAGTTGCCAATGTGCTGTTCCTGGAGTCACCTGTTGGAGTAGGGTTTTCCTACACAAACAACTCCAAGGATTTGCGTACAATGGGCGATCGAATCACAGCCGCTGATTCGCATGCTTTCCTGGTGGAATGGTTTAAGAAGTTCCCAACCTTAAAAACCCATGATTTCTACATTGCTGGGGAGAGCTATGCTGGCCATTACGTCCCCCAGCTTGCCAACCTCATATACCACCGAAACAAACGAACCACCAGATCATCATCCCCATCAGAGTACTCCTCCTCTTTCATAAATCTGAAAGGTTTCATGGTGAGCCAGCCTACATGAACCCTAACTCTACATACAATTAACTCATTTCTTTAATTATCTAGCTAATTAATCGATCATTCGCATTATAATTGAATTAGATTGGGAATGCTGTGATCAATGGACCGACGGACAACAGTGGGATATTTGATTACGCATGGAGCCATGCCATAATCTCGGACACGCTCTACAACAATTTAGTAAATAAATGTGATGTCGTACATGATGACAACCAAACAGCAGAGTGCAACGAACACGTTCGGACCTTCTTACAAGATTATTCTGAAATTGACATCTACGGCATTTATGCACCCACCTGCCTCACTGATCCATCTCCATCTACTACTGCTTCTCCCAAACCAACAAGGATTAACAATTTCATGAAAAATGTTGCACCTCGTCTGCTCAATCAACATGTAAGTCATCACACTCTCGATTTATCTCACCTAATTCATTAGCTAGCCAGTAATTAGTAAACACTAATAAATTAAGCAGTTATGTAATTTTGGTGTGGTTAATTAATTTTGCAAAATGTATATATAGGAGCTTTGGCAGAGGCTACCATCAGGGTATGATCCCTGCATAGAGGATTATGTTGAGCAATATTTCAACAGAGAGGATGTTCAGAAGGCCCTGCATGCCAATGTTACTAAACTTTCCTATCCTTACTCCCCTTGCAGGTAACTATGATCTACATATACATATATATATATATATATATATATATTTATGATTCGATTCATATAACCAGTTCTCTTTCTCTCAATCCCTCTGGAATTTAGGGGGAGAGAAATATTCAGAGAGGTAGCTGAAAGTCAATTTCAAGAATTTATTAGAAGGAACATGCACGTTGAGAAATCAATGAACTGGAGCTTTCTTTCTGTTTCCACACTGCCACAAGGGCCAGATCATAATTAATGAAAGATATCTTGCAGTAACATTTGTCGTTGTCTTCTTCCTTTTGTTTTTTCTTCTTTTTTTCTCCAATAAAACGCAAAATTGAAATATTTGATAAATTATATTGTGCAATCGGCAATCAATAATTTAGATAGATAGATAACTAGAAGATTACAAATTATCGACACCTCGTTTTCAATTCCTTACTATGGTCCATGGTAGTTCCCTTCCCACTAAAACCAGTCAAGCTAGCTGTTATGTTTTTCCTCCATATTTGTCTTTTATATAATTAGTCAGTAGAAATTAGTCACACGATAGCAAAACAAGAAAAGCTGGTGCTGGTACCGGTACCGGTGGGTAGGTATGTCTGTGGTAATGTTAAATAATTCGTCAAAACTCTAAACACAAATTGCATGCAGGAGGACCGTCCTTTACTTTACTACTCTATTTAGGGTGGTGGGGAGTGGAGTGGGGACATATGCAAGTTGGTTTCCAGTATGGGATCGCACTTATTATTACATTCTCGAATCTCACTTGCTTTTTTAAGTTCCCACCTCAAATTAGGCATTAATTATTTCCGCAAGCATTTTTCTGCAACATATACTTACTGATGTTCACAATAACATCTATGGTATATATCTTATTCTGTTGCTTCCTGTGGCATGCAGCGGCATCATAAAGGAATGGAAGGACTCGCCTGATACCGTACTGCCAATCATTCAGAAGCTCTTGAAAGCTGGCTTGCGTATTTGGATCTATAGGTAATCGAGTTCATTAAAGATTACTGCACTAATAACTTGTAATTTGTGATTAGTAATAATTAAAAACCCTAATCAATTACATGCATGCAGTGGTGACACGGATGGGAGGGTGCCGGTAACATCAACGAGGTACAGCATAAAGAAGATGGGTTTAAGAGTAATTCAAGGATGGAAGGCATGGTTTGATAAGGGTCAAGTGGCCGGGTGGGCGGAGACGTACGAGGGCGGGCTCACGTTTGCGACGGTGAGGGGCGCAGGGCACCAAGTCCCGGTGTTTGCACCTCGGCAGTCTCTTTCTCTGTTTACCCATTTCCTCCATCCCAATCCCAACACCACCCACGGCCTCCCTTCTTCTCGTTTTTAGGCTTTTAGCTAGTAATAAAATAATAAAAACTCAGCTGCCTACCCCTCAGTCTTTTACACATAGGAATACGATGCTACTAGTTAGCCATCGTTGCATTTGCAAGTTTACAGCCAGCAAGGTGTAATATGACTCATAATTTATTAATAATATATATTCCAATATTACGTGCTATATATGTTTTTCACCATATAAATTAGGGCTCGTTTAGAAGACTTCTAAAATGGTTGAAAACGTTTTTAGAGAGAATGTTTTTTGTTGTAAAGCACTTGAAAGTGTTTATTGCAAGAAACACCAGTTTTATGTGTTTCTGGTAGGAAGCACTTGAAGTGCTTGTACAGATCGAACTTTGCATTACTAAAGATTGATTCAAAAATATTTTTACAAAATGCGTTTTCAACTATTTTAAAATCAGTTTCCAACGAACCTTTATGTTTATCAATCATATCATGAGTTTATTTTATATACGCATAATTAACATGATTGCAAGCAGCCCTACCATAGGTAGGCGCAGCCACTCCCCATTCATCATCTTGGAAGCGACCACGGGAGAGATTCCATGTCTCTCAGAAATTAAGGCAAGGAAAATCATTTCCCCCTACTAAAAGCAACCGATAACAGTCTGTTTGATCTGGGCCGTTAATTTGATGGAAGAGAGGCCCTAGGATTGTACAAGGGAGTGCTTGTACAGTTCAATCTTCATCGTTTAATGTTAGCCCACTTTATTTTTATTCTTTAAAGCTGGCCCAGTCCAATTGGTTTGGTTGGTTTTCTTGGAACCCAAAACGAATTAGATGCAGAAATTGAACTTTTACAGTTGCGAGCGGCTTCAGAGCGTCCTCCTTCCTTCCTTCCTTCGTCGTCTGCTCGGCTAAGTCTGTCTACTGACGACTGACTTGTACTGAGAGTGAGAGTGAGAGGATTCATCCAAATCATTTGAATCCAAATGGCGTTCCTTTTCCACAAATTTCAGGAGGTAAACGTAAATCCTTCTCTCTCTCTATTTCCCAATTTCCCTAAACCAAACATTTCGCATCTCTATTTCAGTGATTTTCGTATTAAATCTGCTGTCTTGTCACTTTTTCTAATTCTTCATCGTTTATGTATATTTATTTGCACTAGAATTTATTTATTGACCACAAATTTGGCTTTTAATCATTCTCAGTGTTCTTCAGTTGGATGAAATTACCACATTCCAGTTTGAGAAAATTAACAAACCCAAAAAAAAGAATGAATTTTGTTGACAGGAGCTCCATAAGAACCAAGAAGCAACAATAAAAATTACGACTTGCAAAGAAACGTACTTTACAATTTGAGGTTCCTAAGTTGCACTACACAATTCCTATTTTCCTAGACTAGAGGAATGGGCATTAGACATGTTCATCCTGAGGTCAGGTTTTCGTCAGGATTTGGTGTTAATGGACTTCCAATTCCAAATGGGCAACCGCACTTCGCCATGCTACATGTGAAAATTAACGCTATAATTGTTTTTGTTTTCAGGGTGTGAGAACTCTTGCTAAACAACCCATGTTTAACAGGAATCCAAGGCAACTGCAGTTTGAGGCAGATATGAATCGCCTCTTCCTATATACCAGGTTGCTCTCACACCACCATCTTCCCATATGAAAACAAAACTACTAATTTTTCCACCACTAAGGCCCTTTCGTTTCAAAAGAAAAAAAAAATACTTGTATTGTGCATCTTGGATGTTGATTATGCAATACTTGTATATCCATATTGTGCATATTGTTCATCTTGGATGTTGATCATGAAATACTTGTACCTTTCTCACTCATATCGCATATTGTGCATCTTGGATGTTGGTTATGAAATACTTGTACCTTTCTCACTCCTATCGCATATTGTGCATCTTGGATGTTGATTATGAAATACTTGTGCATCCAGCTACAATCGCTTGGGAAGGGATGCGGATGAGGCAGATGTGGATGAGATCATTGACATGGCTAATAAAGCCTCCATTGCCGATCAACAGAAACAAGTCCAGGAAAACATTCATCTCCAAATTAAAAACTTCTGCGTGTCTATGGATGAAGTTCTTCTCCCTGATGTTAAGAAGTTAAATGTGGGAACTGAATCGCCTAAACAATCAAATGCTTCTACTCGACGAAGTGGTCTTAGTTTTGCCATTGGTAGGAATGGTCCACCAGTTAAACATCGTGGTGAGCTTTTTACTTTTGTTTTCGGCTTCTTATTCCTCTCTTCTCAACAATTTTTCAGAACGTTTGATTACTATACTGATTAGTTATGATTTTCAGTACAGATGTGCCGGAAACAAGGCCATTACAGCGCACTGATGTTTCTCAAAAGTTAAAAGATCTCTTTGGCTACACGCTTGATATCAAACCTTCTCAAATACCCCACAAGGAAGCAGGCCAAGGTTTATTTCTAAATGGTGAATGTGATGTTGGTGCTGTGGTGGCCGTGTACCCTGGTGTAGTATATTCCCCTGCGTATTACCGCTACATACCTGGATACCCAAGAGTTAATGCTCAAAACTCATATTTGATCACAAGGTATGATGGGACTGTGATCAATGCACAACCTTGGGGTTATGGGGGCGAAACCCGTGAATTTTGGGATGGTTTAACTGTTCCAGAAATCAGGCCTAATATGCATGGAGATGAGAAAGGTCGAGATCGGATCTGGAGACTTCTCAGTAAGCCTTTGGATCAGAGGAAATTGGGAAACAGTGGCGACATAATAGAGCGGAGGAATCCATTAGCTTTGGCTCATTTTGCCAACCATCCTGCAAAGGATATGTCTCCAAATGTTATGGTTTGCCCTTATGACTTCCCGTTGACCGAAAAAGAAATGAGGGTCTATATTCCAAATGTAATATTTGGAGATGCAGAGGAAGTGAAGATGAAGAGATTTGGAAGCTTTTGGTTCAAGCTTGGAGGTTCAAAAAATAGCGGCTCAGATTTTCCTGTTTTGAAGAGTCTTGCCCTGGTGGCTACAAGGGCACTTAGTGATGAAGAAGTGCTTCTGAACTACAGGTTGAGCAACTCTAAGCGTCGGCCAGAGTGGTATACTCCTGTTGATGAGGAGGAAGATCGAAGGAGGTGGAGCTAAGTTTTGTTAAAGTTGCCATCTTGTGTTTTATGTATTACTTTCAACCGGTTCTTTCTGATGATGAGCGTACTTTTGGTTCTTGCTGGGTAGGGACTTTTTCTGTCTATTGATATTAAAGATCTGAAAAGCTGAAGGTTATCTAGACTTGCATTACCTGATGAATATTACTTCTCTTATTTACTGAAATCATGATGCTCAAAGTTAAGGCTTTGGCTCCGTCATCCAAAGTGTTTATGTTGCGAACGGTCTCTCCCATTTGTTTTCGTTTGATTTAGTTGTGATGATCTTTCTTTGAGTGAAAACCAAGCAAAACGATGTGGAGCTTGAGCTTTTAGAACTTGTACAGTTTGCTTGTTTGGATTCAACAACAGGTCTAAAGAGTAAAGACGATGACGTTAGGATCTATTCCATGTGTACCCACACACACAAAACATCGTCCAACGATGAGGGTTGACGATCGTCCAACGATGAGGGTTGACGACGATCTTCAACCCTTTTACAACCATCATTCTTTAGTTGGGCCAAAAATATCCCTTTTGGTCCTCTTGTTTCATATTTTGGAAGTCAGTGTATAACAATGCACACACTTACAACAGTTTGATCCATGACTTTCCAACCATTTGAGAACCTGCTCTGTATTAATTTGTATGTATGTGATTAGATCTTGCCAATTCACCACGATGACAAAAATCATTATCTTCCTAAGTGGGGTTAGCCAAACATATTTCTCAATTCACAATTTGAAAAAAAAAAAAAAAAAAACATATTTCCTAATTGTCATCCATCCATTCCGTTTTAGAGTTCAAACTTTTTCCCTTATCCTTAGTATAGTTTAGCGGAGTAAAGTTACAATAAAAAAAACTCTAGAAATCTCGCTCTACATTTCTCACAATAGTATTTTCTTTTTTAATTGTAGAAAGTTTGGAGTTTAAATAGAACACATGCATGTCAGATTAATTATACCACTTGATTGGTCCATAATCATATATCCATGCATTAATCTTAATTGCTAAGCTACAATTAGGATTAATGGGGCTTTTAACCTTTATTTTGTGCCTCTCACCTAACTTCGGTGTTTGTTGGAGTTGGGGTCATGTCTCTTCTTCCTCCTCGTGGGAACTGGTCCCAGAAACCAAGGCAGCTCAGGAGGCTGACCGAGTTGAAGCGCTGCCGGGCCAGCCTCCAGTGGAGTTCAAGCACTACTCAGGAGTCAGGATACGTGACAGTTGACGAGAGTCATGGCAGAGCTCTTTTCTATTGGTTTTTTGAGGCTACACAAAAGCCCGCCCACAAACCACTCCTTTTATGGCTCAACGGAGGTGTGAGGATGAGAAGTTGAGCTACTCTTCTCTGCAGGTCCAGGATGTTCTTCCTTGGGTTCCGGGGAGGCCCAATAGCTTGGCCCATTTTTAGTGAAAGAGGGCCCGACAGTAAAATTCAATAACTACACTAGTGGCATGTTTACCAAACGGAAATGGAATAGAAAGAAACGGAATCATATTCCTCCCGAAGCATTCCGGAGTTTACTAACATATAGAGAATGAAAAAGTAAATAGGACCCACTTAAAATCCGGAATAGAATTCCTTAATCTCCCGAAATTCAATTACCTACATGGAGATTGAATTCCCGGAGGAAGCCTTCTTTTGGAATCAAACGTTTTTACCCAAAATACCCTTGTACCTTTCACCAGTAGTGCACCCTCTCCTTTGTTTCTCCTCCGCTGACTCCTTACACCTTGATCACCACCACGACACCGAACTTACACATACCAGCAAGAACACCAAAATTGATTCGACTCATCCGCCGAGTCGACCATTCAATCTCGTCCGTTCGCCACCACAGTGGGTTTTTGCTTTCTGTTTGTCCATAACCATCCACCACTGACCTATCTTCATCCACACACCGGCAACCCATTGTAGCACTTTCCCAACACAACCCACCTTATATATGACAATAAGATCTGGTAACA
This sequence comes from Pyrus communis, assembly GCF_041283825.1. Lineage (NCBI taxonomy): Eukaryota > Viridiplantae > Streptophyta > Magnoliopsida > Rosales > Rosaceae > Pyrus > Pyrus communis. The sequence continues at coordinate 31,044,160 of NC_142577.1, forward strand.
ATTCTATCTTGTATTTTGTGTATGATTTGGTGAAGACAAAGGTCAAATTTGGTGGAATAGGGATTGGGCGTTAGGACTGTGGGGTGAATTAGGAAGTACTATGTGAGTTGGTATTGGCGGAGGAGGTGCTTCGGTGGAAGAGCTGGTGAGATGCAGATGAAACAGAGGGTTGGTATCGATAGAAAGAGTTTGTGTGTGGTGGTGGCGGCTGCAGAACGAGGGCTGGTATCAGCCCAGAGAGAAACTGATGGCCCTTTTGTTCTGGCTGGCCCTGTTTTAGGGTGTTTCAATCCAAAAAAAATTATATATATATTACCTGACACAAGGATACTTTAGTAATCACATTAATTTTCATTACGATTCATGTGAATTAGTAAACAATTTAAATCATTCATATTCCGATTCCATAAAATTTTAGTAAACAGTTTTAATAAGAATCTGATTCTGATTCCACGTCAATTCAATTCCCTTCCTTTTGATTATGGATTAGTAAACGCGCCATAGGAATAAAAGCCCGTCATCTTGAATCTCCAGCTTTCTCAATTTCTAAACTAATATGGCTACAATTTGATGAAGGCATGCTATGCCCCTAGTTTTAAGTAATCCTCTGGCTAACCGGAAGATTGAAAATTAATACAGAATTACTAATTGTTGTCTTGTCTGATCTGGTTCTGTTCTGGTTTTTCGTTAAACATGAATGTACGTACTTGATCATCAGCTGCAAATTTATTATTTTTGGACGCACCGACTGGTGTGGTTTTCCTACTGGAATAGTAGTTTGGAGGTCCATGGAGACAATATCACAGGTTTGTTTGTCATTTTGTCAGATATAATAATTAGACCATTTTATTTTAACCACATTATTGCTAATTCATTATGAGATTAAGTTCACTTCTTCCTTAATATAAATAATATCGATTGTTAAAAAAAAAAATTATATATAATAATAATAATAAGACCATTTTATACGGAAAAGCCTTCTCTCTGTCTTTAATTTATAAACACCCCCCCCCCCCACCCAAACAAAAAAAAAACAAAAAAAAAGATTACTGCTATGTATTAAAATCATTAATGTTGACTATTGCTACGTTTTAATTCTGCTTAATTACCTTTCATGCGTGCGTGCGAAAGTATGTTTTGTTTCCTCCCTAATGCCGCCATGCATGCAGCTCGGGATTCACACACATTCCTTCTAAAGTGGTTCAAGAGGTTTCCACAATACAAATCCAATGGGTTCTACATTGCAGGAGAAAGCTATGCAGGTACACAGTACACTACTATATCTATGTATTGCATATAAATATGAATTCTCAACTATTCCCTGTATCAGTTTTATACATACTAATATTAATCCTGAAGCACTACAAATACTTTCTCCATCCTTGAGATTTTTTTTTTTTTTTTTTTTTTTTTGCATAAATTAATTAGTAATATGTTCTTAAGTATTCGATAAATAATATATAGGGCACTACGTCCCACAACTGGCAGAGGTTATATTCGATGAGAACAAGAAATCAACAAAGGATGACTATATAAACCTCAAGGGTTTGATGGTAATTAATTATCTCAATACGTACGTATATATACAGGCACGTCATCACAATGAAAAATATCACTTAAATCCTTAAGTTAGTGAATTATGAAAAATGCAGATTGGGAATGCCTTGTTGGACGATGAAACAGACACAACTGGGATGATTGACTATTCATGGGGACATGCCCTGATATCTGATGTTTTGTAAAAATCAATTAAGGCAAATTGTGATTTTAGCAAACAAAACTTAACCACAGAATGCTGGAACTACTAACTCAAGTACTACGATATTTACAGTCTCATCGACATAAATAGCATATACTTTCGGACTTGTCACCTCGATAGACCCTTCACCAAGTCGTCGTCGTCGTCGTCTGTAATGAATAATAAGCAGAAACTGCCACTCAAATTCGATTCTCGATTTGTATGTTAGTTAATGTTCCTTTATTTTCTTGTTTCACAATTCATATTCTAGTTTCACCGTGCAAAATGCAAGACAAGAATAAAGGAAAATTAATTAAGATTAATTTTTCTTTAATTTGCAATGGAGCAGGATACATTGCGGAGAATACCTGCAGGTAGTGGAGGAGGTTACGATCCGTGTACAATGACCTATGCAACAACATACTTCAATCGTCCAGATGTTCAAGAAACATTGCATGCAAACGTAACCAAAGTACCGTATTCATGGAGGAGTTGCAAATAATTTCATTAAGATTATACTTTAATATACGTATATCAAAGAAAATTTGGAATGATCACTACTCATTTAGAATTAAGTTTGTTGATTATATTGCTCTATACATAATTAGTTTGCTATCAACATACCGACTGCTAACTTTTCTATCACGTACTAGTGCTAATGTAAGCAATGCATGGACGGACTGGGCTTTTTCAATTCTTCCAATTATCCAAAAACTTGTTGATGGAGATCTTTGTGTATGGATCTACAGGTATATTTACTTACTATGTAATTGCAATTCACTCTCTCGCTAGCTACTTAAAAAAACTAATTAAATAAACGAATAAGATAAAGACAATTAAATATGTAGAATGTATGCAACATAATCCCAAGATATAAAAGATGAAGACAACTAATTTAAGTTTTCGTGCAAATTCATTGTGTAATTTGGAATTTTAAGTGTATTTTTGCTTTATTTTCTTGTGAATAGTGGAGATGCAGATGGTAGGGTTCCGGTGACCTCAAAAAGGTATACATTGAACAAGCTTGGCCTAAACATCACTCAGGACTGGACCCCACGGTACAACCATAGAGAGGTAACAATTTTTTTTTTTTTTTTGACAAACCATAACATTAGTGGCTTAAATTGTTAATTGTTAAGAGGAAGGGGATCAGTGGGCATTGAAACCGCACAAGAGCGCATAAATATAATTACTTTCCACTAATGTGGTAAAGCATCATCTACACCGTAGAGAGATAATTGGTTGTATCTTAAAATGCCAAAAATGTCAATAAAAGGAAGAAAAGGAAAGAAAAAAAACGTGTAAGATAAATAGATAAATAAATTGTGGGGTTTAGCTGAAATTAGTGTCTAAATTGAATGTCTAATTGTCTATAAAAGGATTGGATAAAAAAAGATCAAACCATTCAAAGGAAGGAATCTTAAGCTTTATAATTTTCACTTGCTTTCCTTGGAATATTCGTAGGTCTACCTACTTCATATTTATTTTCTTTATTTGGTAAATTATACCTACAGTTAATCACAAGCGTTTGATAAAACAGAAAAATGAAAAGAAAAAAAAAGAAAAAAAAAGAATAAAAAAGGTTAAATATTACTGGCGGCGGTAAAGTAAAATAGTATCAAACTTATGATCATTGGAGATTATATTGGGTTAATAACAATGATTTAGTAATAAGGAGGTAATGAATGTATGAATGCATGGTTTGTTAATTAGGCTGGACTGGAGGGTGGAGCATAGAGTATGAGGGGTTGACTTTCTTAACAGTGAGAGGCGCAAGCCATCAAGTTCCCACATTTTGGAGATATTTTTATACAGGATGATGCACCATATGTTATTATACAAATGGTCGGATATGTGTGCTAAAAAGTTAATAACATAAAAAATAAAAAATTTCACCACTCATATTAAAACACATGATGTACCACTTGTATTTCCATCACAACTAAAAATTTCTTCACATTTTGCTCCCAGGCGTTCTCTCCAGCTCATCAGACACTTTTTGGCTAACCATAGGCTGCCATCTGTCGCATTTTGATATAAGCTCTGATCTGCTATTTCCTACATAAAAATACTATCGTTTTGTATCGTGTTCTTTTTATTCTTGGATTTGTACATTGCATGGACAGCCTTTTACTATTGGAATTAGGAGTCTTTTATATTGTCCAATTATTAAAAACTTCAGCTAGCCAATGCTAGTTTAATAGTGAGAATGAGATACATGTTAGTATGCCAATGCCATGCACAAATGTCAACTTATTACTTTGTCATCATTCAATTGGTGATGTGTATATATAATGGAGCAATTCAGATATAAGAATTATAATGGAACATGCATAAAGGAGTGATTGATGACATACTCAATAATCATTAAATGAAACTCCTAATGTACACTTCTAACATTAATATAAATAGAGAAATATAGTTTTCAAACCCGAGAAATTGAGATGATTCTTGTTTTTTTCCCTTTTGAAATTAAAGATAATCTTAATATGGCTTTTGAGCTTTTGGCTATTTGGATATTGCCATATTGCTACGTACGTAATAGCTGTTAACTACATTGGTCAAGTACATACAAATATTAATGTATTCAACAAAAAAAATATATACATATAACGTTAGCGTTTAGAAAATGAGATTACAAGTCAAAGCAATTGACTGAGCCAAACGCAAATCTTTCTGTTGTGATATACAAATATATTTCACAGATCAAATCAAGGAGAATATGGGTGTCAAATTTGATCCTTGTATTTATGACTAGCTTTTATATTTCGTGCATGTGTAAAATAAAGTACATCTTTGATGTGAAGGTGTATCTACGTCAATTCCCTTTAAAATATACATTATCTACATATACATGTTTAAACGTACGCTTTTAATAGTCCAAATTAAGAGTCCCTTTGGTTCAACTCTACGCAAGCAAGCAAACAAAAAATCAAATACAAAATGACAATTTATACCATATTTTACTAGTATATTGATGCATTTGGATACTACGTCCTCAAGGTTACATTACAATTTACATGTATACTTCCAAAAGGAGATGGCCAGATAACTAGCAATTGAGAATAAACTTAAAAGAAGAAATAATTATAATAATAATAATAAGGAGAGTGATTTGTGCACGTAATCTATTGATTCTTGATTTTGACCCTTGATTTGTTCAATTCAATAATTACGTTACAATTTACATATATTACTTTTAAATAGAAGATGTAGAAAAAAATAATGTGTAAAAAATCATTTCCCTAATAATAATAATAATAGAAAATTATTATTGATTCTTTAGAAAATAGCAAGATGAAACCATATCAATAGCAACTATAAGAAAAACTAGCATTCTTATGTGTCTTTGGACCACTCGGACTTACTATATAAACCGCACGCTTAGACGATCAGGGTCTCATTCTATATATGAACGAATGATCTGTCTTGGATTTGGACTAGTCCGACTGTTACGACTACTACTAGCTAGTCTACTAGCTACTTGTGCTGTTGACGTGCCTCATAAATAGGATTTCTCTGTTGATAATAATTAGATAGATAGACAGAGAGAGAGAGAAGAAAGTCTCAGTCCCAAGTTCCCAACTTTAATGGCTTTTTCTTCTTCGTTTCCTTTGAATATTATTCTTCTTTATTTGCTTGCTTTTACCATATGTTGTGCGACTCGAACCCTAGGCGCTAGACTGCATCAGCATCATGATCATATGAGACAGCAAAAGGCAGACCAGGTGACTGGACTCCCCGGCCAGCCTCCAGTGAGCTTCAAGCATTACGCCGGATACGTTACCGTCAACCAGACTCACGGAAGAGCACTCTTCTATTGGTTCTTTGAAGCCATCAACAACCCTCAAGATAAACCCCTCCTCCTTTGGCTTAACGGAGGTACGTGACTTCGTCATTAATTTCCACACCACTGTTTCTTACCGTAGTTAACACACAATTCCTCGTTAAACAACTTTTCTAATTATTGTTCAAAAATTCATGCACAAATTTCTTTTTTTTTTTTGGTGGAGAATTTTCACTCAAAATAATTTCGTATACATTATATTCTCATGATCACCTAGTTTATTAGTTTTTAAGGTAAATTTTATTCGTTTCTTGCCATTTATCACTAGAAACTATCCCAAATATAGTCTCACTACCTGTTGTGAAAAAAATATCCAACCTGTCACAATCATATATTCATCTTTTTGTTGTGCATTCGCCATCGTTTCTTTCCCTGTCATCATTTTTTTCTTATTTTCCATAGTCATGTATAATTGTGAGCTTAATTATGTTTTTGTTTCATATAGATAGGTTCAATTAGAAGGAGACTTTCAAATTAATAAATTCCTCTAAACCGCATTTGAAAATCAGGATACCATGCATGCAAATGAAAAGAATAATATATGTACAGGCGCGCGTGTAATTTCCGTATCCTCATCGGACTATCGGAGGAGCTGTCAGACCCTACAACGATGGATTAATTCCCAATTCCTTTTCCTTATAAAGTTTAAATTTTCTACCGCAAGTATGATTATCATTGCTCTGAACCTGACTTTGTCTCTGTCTTCATTTACCTAATAGAGATGGCCTCGATTTTTCATTTAAAAATATTTAAAATAAAATAAAAATTGAAAAGAATGGAGCTGTGTCTGTATGTGTATATACCATATATATATATATATATATATAGTGGTATTCTGTCTAGTTTTACCTATTTGATAGTATCTGCAATTGCATCACAGATTCATTCATAAAGATACAAATTTTCTCTTTATACGCGCCGAGTAGAGTAGGCAATGGCCCATTTGGTTCTGTTTTGCTTTCTAGCCATGTCACATGTGCATTTTTCTTTCGTTCGTTTGATAGATTTGATAGCAAATGAATAAATTCGCTGAAAATTCTAATATAAACGAGGTAAATGAACGGCTTTGGTCGCATACTATATGCTCCGGTATATACACAACTACAGTAAACTGTCTATCTAGTCTTGAGAAATTAAATTAATTCAAAATAAAAATCCTGATGTGGATGCAGGGCCTGGATGTTCATCAATTGGATACGGAGCAATGGAGGAGTTAGGCCCTTTCTTCCCTCAAAATGACACCAAACCCAAGCTCAAGTTCAACCCTTACACCTGGAACAATGGTAATTTTATTGCTTGCCAGCTTAACTGCAACTTTCTAATGAAAAAGACATTGTTACATTTAGATTTATAGAACACATAATTTAATTTTCTCATTGAGTTGATCGTTTTCTTATATGAATAATTAATCGTGCACGCGTAATGTTGTCTGTAATTCATTTTCAGCTGCCAATCTGTTGTTTTTGGAGTCTCCTGTTGGAGTCGGTTTTTCTTACACCAATACTAGTCAAGATATTCGGGAACTTGGCGATACAATTACCGGTATCTGATTAGATTAACACGACTGTCTATCAATTTTCCATTTCTTATGAATCTGCAAGTTATACGACTCAGCCATTTTGTTTCTTAAAATGCCTGCTAGCTGAGGATTCCTACAATTTTATCACCAACTGGTTTCAACGGTTTCCACAGTACAAGTCCCATGACTTCTACATTTCTGGAGAGAGCTACGCAGGTACTTAATATATACATAGGCTTTATATATACGAATATAACCATATATACACATATATGTGTGTGTGTGTGTGTGTGTGTATAGATATATATATATATATAATGTATGCAGCTTTGATTAACTATATATCTTATTCTTCTGTATGTCCATGTGCATTTTACAGGGCATTATGTTCCACAGCTTTCTGAGCTCGTTTTTGACAGATCCAAGGAGAATCGTATCAACTTCAAGGGATTCATGGTCATCATTTTTTACCTAGCTACTTATTGCTCATCATACAAATATCTTTCTTCGTTGCTCGATTTTATGCGTCCCATTCACGAACTAGCTATGCGCTGATGCAGATTGGTAACGCAGCAATAGATGATGAAACAGAGCAGAAGGGATTGATTGATTATGCGTGGGATCATGCTGTGATCTCTGATCGCTTGTACCTTGATATTCAGAAGGAATGCGACTTCAGCCAACAAAACATATCAGAACAGTGCAACAAGCTGCTAGATGAGTACTTTGATGTCTACGATATCATAGACATGTACAGCTTGTACACCCCTACGTGCCTCAGCAACGCTAGCAGCAGCACCAACAAACAATCCCGTACGATTCAAGGCGCTCCCACTCTGTTTTCCAGAGCCGTAAGTAGTTCCCACTAATTATATTTATTCATTATGTTACCATGCCAAACAAAAAACAAAACAAAAAATAAAATACTTAGAGGAAATAAAGTTGACTACAAATTTGTGGCGCAGGACGTACGGCAAAAGAGACCTGCAGGATATGACCCTTGTACATCAGATTACAGTTATGTGTATTTGAACAGGCCTGACGTTCAAAAAGCACTTCATGCCAATGTAACAAAAATCTCCTATCCATGGTCTCACTGCAAGTACCACCTCTAACCTACTATATATTGATTCACCAGATTAATTAACTAATGATGCAAGAACTAAGTGGTCATGTGTTTATATATATGAATGTGATTACTCATCAGAATATATATCATCCAAATGCAGCGATAACATCACGTTCTGGAAGGATGCACCACCATCAATTCTTCCTGTAATTGGAAAGCTTGTGGCTGGGGGTCTCCGGGTTTGGATTTATAGGTACTGAATAAATGATTCATCATTCATGAACTAATGAAATGCTAATTACCAAATCTTTCAATGATTGAAGTTCTGCGATCATGAATAGTACATCATTAACTGTATAGAACTGCCATCTGACATGATATGCAGCGGGGATACTGATGGGAGAGTTCCGGTAACATCAACTAGATACGCATTGAAAAAGCTCAGGTTGAAGATTAATGAAGATTGGACTCCTTGGTACAACAAGCAGCAGGTACTCCCGAGTATCTTCTTAGCATTTATCGTATTTTGTTGGTTTGATTTGCTTCGGTTGACATCCTGTTTTTAATTAATTAATTAACTGTAATTTTGATATGATAGGTTGGCGGGTGGAGAGTTGCGTACGACGGGCTTATGTTTGTGACAATTAGAGGCGCAGGCCATGAAGTTCCGGTTTTTGCACCAAGGCAGTCGCTCCTCCTGGTTGAACACTTCTTGGCTAATCGGAAACTCCCTTCGAAACCTTCCTAGCATTCCTTATCTTCTTCTTCTTCTTCTTCTTGATGTCAATAAGTAAACGATTCTTTGGAAGCTTGGTTAGCCTCTGCCAGCAATCATACTAGTCAGATTTCCTAGTCTTAATTGGTGGAATCCTTCAAACTTTGAAGCAGTTGCGTGAAACGAATCTGCAATACCTGTGCATACATTTAGTGGGGAACAGGACCCGTGTAACTGTAAGTTCACCATAAACAAAAGTAGCCGTCCAGATGCAGGATTAGGAGTCGCCATTTTTTCTACAGTTAGTTTTCGTTTATTTGCATCCCTGAGCAGGCAGCCACCATAAACGAAAACTAACTGTAGGACATAGAAAACTACCAACCATTTCCAATCACGTGTGATCTACAGCCATGAGAGAGAGAGAGAGAGAGAGAGAGAGAGTCACAAAATTTTGGCAATTAAATGAACTCAGACAACAATCAAGCTAATAAGCCTATAGTGTGACCGATTTATCTTCTAAATGCTAATATACAATCAATGAAACAACTATCCTTAAAAATGTAACAGACGCTCTTTCTAGCAACAAAATCAGAGTAAAACAAATATTAATATTACAACAGACAGCTCAAAGGATGATAAATAAACAAATTGGTTGCAACCACCAAAATTTGCACGAGGAGGGAGGAAGGCTGCATTGACTTCCGCAGCTTTCTCTATTAGCAAGTCTCGTGTTAAATACCAAAAAAACCTGGACCTGCACGTGAAAGAAGTTCCTGGCCTGCATCCTTACCCATGTCGATCATATCTTGAAAAGCATACGGGCCTTTCCTAGAAGTTTCAAGTACTGAAAACAGACAGAAGGAAAGCATCATTAGTGCCAAAAATTAATTTCTTTTCTTTCCTTTTTAAGTTTACGGTGGAGAACAAGGAAATAAAACTGAATGAATGTTCCTTAAGTGTATGAGCACAAGCATACCACGGGTTCCATCAGGGGAAGCCACCAACCCTTTGAATATGCAATTACCATCCTCATCTTTGCTAGCATATCCAGCAATAGGAGTTCGACAAGACCCATCCAGGGTCAGAAGGAACGACCTCTCGCATGCAACTGCTAGTCTTGTTTCCTCATGATTCAAGGACGCTATGTAATTAGCCTGCAAGGAATAGACGAACCAAAAATTTAATAATATTTTGGAGAGGCAAAGCAGAGCTTAGCAGTTAGGAGGCAACAATTTCTGCATTAATATTGCAAAAGGTTTTCGTACTAACCCAGAAATAATGTGTGTGTGTGCATTCACAAATATGGATCTAAAGATTCAATTCTTTGCATAAATTTTATTGATACATGATTTTCTAGCTACTACTTGCTCTCACACTAAAACAGCTTAGAATTGCTTCCCTTTAGCTATTAAGAACACTTCCTGCTAAATACCCAAGTGTGTGTTCATGGGGCCAATTCAACGAAAGTACTTTACTCAACTAGTGCAAAAGTACAACATCATTCAATCTGTTAGCTAGAGAATGGAAATGTAAAGATTTATACACACCATTTTATCGTCATTGGTTCGGCAGGCTATTCCAATTGCCCCTTGGGCAACTGCTGGAAGCATTTCATCCAGTGAAAGAATTGAAGTTACATTTTCTGTCATATCTAAGCGTTTGAGTCCAGCTAATGCTAATAAGGTTGCTTCGACCACCTTTTCATTAAGCTTTTTCAGCCGTGTCTGGACATTACCCCGAAAATTCTCCTGCACCTGCAAAATGAAATTAACCACAACGTGAATAAAAACTAAAAAGCAACAGGAGAGACGTCAGCAACCTAAGAAATGGCATGCAATAGTGCTAGGGAGAGACGGGCAAACACACAGGGATAGAGAATTATAAATAGGAAATAAGAAAAGAGTCATGCTTCAATCGTATTCAGGAAGGAAGGGGGCAGCTGCATCGCCCTATTAATTATTCCTGACAAGCCACAATCAAAGGGCATGCATGTCATGGATCTGAACATCTAGATCCACTTCAAATCCATCCTAAACATTTTCTCATAAAGGCAATTGGCTAGGAAGGAACTAAAGTCACCATCACTTAGCATTTTCATTCAGATAATGAACATATACAACGGACCTTCAACCCAACCCTACTTCACGCCAACACACACACACACAACCCCTTCTTAGGACAAGATTTTTTCACCAGGATACAATAGAATGAAGTAAATGGACCAATGGATATCCATTCAATGACCCAGGCAAAATACAAGCCCCGTGACTTTCAAAATCAAACACATAGCTAGCATACAATCTTCTCGACATGGTATAAGCAGAAGTCAGAGATGCACGTGACACCAAAGAATAATATGGTAGCTTACATTGAGTGTTGGAAATCTATGGAGTATCTGTGACTTTCTTCTAAGTGAAGCAGTACCAACAGTGCTTCCAGCTGGCAAATCTGCAAGAGAAGATGCAGTTAAAGATATAAATGCATCTCGGACATCCTCTCGCGGAAGGTTGCAAGGAAGAATTGTCTCCTCGGGTAAGTAGGTAGGCACGTCTTTCATTGAGTGGACAGCAATGTCAACATCGCCATTGATGAGTGCCTCATCTATTTCCTTGGTGAACAAACCCTTCCCGCCAATGTCTGCAAGGGGCTGGCTCAGTATTTTATCACCCGTAGTTTTTATGATAACAATCTGAATTGCGCCCTCTTCAGCTAGCTCGGTGTGCGATGCCATGAGTTTCTCTCTTGTCTCGTAAGCCTGAGCAAGTGCTAATGGGCTATCCTATATCCAGAAAGAGTATCAATACTCACGAAAAAAGACATAAAATACAAGATTTGACAAGAAATCCATCATTATAACTTATTTAGTCAAAGTTTGAAAGATTATAAATATACAATCAAAATCACATCATTTGTCCTAAGAAAAATCTTTAGAAAGTTTTTAAATTTGAAGTAATATCACCGATTGTTGGCACAATTGAGCATATTTAAATCTAGAAATCTACAGATAACAGGGATAGTTGGAGTAATTGAGCTAAAATCAGATTACACTTTCAAATAGGAGGAAACCCAGAAGTAAACAATGGGGAAAAACATAAAAAATGTACCTTCCTCGGGTGCCAATTTTGATTAGGGCTAGTTTGGACTCCTGGGTCTGTTGCTCAACAGCGATGGAGGCCCTTGGGAGCCCAATTAGACTGTGTTTTCTGATAGAGTTGGGAAAAGCTCGAGGCTTGAGGGAGGGCATGGACAAGTGGAGTACTGAGACGGTGCCAAGTCGTGCTGCGAAGTTGATTGAAGAGCATGAAGGAAGCGCCTGCTTGGTCAAAAGAGAAGAGGAGCAGGAAGGAGAAGAACAAAAAGCATCCATTGCACATGCAGATTGAGAGAGAGAAGAAGGAGCTTGGGATTGGAAAGTGTTGGAGTTCCAAGGGATTGTCTGAGGATGGATGTTGGACAGGATAATTTAGGTCTTATCGTCCGGTTCCTTATCAACTTCGCATGATTGCCCTCAGCTAAGTCCAACTCCTGCCTTGCCACGTCGGTTTTATTTTCACTTTTTGGAACCCGAGCCGGCCCCGCTTTTACGCAAACCAGATTTGGATCGTTTTCCCTGGAACAGGATCCACTCGGAGTAAATTATATGAACAGTTGAAATTTGATCTAACGGTTATAATTATTATAATTTTAAAAAAAATCTCTGTTTATAATTATTGGATCAAATTTTAACGATCCAGATATTTTACTTAGGAAGCTTAACCTCCTAAACTCATGAGGAGATCCGGTTCCTTTTTCCTCTTGGACTTCCAATTTTGAATCTAACTTGTGCATAACTGTGGCTCATGTTGCCATAGTTTATAACTTTAAATGCAATTTTTTTTTTCATCTAGTAAAAGCAATATTTGGAATATGCAACTTTTTTTTCTAAATATGTTACAGGTTCCTAATTATATACTAAGGTCTTTTCAATAAAAAATTTCACTCGTTATTTCGACATGTTTTTTACTTTAATTTATTGAACTCGAATTTACTTTCTTCTGTTGGGTTTTCAAAAGTATATTTACTTTAGTTTAAGGGTAATAAACAAATGATGACTGAACCTTTTAAAAATGTGTTAACTTAAAGTGAAAAGGGCTTATCAAATTAAATATAGTGCAGGCACAACCTTGATCACATTAGCTAGAGAGAATGTACTTCTATTTTGAGAAAGATTTCGAAATACCGGACCCTCAAACAAAGTTTATCAAATTGAATGTAGTGCAAACATGACCTTAATTATATTGGCTAGAGCAAATGTATTCCTTTTATGAACACTAGTTTGAATCTCAATTTCAATAGGGCAATCCAGCCATTGCATCATGTATAGAAAAATGGATAAAATCTAATGCGTCAATTGCTTATTTTAAAAAATAAATTATGTAGTTAATCTCTTAAAAAGTAGTCACTCATAAGAAACAAATTAGCAATTTCACTAAATTAAATATACACGGTTAAATATGACATGTAGTAGAGGGCACATTGCAATTTCCACCAAATTAGTTTTTTATTAAAAGAAAAAAGGTGACAGGTCCAGATCCTTCTGGAGGCTTCCACAATCCTAACCAGTCACAAGCATTGATAGGGCCATGGGCATTCTCCTGCGAATAATTATGAAATAAGGAATTTAGACGTGAGGCTGAGAGTGATCGACCAACAATAACAATGTCGTACTTGCTACCGCACCTGCATTCAGGGTGGGCCGTCGACCAGGCCATTCTTGCCGAGGAAGAGCGTGTCGTCATCATCCGATTCGGCCATGACTGGGACGACACTTGCATGCAGGTAATTCTTTCCCTTTTCCCTTTCCATTAATTAATTCAATTGCTTGATTCATATTTCGTAGCCTTGATTCCTTTTCTTATACTAGAGATGCTTGGCGGAGGAGATTTGGGTTCGGAACCTCGGATGACGAGGTTGGATACTCTTAACCAATTGAGCCACGAGTCGTGGAAAGGCTCGATTTCTTGTTTGTTTTGATGTTAATGCTTTCATTCGCATCAATATTATCATCTCAGATTTACGCGATTGCTGTTTTCTATCTTTAATATTAATTCATTAATTCTTGATCGAAAAACGAATTGGAAGAGAGGCGAAACAGTTGCAGAGCCAAATCCAAGATGCTCGGAACCCGGGACTCGCGGGTTATTCCGGTTCCGGTCATACGGGTTCAGTCCGTTACTTTTCTCAATTTTTAATCTGGACCCTTCGTTTCATCCAACGGTTCTAAAATGTTACTCGTTAAAGCAACGATGCCCCACCGACTACATGTTGGTATAAGTTGGTTGGGGCGCGTAGCATCCATTCTTCTTTTTTCTTAAAAAATTGTCAACTATTTTTAGATTTTTCTTAGAGCGAGAGAAAAGCTTGGGAGAGAGTGAGAGGGAGAGGGCCGACGGGAAACGATGTCGTATCTGCTGCCGCACCTCCACTCAGGATGGGCCGTCGATCAGGCCATCCTCGCCGAGGAGGAGCGTCTCGTTCTCATCCGATTCGGCCACGATTGGGATGAGACCTGTATGCAGGTTCGAATTCCTTTTTCGCAACTTTCGTTAACCCTAAATCGTCAATTCTTTTAATTTCTTTTTTTTTTTTTCTTTTATGATTCTTATTTTTGATTCAAAATCGATTCGATTACATGGTAAAATCCTATTATTTTGGAGAGAGACGACATCAGGAATGATTCTTTAGCTACCGAGTAGGTGTGGCTGACTTTTGCTAGGGTTTAATTTCGTATATGCATATAGTAATTATATCCTTTGAAATTCTTTGGTGTATGTAAACCTTTCGTATTTGCAGTATGCTTGAAGATTTGAGTTGCTTAGACTAATTTAGTAAAATTTTACCAAGTATGAAGCAGTTTTGAAATTCCACTAATCTCGTATATTGATATATTCCAAACTGATTCCCGAGCAAGCCAAATTATCAACTAATATCGTAAATGTTTGATCTTGTAAACCGTTTTCAGTGTTCTATGAAATTCTCTCTGTTTTTTTGGGCTGTTCAGTGTTCACTGTGGTGATTAGCTTTCGTACAGGCAACGATTTATTTTCAGACGGATCATTTCTTTATTGTGATGAAAAATTTTAAGTTAGATGGACCGTGTTCATAAAAAGTAGTCCGAATTATAATGGTCTTTTCACCATGTATTATGTATATGAAGCCTCTTATCTGATCCTTGTTTCATTTATCAACTCTCTTTTTTCAGTAGATTGGATATATTTATTAACCCTAATTTGAAAGCTGCCGGTTAACTTGTGGTTGGTTATCATGTCCGGTTTATTAGATGGATGAGGTGCTGGCTTCAGTTGCTGAGACATTAAAAAACTTTGCTGTGATTTACCTTGTGGACATCACAGAGGTTCCTGATTTCAACACGATGTATGAGCTGTACGATCCATCGACAGTGATGTTCTTTTTCAGAAACAAGCACATTATGATTGATCTTGGCACGGGGAACAACAACAAGATCAACTGGGCTCTTAAGGACAAGCAAGAGTTCATTGACATTGTTGAGACAGTGTACCGCGGGGCAAGGAAGGGACGCGGTCTGGTCATTGCTCCCAAGGATTACTCCACCAAGTACCGCTACTAAGCCCTGCAGACATGTAATTCATTTCGGGGAATATCTTGTAATTTGAAATTGGTTGGAGTTGCATTGAACCTTTGAAATGTGTAACCCGGCTAACGGACATCTTATTTTCTTTACGTTGTGGCATTAATGAAAGTGCTTTATGGACTTGGGAAGAAGATGATGGGTCTAATAAGTTATTTTTAAGATGAGAGGTTGTAGGCAACGCGTTACATAGATCATCAAATATCAAATGCATTTGCGTCAAGCATTTGACTAGTCCTTGGATGGTTGATGCTTGAAATTTAGTCTGATCGGCTTACCTATGTCAGGTCACGTAATCCTGCTCCTTACTGGAACGAAAGAAAAAAAGAAAATTGTATAAGCTTTTCTTAGCTTCTTTTGATGAAATCAAAATAACAAGAATTTAAGCAGCTTCGAATGAAGAAAAATAAATTATTCAATCCACTGTAATGTAATTAGCTATCTAAATACGAACTTGGAGAAATTGTGCAGAATGAAATTTGGTCGGTCGGTCTAAGACTACGAGTTGTAATCTTTGACGACGGGTTTGGGTGTAAACCAAACCTGTTTACGTTGTGGTTCAACGACGTCTGGTGCCCGTGCGTCGCCACTGCCGAGGAGGCGGTACGCCTTTTTCCTGCTCGAATAATAATATTTGACTCGCGTCTCTTTAGCAACGTTATAAACACAAATCTGGCGGACAACTTCTTCGCCATCATAGTACATGCAGTTTCCACCTCCACCTCTCAGGCTCAACAACTCGGAGATTGATGAGTTGGTTAGCTTTGACATAGAACTCGAGGTGTTTCCTCCATCTCCTACAAAGATCACCTCGTCCTTGAGATCATGACTACCGCTTACCTTTACCCATTCAGCTTGACGAGTTTGATCACCAAACTTCAACTTCAACATCAGATATATATCTTCCACTTCACTCCGCCAGATGAGCATAATGTCACCTTTGGTGGACCTGAACAAGGACGCTCTCGCATCTTCCATTTCACCAGGAATGTCGTGGGGAACTCTTACAAATAATGTCTTTCCCCTGTACTCATTTTTGGAGGAGAGAACCTCTTGGGATCGAAAACCACTAGATAACTGATATCTTCCTGCACCATTGCGTACAACTTCCCATCATTGTGGAATAGAAGATCGCCACATTTTCGGTGGTACCATCTCTGGCAAGTCCATTTCTCATCAGTTGGCCTGCCAAAGAGCAAAGCATTCCTGCCTGCTGGAATTGCTGCCACAATGCAACTACTATTATTATTATTATTATTAGGATCAGTATCGGCAACTGAAGAGGCCACTATCTTTTCTAAGAATGAATCCTTGGGTGAGATGAAAGGCGAGATCACATGGATGTCGGCAGATTGAGATGGCAGCATAACATGCTCACCTTTCATTGGATTGAACAAGTAGAGCCTGACCTTGGCACTCTCACCGCCACTAGCCCTGCAAGGCCTGTGCCATGTGCGGTCCACAACCATTAGCCACTCATCCACAGAGCCCAAGCACTGGATCCCCCGATAGTGTTTGATACAGAAATGCTTACTGAGCATGTGTTTGTGATCATCTGGTGGTGGTGCCGGAAATGGTGCGAACTTGTACATTCTCTTATCACTTGGGCTGTAGATTCTACAATTCACATCTCGTGACCCTGGACAAAAATCAGATTCCATTACCCATGGAATTTGCTGGCTACTGCTGTTGCTTCTTGTTCTTAATTCTTTTAAAGATTTTGATGCTGCACTGCTCCAAGATCGACAAACGGCACCCATCCTTACTGATCTGCAACGCTGCTTAGCCGCTTCACTATATCTTCAATTAATTCCTTTGGAAGATAGTCGGACCACTTGTTGTCGACATTGTCACCACTATCACTATTGCTGCTGCTGCTGCTTGTGATTATCGATGGTCCCATATACCTTCACAGGTATGTTGAAAATATGATTGCAGCAAGTAGTAGTGTTGCATTAAAAACACTAACAAATTGATCTGTCCTGTTCATGATTTCATAATAATATACCATTACCATATTTATAGAATGTTTGGAAGTTTTTCAAAATAAAAAGATTCGGGAGCGATCCTATTACTGTCGGCAGAGTTTTCAGGCTAAGCAATTACATCGCAACTGATAAATATTCGAAATGACGTGATATTTTGTTAAGACGACATCCCACATGCAGAAAACCAAAAAAGTAATGATTGGAGTTGGCTAATACTATAAAGTTTCAGACGAGCGATTGAGACGATGTGATTAGGGCTTCGGCCTCTATTTTTTATTTTTGTTTTGGGCAAATTTAATTAGGTTTTTTTCCTTTTTGTTAGAGTCCAAGTCAAAACCAAGAACACAGGTAGGTATTCATGATTTCGTTAAGGTTGAGGAGGGGATTTGTATAGCAAAACAATTGTAACAAATAAATAGACAATTCGTAATGCTTTTACCGAATTTGATCATCTATTTTTATCTAGTTTGATGACTAAACAATCTTAATAATTTAGGAGAGTTGGTCACTATGTTTTGAATCTTGCAATTTTACCTTATTCTTCGTACTAGTCATCACTGCCGCTCAATTATAGGAGAGCGGAGTGGATGTTCATGGTTTGATGAAATAGTGTATAGTTAATTTTGGCCTATAAATTAAACAGAAAGATTGATTGCCACTATGATATTGACAAACTGGTAATTCCTAACTTCATGTGGTAAAGAAATATATATATATATATATATATATATATGTGTGTGTGTGTGTGTGTGCGTGCGTGCGCGCGCGTGTGTGTGTGTGTGTGTGTGCGTGCGTGTGTGTGTGTGTAGCTAATTACCTTGTTGATGAAGGTAGAAAATCAAACAAAAGTATATTAATACCATCCTCAATTACAAATGAAAAGGTTCCATCTTCTGTAAGTATAGCTAGCTATATATTACGAATATTATTCAATCTGGATGAAGAGATTGTAGCAGCACGAAATTGTTGGAGAAACAAATCGTAGCATCTTCATCATCCTCCTCGTCACAATCGTCAGTGCTAGTTGGATGACATTCTTCGACGACAGGAGCAGGATCAGTACTTGTATAGTCTTTGACGACAGGTTTGGGTGTAAACCAAACCGAAATCCGATGTGGTTTAAGGGCGCCTGGTCCACGCCGGGTAGGAGGATACTTGACTATTGTCCCTTGAGCTACGTTGTAAACACAAATCTTGCGAACATCTACCTCGCTAGGAAAATAGATGCAGTTTCCACCTCCCAATCCTAGAAACTCCTCCGAGTTTGGTGAGTAGTTGTCCAGCTTGGACCTAGGAACCGAGGTGTTTCCTCCGCCACCTACAAAGATTACCTCGTCCTTAAGATAGTGACTGCCGTTCATCTTTACCCATTCTGGTGAACCATTTGCATCATCAAACTTCAACTTCAACACTATAAATGTATAAGGCTCATCCCGCCAAAAGAGCATGATATCACCTTTGGAGGAACTGAACAAGGACACTGTCGAAGAATGCATTTCATGAGGAATAAGATCGGGCACTGTTACATCTAATGTCTTGCCCTTGAATTCAGTGCTTTGACCAGAATCTGCAAGAACTTCTTAGGGATCAAAAACAACCACACGGCGAATATCTTCCATCTCTAATGCATACAACTTGCCATCATCATGGAATTGAATTTCACAAATTCTTTTATTGTTCAACTGGCATGTCCATTTCTCATCAGTTGGCCTGTAAAACAACAGCATACGTCTGTCTGCTGCAATTGCTGCCACAATGCATGCATTGTTACTAGTATTCTTGGGAACTGAACAGGTCACCATCTGTCTTAAAAATGATTTATTTTTGGGTTGGTCCGGGTGCGAACTTGCGGTTGGGGTTGGGGTTGGGCCTGGGCTTGGCAGCCTAACATGATCACCTGTCATTGGGCGGAACAAGTAGAGCCTCACCTTGGCACTCTCAAGGTTAGAGTCCTGCAGTTTTTGTGCCATACGCAGTCCGAAATTATCAGCCAATCCTCCACAGACCCCAAGCACCGGATTACCCGGTAGTTTACAACATGCTTACTAATAGGGGCGTCGTCATCTATTGGACCAACTGGTGCAGGAAATAGTGCAAACCTGTTGAGGTTGTTGTAGATTTTGTTTTCACTTGGATTGTACATACTACACATCACCTTTGTTGAATATGGAGAAGAATGAGATTCTATCACCCATGGAATTAGAATTTTGGGAACAGATTCCAATTCCTGGCTGCTGTTTCTTGTTCTTGTTAATTGTTTTGAACAGTTTGATGCTGCACTGCTCCAAGATCGACACGCAGCCCCCATTCTTACTCTATCTTTGAGGCTTAGCCGCTTCGCTCTCTCTTCAATTAAATCCTTTAGAAGATGTTCCCACCACTTGTCCATGATCATACTGTCTCCACAGCTTTTACTTTTACTTTTCCTATTGCTATCATTATTGGTATCGGTATCAGCATGGCTGTTATGAGCCTTGAAAGGATGTGCACTCGAATTCGACTTTGCATTCTGAACCTGTGTAGCGGAAACACCACCTAGGGCTGAACTGCTCACACTGTCACGATCACTCGGATTATATTTGGGGTTTAAAAAAGTTGAACGCATATGCTTCTTCATTTTATCCCAAGTCTCAATCTTATATTCTCCTCGTCGCGAACCAGCCCTTAGTATTGGTCGATTGTTGTTGAATCTCTCGCGTATGGATGCTTACTTATATAGAGCTAGAACCTAAGGGGATACGCATATCACAAGCTGATTAGAAATCCTTATATACTTTTCTAAATTACGTCCAAATAGAATAGGAAACCTCTTTTGCCCATAACAAAAGGGACATTGTTCAAGGATCAACATGTTTGTACCCCAAATTTATTACAATCTAGGCCTTGAGATGCTATCTTAATTAATTGGCAGGGAAATTCCTTGTTTTTGCACACAAAGTAGTGTCATGGAAATAAAAATGGAAGGTACTGCAAGATTTGGCTTGGAGGTCAAGACTCCTAGAGATATCAACGGTTAAAGCACGTGGACAATAAAAACATATAACTTCCTATTAGATTTCAACAGATTCCAGAAACGGGATTCTACGTACAACTTCTTTCCTCTTATGTGATTCTACTTTGCAGATCAAAGAAAAAGGGAGAAACAAAACTACATTAGACAAAGAAATCCCATACAGAATTTATAACAATCCTACGTATTAATTAAATTAATTATATATATAACAATGTAATTGTCACTTTTTTTTTATGATTAACTACTGTAAGTATGATTTATGAATCTTCCTAACTTTTCTTGCTCTGAAAGGCATCTGCAATTCCTACAATGATTGTGCCAATGATGTACCAAGTAATGGCAACCAATAGGATCTGTAACCAAGAACTGTTAACTATCTCCAGCGCAAAAGAGCCACCTATATGCTCTTTTATCCCTCCTCCATTACTGACAGCCGCCCTGTCTCCTCCTTGTAAACCTACAACTGCAGCCATCAATGTTGCTGGCACCATCGGAGCCAACCATCTAATGGGGTTGGGCCTCCTTTGTGCTACTTGTGATCTATAACCATTATCACCGACAGCATTATTATTTGTTGGCTTCCATTCGTCTAATGATGAGGCTGAAACTGTTGTTGTTGATGAGTTGGAGTTGTTGTTTTGGGTTGATGAGGCTGATGCTGCTGCTGCTGCTGCTGCAGGAAGAGCATTGGTTAATGGCATCCAATAGTAGTCCTCCTCGTTACTTGACGAACTACTCTGGAGGGGCCTTGTGGTCTGATGATCTCTTGCCTGTTTCCTGGCAGCAGCTGCATCTCGGAGCTTGCCAATATTTGGCAGATCCTTGGATTTACCAGCCATTAATAGGAGAGGAGTAGTGGATTTATCACCTGCTGCATTTGAATAGGAGGAATAGGGTGTTTTCCAATACAACCAGTTGGAGATTGATCTGATGGCTTGAATAGCTGATAGTCTTGCTTCACTTTGTAGGTCTGTTGACGACTTAGAAGCTTTATCTTTTGCATCCTGGAATGTGTTCTGAAACTTTTTGACATCAACAAAGATGTTGGCGACACGCTCGCCTGCTGCATTCCCCATTCCTATTCTTACACTGCCTCGTGGCTGCTTTGACATTAGAAACTCTAGAGCTGCTAGGTTTTCCCTCTCCACAATCCTATGATATATGTTAAATTTGTTCAAGTGATTAATCCTATACTATGTAGGTACTAATTGAACAGTTAGTCAAAGATTCATTCACGGTTAGCATAACAGCGTCCGGATTAATTTATACTTATATGTAAATGCAAGGGGCAAATTAATGAAATGAGAAAACACTTACGAGATGCAATCGACAGGACAAGCCTGGATGGCCTCTTGGATTTTGGATTCAGGGTCAGCCCACTGTCCTACAACCCTGGCTCTTCCATAAACTGATTCTATCGCAAATGTTTTCTCAGCGCATAATGCGCATTTTAAGCATCCAACGCACTTCACTTCATCCACGAAAACCGCCCTTTCTTCGCTCTCTGAACCAAACCATGCCGAGTATATTGGCTTCCCTGTGTATCCTCTAAGCTGTGCGATTTTCGATTGCTCCTGCAGGCAGTTCATTGGTCAATTTTGTTATATCATAATTAAACAAGGGAGTCGTTCAGTTGATTAATTATACAATGGTGAGTAAATTAAATAAGTACCTTATCATAAGCAGAACGTAAATTAGGATCAGAGAGAAGGGCATATGCTTCGTTGAGGATGATGGCCATGTCATGTCCTGCTGGACCTGCGATGTCCGGATGGCAGCGCTTCTGCAGATTGCGATAGGCTGTTTTTATCTGTGAGCGGTCGCAACTGCTGTCGATCCCCATGAGATCGTACAGATCAAAATCTGTGATATTACAAGTTGAACTGCTAGCATTTTCTTTACTTGTATTATTAGAAGCAGAACAACAAACAACCACGCTCCTCTGCCTTCCCCTGGCGGCCCTGCATCCGGTAATTGTTATGACATTTGACGAAGTAGTAGCTGATCTGGATCTGATTGGGGAGGTACTTCTGGTTATAGCGTTTGTAGCGGTAGCAGCAGGATAGAGAGGAAGAAGAGGAAGAGTCAGAGATGCTGCTGCTGGCATTTCTTCTGTTCCCGTGTTAATTGTTTCTACGTTGCTAATAAGCACACGTCTGAGAGACGACAGATAAGAAGAGGAGAGGAGGAGGAGACTTGTAGATGTAGTATACTTGTATTACTTGCATATTATACGAGGGAGTGACGACGATGATTGAGGAGCCTCCAAGTCCAAGATATTTGGGTAGAGAAGCAACCAAAGCCAAGCCATGACAAGGATGTGAGATATTTTGTTGAGCATTGTCTTGTGGACTAGAATAAAAAAATGAGAAAAAAGCAAGTTGCCCCCATGCAGGATCGAACTACAGACCTTCAGTTTACAAGACTGACGCTCTACCACTGAGCTATAGGGGCTACTCGACAACAACGTTGTCCAACTTACTGATTTATAGGCAAATAAAGTAAACAATATAAAATTGCAGAGTCGCAGAGTTGGGAGCGAACAAACACAGAAGTCTCTGGAGTGTAGAGAGAGTGTTTAGAGAATCAATCGAGAGAGAGATGGAGAAGGAGAAGGCGATGAGCGTGAACGTGAGAGCGGAGATGGAGAAGCTGAGCCCTGAGCAGTTGAAGGCCGTCAAAGAACAAACCGATTTGGAAGTCAATCTTCTCCAGGACTCCCTCAACAACATCCGCACTGCCACCGCCCGCCTCGAGATCGCCACCTCCGCCCTCCACGACCTTTCCCTCCGCCCTCAGGGAAAGAAGATGCTCGTCCCTCTTACGGCGTCGCTTTATGTCCCCGGCACCCTCCACGACGCCCACCAAGTCCTGGTCGACGTTGGCACCGGCTACTTCATCGAGAAAACCATGCCTCAGGCCAAAGATTACTGCGAACGTAAGATCAGCTTGCTCAAATCTAATTTTGACCAACTTGTCGAGGTATGTTCAACTTTTCATTTATTATTATTATTATTAACATGTAATCTTGCAAAAAGTTATATTTCACTATTGAGTAGTTTCCATTGATTTTGATAGTGCTAGGGTTTGGGACTTATTCTGTTACGCATTGTGGACTCATGTACTAAATTGAATTAGGAGCTTAATTGGTAGGAACAGTTTAGCTTTCAAATTTTGTTTGGGTGATTTGATTGTGGATGCTTCGTTTCACTTGTAGTTTAGTTGAATAGCTCTTGTAGGAGGAAAGATGTTACTTTTGTTGGTTGAGGAATGAATCGAATAAGGCGGAGTATCAAAAGAGAAGTGATTTCCGCATTCTGCACACCTCCTGTTTGTTTCTAGCCTGAATAAGTCAATGATGATTGATAGAAAAACATTTAGGGTTTGTATAGAAAGAGAAAACGCTTGTGCGGGAATCGTTTCCCTAAGGTATAAAAGTCCTTTGGTTGCAAACTTCTTCAACTTTGATTGTTAGTTTGCTGGTGATGATCCTTTGTTCTGCGTTTTGTATTGCTCTTAGCACCCATTTGGAAAGAAATCATGAATTCAATGCTATGTGCAGGTTGCTTCTAAAAAGA
This sequence comes from Pyrus communis, assembly GCF_041283825.1. Classification (NCBI taxonomy): domain Eukaryota; kingdom Viridiplantae; phylum Streptophyta; class Magnoliopsida; order Rosales; family Rosaceae; genus Pyrus; species Pyrus communis. Next base: position 31,068,276 of record NC_142577.1, read on the forward strand.
AAAGCATTGCAGATGAAGCCGGGGCTGTTTTGCAAGCCAAAGTGAAGCAGTTGGCTGCTACGACGTCGCAGGGGTAGATAATATGTTTGTTATGATGTTGAATGTAGTGGACTTTGAGTGTGAACGAGTGTTTGTTTTCTTGCCCTTTTAGATTTCCCATCTGGCATTCAATCAAGTGATCCTTGTGAATCTGAGAAACACGATGCTGTTGTGTAGCAGGACAGAACTACTTGATAGTTGATTGTTTCAAATTTTATCAGATTTCAGCTGTTGGGTTTAACCTCAAGGGTGAAAAGTGCCATTGTTTGTCTTCTTTTTGTTTGGAGGAAACCTTATAATTTAAACATTCAGCTTGTTAAAAGCATCAGGTTTCATACCTGCACTCCCTGTGATGTGTGAAAGAATACGCTGATTCGCAGCCTCAACGAATCATGATGCTGACTGCTGAGTTCACTAGTATTATGATTTATGCCTACAAAAGTCAAGTAAAATTTTGGTACTTCTTAAGAGGGAGGGGACATCACGTACTCGATTTGCTATGCATCAATCATTTAATGAGAAGAAACGAGAGGTCCAAATGGGCTATTCGTAAGCTCTAGCTATAACTATTCGATAATAATTTCGTTTTTTAGTTTTTGCTCTTCTGTTTTTTTTTTTTCCTTAAAACTAAAATCTTATTTGACAATTACTTTTAGTTTTCAAAAAAATAAAAACTGAAAATCACTTTCTTGAGTTTTTTCTATTTTTGAAAACTAAAAATGAAAGTAAGTTACTAAACAAGTTTTCCGTTTTCAAAAAAATGAGAGTTGAAGCGAAAAGCTAAAAAATGAAAATGAAATGATTATTAAACGATCCTTAAACTATACTCTTTTTCCAATGCCCCTCTCTACATTTTGAAAACTATAAAATTTGGAGGTTGGAATTTGATAATTAAGCTAAACCACCGAAAAGAAGTTCAAAATATTGTTGATTGTCTAAAAGAAGTATTCTGTGAAGGAAGTTATTCGCACTTCAAAAAATCATCATACTCTAATCCCTTGTGAAAATATAAAGAAGATAGTGCTATTCACGCTCTTTTTACTTTCCAAACCCTCTTGATAATTCTTGTTCATTTATTTTTTTCAATTTATTCGTTCTGAATGTCAAATATTGAAAATGTAAAAAGTAAAAATGAGTATGTTGACAGCAACATCGCATAAAGAATTCGTGCACAATCACTGTTTAAGAACGCCAGTTTTTCTAATGATAGATCCCTTCTTGATTATAACCAACTATACTGGAAAAATTAACACCAATTGTAACTAGGGCCTTTCAACGAAAAAGAAACTACAAGGACTTGAATGAAATTTGGCTCAAACTAGGTGGACCAGGACGTAATTTGATCATATTAGTGTGAGGAGTGAGGACAGACTCGCACCAGGCCTTGACGAAAAGAAAAACCCTATATGAATATGAACGAAGCTTCTTCCTTGATCTTGAACTGGATTTGGTAAGCTCGCTCACCCACAACCGCAAAGAGAACACCCCTGCAAACGCATACGGATTAGTACCTCTCAGTATCAATCATCATCATCAGGTAATCTTTCTATATCACAGTTTTCGTTCTTTTTTGTGGTAATTGAATTGGAAATAATCAGAAGGTTAATGTATTCCAAATAACCCTCCTTTTGTTTTTAAGATTGTATGCGTTTCTGTTTTTTCAAATTTCATGTGTTAAATTAGATCTCAGGTTCGATGCTTTTTGCGAAGTTGCGAGTCGTGATTTGTTTGTCATGAAATTGAAATTAGAAATCAGAAAATTGGATTATTGAAATTTGATTGATTTTGTGTTTTAATTTCATGTAATTGTGTTGTCAGATTTGATTGTTTTGTTCAAAATCTGCGCGTATGGTTTCATAGCTGATATTCATTAAGATGTTTAGCATATCAGAATCCTGGTGATTTCCTTGAAATGTGAACTATTCTCGACCTTCTTAATCTTGTTCTGTGCAGAATATGTCCTTGTTGAAGCATATTTATTTGGCGTGATGTCGAAAGACTATTTTTGGCTTCAACTTGATATAATGGTTTATCTGTGCCATGTCTGAAGTAAACCCCATAGATTCTATTTATTTCTTCGTTACAGCTTTTGGACAAAGATTGCTTCAACTTCATTGAGGCAGTTATTCCTCTTAGGTCTAATTACAGTAAACCAGAGCTAAAAGTCGATTCACACTATTGTAGCAAACATGACACAACTCTTCGGTTACACGGCCTGCAGACAGTTGTCTCAGATGTTCCTGGCAGTAATATTTTTTCACGGTTCTGAATACATTTTAGCAGTTGGCATTCACGGGAAATCAAACGTTACTCTTAAGTCACTTCTGATCAGCAAAAACTATCTTCTTGCGATGGTTTTTTCCTTGGTGGAATACTGTTTTGAAATTATTTTGTTCCCTGGTCTCAAGGAACACTGGTGGGTCAGCAACTTAGGCCTTGCAATGGTCATAATAGGCGAAATCATACGGAAGATGGCAATAATTACAGCTGGTAAGTCCTTCACACATCTTATAAGGACTCATCCCTCAGAGCATCACAGATTGATTACGAATGGAGTTTATAGAGTTGTTCGTCATCCTGGTTACTGTGGTTTCTTCATATGGTCGGTGGGTACTCAAATAATGCTCTGTAATCCCGTATCAACAATTGCATTTGCACTTGTAGTTTGGCGCTTCTTTGCACAAAGAATTCCGTATGAAGAGTATTTCTTGAGGCAGTTTTTTGGGCCGCAGTACGAGGAATATGGCCAACGGATTCCTTCGGGGGTGCCTTTTGTAAAGTGAAGATCGAATTCCTTGAGATTTTGTGGGCAGGGTTACTTGATCAAGAATAGTGTTGTGTTGTTGAACTGGAAATGGGTTGCAAGGGAGACCGAATTACTTCATCGCCTACTACAGCTTAGTTGTTGCTTGGAGGTTTGGAGCGGATCATATTCAGTGAAACCGTTGTTGAGATTGATAGAATGCATCCATCCCCGATTCCTGTTGTGCGATTTGTTTACAGAATGTATCAACCAATTTAGAAGGCTTGAATTCAGAGGAAACGGAAAATTACTGACTCTAGCTATTTGTGTACTTTTCACAGATCATGCGTGATGGATGTGTTCAAGTTTATATATCTAGTTGCTTTTGTATAGCATTGGTTTGAACATCAGTTTTTAAGCTAATCAGGCTTTGGAGATTAATAAGAGTGGGGATTACATATAAGAACATCTGTTAGTATTTTTTTTATAATTGAGTTCACCGACGCAATGACGTCCAGTTTTAATAATATAAGAACATATGTTAGTGTCTTTTTTTTTATTTTTTTTTATTTAGAACTAACGATATTACCTACACTAAGATGAGGGGCTGGGCTGCTAGGCTAAGCTCTACAATAAGCTGATAATAATATGGTTTAAATTCGCATTTGACGAGATTCAAATATAATACTTCTTACTTACAAATAAAGAAAAATATTATTAAATTGTAACACTAAATGGTGACATCCATTAATTTTTTAACACATTTTTATATTATTGACGTGAGACGTTATATGACCGCCGTCCGTAACTTGCAAGTCCTCGTTAAGGGCACCCCAATCCCCCTTAATTAAAAAAAAAAAAGCCACAATAAATCATGTGGGCCATCATGTGGGCCAACTCAGGCACCTTTCGGTAAGATTATCACTTGAGCACTCTCATCGCACATGGCCCAAGTTGAAGTCCAAGCCCAAATGAGAAATTAAAAATAAAAGCGACAGGAGAGAGCAGAGATCAGCATTCAGCAACGTCTCCATTGTCCGCCAAAGGCTTCATCTTTAGGTGAGGCACCGACCACCAAATCATCTCCTCCTCCTCCCTTCATCTTTTAATTTTATCTTTAATTATTAAATTCATGCTTTGATATCGACAATGAATCTACGTATTAAGTTGTCTGAAAAGGTTGATGAGATGGGTTTCATCTGTTTTGTGGTATCATTATTTTAAGCGTAAGAATCTGTTCATGTTTAGTTTAAATCAGTGATGCTTAATTGCTTTTATAAACTTGGTGATTCTGCTGTATATGTGAATCGGGTGGCGTAAATTTCTCTTCATTTCATGCAATTGTGGCAGCAATTTAGTATGTGTTCCTGATGCATGCTCTCCCCCCCCCCCCCCCCCCCCGCCCTCTTTTTTCTGTTCCTGAGCGATTAGGGGGTGATTTACAAACCCAGGATGATGTTAAACAATTCCAGTCTACCTTGAATTGGGTTTGGTTGATAACTTGATATTCAATTTCTTAAACATCTATCTGAATAAATAATTCTGCAACCTTTTTCTCCCTGTGTGTTTCTGTCTGCCTGTGAGAGAAATTTCATAATTTTTGTAGGAATACGCATACGTTTTTCTTTCTGTTCGTTTGCAGTAATGTTCCGTTCTTTGTCTTCTTAAGGTCGAAATATCAAGAAGGAAATTCTTCTTTGTATATAAAAGATTTACCTAAAGAGAAAAGATATTGCATCAGTTACTCAATTCACACTAGGTCTTGTTTTTCGGACTGCCCAAACATTGCAGTTTTGGAACTTTCATTTCTGACAGTCCATACACTTAAAATAGCAATTTATACACAGTGGTTGTTTTTGTAATGGGCACTTTATAAGTAAAGTTATTTAAATATTTGGTAACCATGTAAAATTCTCGTACTCTCCCTCTTGCGAATGGCTTCTGTTTATGGCCCTTTACTTCCATACTTACTCTCTCTTGTTTGGTTAATCAGTTGAATTAAGTACGTCAAGGTGCAGTCTGGCTACCCCTACTTGATAGTAAAATCTGTTTCATACCTGAGTAGTAAGAAGTTAGGGTGTTGCAATTAATGGCAAACCGGCCCCAGTCGCTTTCATTAAATGTTCCATTCGGAGGTCCAAGCGTTTCAGCACCAAGTGTCGCTGGAGCTCAAGCAAACAAAGATCGTAAAATGGCATCAGCAGAGCACTTGGTGCTTGACCTTAGTAATCCTGATCTTCGAGAAAACGCGCTTCTTGAACTTTCAAAGGTAACTTTTGCAAATTTTGATTGGTCACTTCCTATATTAAGAATGAAGCATTGCATCTGAGGCATGTAATTTTGGATGTAACTGACTATTATTTATGTAATTTCGTTGTTTTCTTCCCATTTTAATAACTAACAAGAGGAAGAAAAGTGAATTTGTTTCCTGTAGTGAGAGACTGGATTCGGAAACTTGACAGTTGCATCATTATAAGTGGGCATTCAAGATCTTACCATTTTCTTTATTAAATAGGACCCATAAACGACTTGGAGCATCTTGATTGATCCATTGCCATATGCTTTATATGTTATATGTTTATGATCACGGGGAAGCTTGCGTAGGTTTTTACAGCAGATTTTATAGTTGAATATCTGTGCCCGTGACTTTTCCTTTAGGTGGTTATGCAGTTTATATTACAACACTGATATGCTGCCCTATAAACTCTGTCTGCCCTTGGTTTCATTTTTTAGAACAAGGAATTATTTCAAGATTTGGCTCCTTTCGTGTGGAATTCTTTTGGTACTATTGCTGCACTCATCCAGGTATTTTTGTTTCTTTCTGTTTATACTTTTAGAAGAGAGAATTATTTCAAGATTTGGCTCCTTTATTGTGGAATTCTTTTGGTACTATTGCTGCACTTTTACAGGTATGTTGTATTGTTGTTTAAGTTGGTAGCTTGGGATAAGTCCCACATGTTTTACATCTGATGTATGCTTGTCATATATTTATTGTCCATCTCATTTTTCAACTTGGTTGAAGGAAGTTCCGTAGTGGTTTTCACTCGTTGCTGACTCTCTTTGTTGCTTTTCTTTACTTATCCTGATCACAACTGTTGAACTGTTTAATGTTTACATTTCTCTAAATTTAGAGTGAGATTTTCATATGTTAAGGTTTTTTGACATTCCATTTTTGATGGATACATATTGGGGCTATTCCCTGATGTTGGTTTCTTTTTTATTTGCAGGAGATAGTTTCAATATACCCTGTCCTATCACCACCAAATCTGACTCCGGCACAATCCAATCGAGTTTGCAATGCTCTTGCTCTTCTCCAGGTCACATGATTTCCTGTTTCAAGTATCAAATTTCTGTTATATACGTATGTTATTTCTTTTTATATATACTTATGATTTTGTAATTCATCCATATGAGAAGCACCTTCTGACTCCCCTTTTATGGTTTCTTTTAAACTAACTTAGGGACTGAATTTTAATCTTGAGTAAATGAATTATGTACAAGGCCCATATCTACAATAAAAAAAATGAAAAGCCCATATTTATGTCAATCAAAATCAGACAGTAGTTGTTGTTATCTTTTGAAATCTGGATTTGATGATCTTAGAGTCTTCATTTCTCACTTTAATTCTATTAATATTGTGTTGCGTTTTGTATTTTCTTGCAGTGTGTAGCTTCACACCCAGATACAAGAATGTTGTTCCTTAATGGTAATTTGTCCTTTTATCTTTTATAGTGTGTAAAGTTATCCTACCTGTTGTAGACTTGTAGTATGATGCTATATAGCTTATATTTCTGGTTTGGTTTTGTTTAAATAAAGCTATATTTCCTCTAAGGCTCAAATGTATTCAACCGTATCAAGACAATCAATTCTGCATTGTCCAATTGTTTATTAATGTATGCCATGGAACATTAACTGTTATTTTCTCTATGACATCTCCATTATAATGTTTTCGCAAGCTAAAAAATGGAAGTTCTGAATTCTTATGTTCTTGAAGTTTATTTTTTCTTTCAAAAAGCTCATGTCTATGTAGAAAACATCAACATATTAAAAAGTTTGATTTATTCTCGTGAAACATGGATATGGATATGCAGTGTAAGACAGCATAACACTGATTAAGATAATTCTAACCTAGATATAATAGGGTACTGGACACATATATTTGTTTAAAAGTTGAATTTGTGGTGGCAATCATCTTGATGCATTGATTTCAGGTTGAACATTAACTCCCTTGTTTTCTCTTGTAGTTTTGTTGTAAGAGTTTACCCTCTGATTATGTTATGCTTACTTGTTATAAAGGTTTCTTGACATGGTATTAGCTATTAGGTACTTAATCGCTGACTTAGCCCCCAAATATTTAGGGAGGTTTCAAGTCCATTCACTTGCATTTCTTTGTCTTTGTTTTCGATTTCTTTTGGGAAATAATGTCTTTCCCCTTGTCTTTGGGTGCTTAAGTATGCATTTCATGATTAAGTTGTTGTGTTTTATCATGCTCTTTTTCATGTAACTCTCCTTGTGTGTACTGCTTAAGAATAGGAACATTTCTGCGGATGCTAATAATTGCAATAACTTATTCACCTCTAAATTATTCTTCCCGTTCAACTTTTCTCTGTTGCAGCTCATATACCTTTATATCTGTATCCTTTTCTCAATACAACAAGCAAGGCAAGACCATTTGAGTACTTAAGGCTTACTAGTTTAGGAGTCATTGGTGCCCTGGTGAAGGTACTTTTTATGGGATAACTTCTCTTGACCATTTCCTTTGTTTGTGCTATAACCTTGAGTTCTCTAATGAATCATTAATTCAGGCAAGGGAATATCCGAGTCCCTGTCATACTACTGTTGCACCCACATTCTCCACCCCTCCTCTTGCACAGAGGCATGCTCAGATACAGGAAATCGATATTTGCTCTAATTTTTATTCACCAGCCTCTTATGATCATATTGTTTTTATGTTGTTCTTTTTCCAGGTTGATGATACAGAAGTTATTAGTTTCCTTCTATCAACAGAAATAATTCCACTGTGCCTTCGCACTATGGAATTGGGCAGTGAACTCTCAAAAACAGTTGAGCGTCCTGATTATTTCATTAAAGTTTCTCTTTGTAATGCTTTCTATCTGACACCTAATTTTTTGTAGAAGAACTATATTCCTAAAGTATGTCATTTTACTTTTAGAAGGCCCCTCTTTCTGATGCACGGGGATGGTTTAAAAGTTCTTAGTTATCTGACGAAGGATCTTGTTATGGCAGGTTGCCACATTTATAGTTCAAAAGATTTTGTTGGATGATATGGGCTTGGACTATATTTGTACTACAGCAGAGCGGTTTTTTGCCGTAGGTCGAGTTTTGGGGACCATGGTTGCAGCACTGGCTGATCAACCCTCCTCACGCCTTTTGAAACACATCATCCGATGCTATCTTCGATTGTCAGATAATCCAAGGTTTGGTTATGCTATCTTCGATATAATTATTTGATTCTTTTCCACAGCTTTGGCTTTTTCTCTTTCATTGGATTGGGTTCATATTTTCATTAGTACCCTAAATTTGTTCTTTGGTCTTTTATTGTGCAGGGCTTGTGATGCTTTAAGAAGTTGCCTTCCAGATGTGTTACGAGATGCTAGCTTTAACAATTTCCTTTGTGTAAGTATCTCTGCTGTTTATTCGTGTTGCTTCCTCATAGAATAGTTTTTTGGATAGGGACAATAATCCTGGGATTCATAATCCCTAGCATGAGCTTTATTGGTAATAGTGTCCCGTTTGTGGTGTTTAGTGTCCTTAATTTCGCCGCCTGCTAGCCTCTGAATTTATGGTTTCAAACTAGCTTAATTCCGCCGGCTACTAGCCCCTGAATTTATGGTTTCAAACTAGCTAGGCTGTTTGTTAATTTTGCTATGTCTGTTTTTGTTGATTTCATTTTGTTTCTTGTATTATGCATGCATACAGGAAGATCCAACTACTAGGAGGTGGCTGCAACAACTGCTGCAGAACGTTGGAGTGAGCCGGATTCCTGCACTGCAGGCTGGGGGAGGATTTGATCACATGATGGTGAATTGAATGGAGAAGCGTACTTTCTTTTGAAGACCGGCACCTGTTGTATTGATGGAGATGTTGAGAGCAGAGACGTTGTTCTATTAACTTATAAATGTTCATCTTATTCTTCTTGTTGCTAAATGACATGAACATAACTAGTTTTTCTTTCCTTGTAGTTAGTTCTATATCTTCTAAAGATATATTTACCGGGGCAGAAGATTGAGCTGTCTTTTATACATACATACATACATACATATATATATATATATATATATATATATATATATATATATAAATGGGTATAGGTTGTTTTGGAGTATTTATTTTGTTTTTAGGGTTAGTTAGTTCTCTATCTTCTAAAGATATATTTACCGGGGCGGAAGATTGAGCTGTCTTTTATACATATATATATATATATATAAATGGGTATAGGTTGTTTTGGAGTATTTATTTTGTTTTTAGGGTTTTGATGTAGATTCTACATAGCTCTATTGTTATAGATAAATTATGAAATTGCAATGCTTTTGTTGCCCGTGCCCGTGCCCGTGCCCGTGCCTGTGCGCACTCTTATTGTGATGGTCTGTCTTCCCCTTCCCCCCCCCCCCCCCTCTCCTATGAGTCCACCAAACCAAGGTAGTGTGTGTTGTAACGGTCCAACCTCTTGCCAATTAAACGGGGGACCTAGCTCTAAAACATTTACTAATAATTACGTACGTGTAACCTGCAGACGTTTGTTAAGCTAGTTGACCTTGACTGGCACCCAAGTTGGGATTTTTCTATATGTAAATTAGAGTAGTTTGGACTATATGTAAATTGGACGTGTGCAACTTGTCTTGGAAAGCAGGGTAGATGCGTGTTTTGTTCTTTTGGCTTGGGATCTGTCGAGCTAGCTTGATGTTTATGGAGGCTGGAAAACTTTGTAGCACGTCTCTTTTCATAGTTGATAATTCACACGGAAAGCTTTCTAGCAACTCTATTATTTATTGTTATAAGTCGAGTCGAGCTTAAGTTAGCGTCTTTAATTATTGAAGGGCATATGATATGTCAGACTGATAGGTCACACCCCACCCCCACCTTTCCATCTTTATTTATTTATTTTTCTCCGTTGGCTGATCCATCCGTCCATCCATCCATTCACTTTATATCTGCTTATGCTAATTGAGAACTGCAAACACATGCATTGTTTAATATCAATCCTATAATTTTCTAGCTAGCTTTGTCCAACTGATGAGAACTAGATCCATATATTATCTGCCCCAATCAAAACCACGTGAATACTTGACTTAATCACTCTCTGCAAGTATTCATCTTTCTTTATTCGATTTTGTAAAAGTTGTTGTTACTTTAAAATACATTATTCTCGAACGAAATAAGAAATGAAAAATAAGTGCACAATAGACTTTTTCTTTTTTATGGCTGTCAGATGACTAGTGACTAATTAGGAGAAGAGATATCCACTCGACACCAGTCCACCTTTAGCAAACACAACAACATATATGGCATGGCAGGCCGGGCAAACTACGTAGATAACTATAAATAATAAAGTATATGTAATTAAGCAACACAGGGCAAATTGGCAATGCCAGGCCAGGCAAATTGGTAGTTTGCTTGTACCGTTCTTTATTCATATATGTCTCTCTCTGCTGCAGCTAAATGGTATATGAATGCTTTTGTCTCAAACGATGGAAATTGGAATATGTCGGGTGTGATGGTTTCAAATTTCAACAACGGTATAAATACAGTTTCGGGTTTTAATAAATCAATTTATAATATTAATATACATGACATTACGCTCACAAGTCTGCAACTTAATTAAGAAGATGATCGATATTCATTAGAGTTATAATTTATGTAATAATTTACCCATAACCTATTTGCTTTTTTGTATGAGCATTGAGTCATTGACTCCTTTCTCTTTCCTTTTCTGTAGGAGTTGGTTTTGTGTGGAACATGATCGATCCGTATATGCCTGCATATAGTGGAAAGTTGAAACGACCTTTTCAATTACCTTTTGCTGCACCCACTCTCTCCTATTGTACACCTCGATCCATCCATCTCCTAATAAATATTTATAGTATAATTAAGAAAGAGGCAACAAGGTTTGGCCAATTCCTTAATTTTAGATGGAGTTATGGAGAACAGCTGCAGTGCAATTTCACAACATGTGTGTGTGTGTGTGTACAACGTGCATGCATGCATACATGGATTTTTTAGACCAACAATGAGTATGTAGATACGTGTCCAACGAAATGATGAATGCATACATGCATATATTTATGTGTGTGTGTGTGTACGCATAAAACATTTGTCATAATTATCTTCGACCCATCAGATAGGAAAATTTTTAGGAGTGCCGGGAACACCATGGACACATGGTGTTCCCTCACTCATAAAAATTTCTCCATCAGATAACCTAAGATGTAACCTACAGGTCATTCATTTCTTTCTACCACTCGACTCGACCTTCCATATTCCCAAAATGAAATTAATTAATGACACGCTGCTGGGGTATTGGGCCCATAATTAAAACTTAAACGTGCTTGCTTAGTCTGATTATTCTCATTTGGTTGGTACGTCGGTTGGTTTCGGCTTTTCCATGCATCCGGGTATTTTCTTCTGGTTGGCTGCCTGGTTCGGTTGGCTGTCATATCATACGAATGAATTATGAGGTATACATATGATTAGTTTATTAACTAGGTCAAAAGTTTGACCACAAAACTCACTCACACGTAATATCGACAAGATAATCTGATTAATTACGTAGGAAGCAGTGTTGTTGTAACTCGTGAGAAGGCTCGCAGCAGACCGATCGATATTAAAAGAGGACACGTACTCTACAAACAAACAAGAAGAAAAATTCAAACGCTCATTTATTTGATCAAATCTTCATTTCCTCTTGGACGGTTCATTATTCTCTTTATTAACTTATATATTATTTGTAGTTGATCCAAATTTATGGTTCTTCACATGGCAACGTGTTCGTGTTTCATTAGATGGATCGAATCATCGATAGTACCACTTCAAGCTTCAGCCACCAATTTTTCCAAACATCCATCCATCAATCCATCTCACTCTTTTCTTTTGGCACAATTAACCTTTTGTCTTTAATTACCCCAAACTTTTACGTTTAACAAAAAACGAATATGTTAATTAATTAACATATATGTACCAAAATTCTATTTTTTACATTAATTTCAACTGTCCAACTACATTATGTTCTCATCATCAAAAGGCACAAAGATATATAATTCTTGTTAATTTGTAAGTATTAAGGTTGTAGTTGGGTTTGCTTTGAAAAACAATTGTATAGTGCCTACCAACGGTGTCATTTTATATCTTTAACTTTGGAGTTTCTACACCATCTTTGTAGTACTTTGCGTTTCATACTCTCATTTGATTATCTCATTTGATAACCATTTTATTTTTAATTTTTACTTTTTTGTTGCAATTTTTACAATTTTAATTAGTTGTAAAATGTTTAAAATAAAGGAAAGAAATTAATAGAATTTATCCCAATAAGGGGCTATATATCTTTCAGACTCTATATGGGCTATATATCTTTTTTACTCTATATGGGGCTATATATTTTATTTATGTAGTAATTTAATTCATGGTAAATTTATTTTTGTCTTAACTTTTCTTAACTTGATTTTTTGACGTGTTATATATGAAATTTTCGTTTATGAACTTTTTAACCTTAAAAAAATCAAATTCTGACAAAATTAGATTTCATCACTTATGCACTGTTGTAGGCTTTATTATCTCAATCTCATCCGTTGGTTTGTTTATCTGAAATCAGACAATATAAGATTTCATTCATAACAACCATTGGATTTGATAATCTTATCACAATGTAGTTATGTTATTTTTTATATTTTCGGTTTAGATCTCTAAACTACCAATGTTAAATTTCGTCATTTCCTAAGAATTTTTCAATTTAGAAAATTAAACACAAAGCACAACATTTTTTCTAATTAATTGCACAAAAAATGGTTGTTGTTTGTATATGTTTTCTTAATTGAACAAACAATTGAAAATACACCTTTAAAATCATGCCTTAGAGTTAAAAATGAGGCTCACCCATTTCTAAACTAAGGGGGCGTTTGTTGCGCCGGACTATCTCGGACTGGATTAGCTTCAAGGACTAAGCTGGACTGGCTTAGACTAGACTAAACTGGACTAACTTAGTGAAGCGTTTGGTGCAGTATTGGACTAAGAAGCTGGATAATAACAAATTCTAATATTATTTTGTTTAATATATAAATTATTAATATTTTATTATGATCTTATCTTTTTCTACCATTTCCGTCTCACTCTTTTTCTCTTCTCTCATCGTCCCACCCTCTCCCTCTTTTTTTCCTCTCAGACCTCTCAATTCATGTCTCTTTCTCATTCCTGGTCAAACTCCTTATTGATTCCAGTCTCTATTTCTCTGTCCTCCCTCCCTCTCTAGCTATGCGTTGTTCGAACGGAACCTCACGGCTCCAATTTTCCCGACGAGTTGCAGGTTTCCCGATGTGTTTTTTGGCCAACCCTCATTAAATTGGATGAAGTTAGCACCGCCAAAAAATTCATCACCATCCCTGAACCGAGATCTTAGCTTTGCATGCTCGAATTTGTCATGGATTTGAAGAAGCCCAAACAGGCCGAGACTTCCAAGCCATTTTCCGCCCACATTCGACCACATTTTTGCCTCGATTCAAGTAAAATCGTAATATTGTCACTCCCAGCTTCAATTTGGTATATTTTATATGAAAGTTGGTTGTGAAATGGATCTGAAAGAGAGTCGGGAAGTTAATGATTGATCTAGGTGACCGGCGATGACGAGGAGTCTGTCGGGAGTGGTTGTTGAGCATGACAAGGACGAGAAATAGATGATAGTCTTAGCTAGTCCCATGGTTATTGGGGGGTCTCACTAAGACCTCTTAGTGAAGGGTTTTGTCCATGCTAGTCCCCTTTAGTCTCATTAATGTTAGTCCCAGCATGAAACAAACACAGTATTGGACTAATAGCTAGTCCAGTCCAGTCCAGTCCAAGTTAGTGAGGGCAAACAAACGCCCCCTAAAAAACCAAAAAAACCCAAGATTGGGCCCTCACTTTGGTGTGGGTTCCCCTACTTTTTGGAACTAGATGTAATCTAACTTTTTGTTACTCAATGATTGAAGTTGCTAACTCATGTGGTGGATGTAGTTCCATTTTTCAGCCCATTGGAGATGAAATTTTTCGTTAAAGCTACAAATGTGGTAGCCCCAAGGCAAATAAAGCCTCAATTGGGGATGCTCTTATGCAGTCATGACATGAGGATCTATCTAATATAGAGAAATGATAAAGAGACTTTTTAAAAAATGACTCTCAATTCTCGCACTATTACTATAAAATATTCTTAAAAAAAGAATGAGGTGGCGGAGATGAAGGGATCAGGATCCCCTCCTGATCTAAGGATGAAGATTTTCATAATCAAGGAGCATGGGCCGTTGGATGAAAATCTAACGACTATAATTATTATAACTTTAAAGGGACCTCCTGTTTGTAGCCGTTAGATTTTCATTCAACGGTCCACACTCTTTGATCATAAGAATCCTCATGAGAGATCCTGATCCGAGATGAAGGGGGGAGGACAGTACAAGTGCATTACACCTTACGCAGTCATGACATGAGGATCTGTGTAATCTAATCTTTAATCTAATTTATTGGTAATGTTTTCCCGCCTGCCGACGAGTGCCGGCTCTTTCTTCTTTTCGAGTTGGAACGAAAAAGTTGTGAGGCTGTCTCCTTCTGTGTGTTGACGTGCCCTAATCACATGCTCTCACTCCCATGTTAACATCAGCCCTCGTTGCCTCTTCGCCCTCCAATCCCTGTCCACATCCAAATCTAAAAGTGTCAGAATTTATTTGGTTTGAAAGGACTATTTAGATCTTGAAAAAAACCCAACCCCAAGGGCCCCAATCCAACCCAAAACTACTTTCTTTTTTGTGCATCGGAGGAGGAGGCGGAGGACCCACCTTCTATTTTTAACCTCTCCTCAAAATTGCGTATTCAATCCATTATTTTAAGGTCAAGCTATTCAATTCCAATAGCCCAACCATTGATTCCATGCTTTTTTATTTCTAATTTTTCACTTTTTTTTCCTTCTTTCCTATTTTCCCTTTTTAAGTTTTAACGACTGACATATTATGTTTATATTCATGTTTGGGTATATACAAAACAATTATTTATGCAATATCAGTGTTAACATTTTCACCAAAAATTTCCACTCAAAATAAAAAAAATTTCCTATAAAAGTGAAATCTTAAACTTTAAACCAATGACAATCGTAAACAATTATGTAATTAATTGTATTTTCCCATCGCTATACTGACAAACATGAAAAATAAACAAAATCTCATTCCCGCCACGACCGATTCACGCCTCCGTTAGTAAACCCTTAATTTGAACAACAAAAAAAACCCTTTAAATATTAGCACAAAATTGGAATCTAAATTACAAATTTAGACATGGATCTTCTTCATACGTTTGATACGTCAATCTTCGGTTTTGGATTTCGTCTCCATTGTACCAATTGAAAGGGCCAACACCGTCGATTCACCTCCAATTCCCCAAACCGTTAAAATCTTGGTTTTAAAGTCGGTTGGTGCCGTGCCAAAGCCCCGAATAAAAATAAAATTTTAATACCATAAAAAATTCAAATTTTAAAAAAATCCGATTTTTCTTTTATCGTGGATTCATGTGGAGCAGTGAAAAAAAGAGCCAAAAAAGCTGCTTCCTCTCCACTCGCCTTTGCATTTTCTCTTCTCATTTTCTCACAATCCAAACACATACTGTCAGATTCACATTCAACATTTTGATTGTTTTTCACAAGGCCGCCCCGCCCCCCCCCCCCCCCCCCCCCCAAACCCAACTATTAGGGTTTTTCCTGAAAGGAATCTGTCTTCCTCCTCACGTTCTCTCAAGTTTCCTCGTCAAAGGTTAGAGCTTTTGCCTTGAACTTTTGGGCTGAGCTCTGAGTTTCTGACCACATTTTTAGGGTATTTGTGATTGATCGGAGGATTTGAGTCGAATTCCGAAGTGGGTTCCACTTTTTCTTCGAGGTAAGTGGATCAGTTCGAGTTTGAGTAATTCTGTGTGTTTTAAACTTGAATTTGGTGGTTACTTTCTGAGTAGATGAATGAAGTAAATAAAAGGGTAATCTGAGTTTCCTGGTATGTTAAATTTGGCTTCTTTGTGTTGAAATTTGAAAACTTGAACTCATCGAGTTGGCTAGACCGAGTCAAGACAATTTATTGCGAGTCGACCATACTTTGTTGTTTTATTCAATTTCTCAGCAACCAGACAGTGCATGGAAGAAAAGATCTGTTTCTCCTAAACGGCATTGCTCTAAAGATTATTCAAGAAGCAGTTCTCTATTTACAAACTGTTGAAAGATGAGATTGATTTAGGGTTCTTCAGATAAACTTTGCTTAGAATAATTTTCTGGAGATTTGGTACCAGTATCAGTTTGAGATTCTTTGAGGATCATACCAAGCATCATTTGGCGTTGAGCATTTGATTGGTGGCTGACAAGAGAAAAGTAGTGTGGTCTGTATCTTGGATTATGGTCCCCGCCACTGAGATTGTTGGATAAGTCATCTCGTGGGACCTTGCTAAAATTCGATATGCCTATTTTCTTTGTTGGAAAAGTAAGCCTTTTGATCTCAGTTTTATTTGGTTTTCGATCTTGAAGGTTGCAGAAACTCTATAGAGGAAATGTCGCAGAAAACCAGGGCCCCACCTTCCTTTCAGTCAATCAAATCATTGCCCGGAGATTTTAGGTTCTCAGGTCTACCAGCTTCTGATCGATTTGGAAAATCTGATGATGGGAATTTGGGAAATAGCAATGTCATCTCCTCGAGTATTCCAGAAAATGGTGGTTTTGAGGGAGTTGAGGGTAGTATTGGGCCTCTTGGCGACATGGAACAGGTAGACGATTCACCATATGGCAGGAACACAATCTCCATCGAAGACAGCCCCCCAAGGGGTGATGAAGACTTGGATTCTGTTGCTCCATCTATGCCTTCAATAGCTTCATCACGTAGGGAACATAGGTGGGGTGACACCAATCCTTATGCTGTGAAGAAGGTATTTAGTTTTAGCTAAATTTGCTTCTTGGTAGAATGAAGGGAAAAGAACCTTGACTTTCTTGCTTACATGCTGCAAAATCAGGGGTTTTCTTTGCCCCTTTGCTTTCGTTAGTTTGCATATACTTTTTTTCGTAGATATTCATATAATCATCCATGCATACGCACAATCAATGTAGATGCATGTGTGCTGTATTATTATACATGTGTCCTTTAGTTGCATGTTTGATTGTCAGTTTGTATATAGGAATTTTATGGTGTGTGCCTCAAGGTGTGAGAACAAACTAGTATCCCATTTGCCTCAGGGAGAACCGTTATATTATAAAATCTCTAGGGTTGTTATCTTATGGCCTGTGCCTTGCAGAAATTAATGCTATACGAAATAGGTGATTGACACTTGTGATTCTTTTTTCATATTTCTCTATCTCCATGAAAGCATCTGTAATTCTATTCTGAACCTGCTGACAGCAGATATGGCCATGGGATTATAAAAAGTTAGCTGTAGTTATTTGATAATGGTTTGAGTTGATTTTGATAACTTATTATGGTTGTATTAGTACTTCTGACACATTAAAATTATTGTTTCAGAAGCTTCAATCTTGGTTCCAACTTCCAAACCGTAATTGGGAACTGGGGAGAATTTTGTCGACCTCAGGCGCTGAATCTGTTATATCACTTCCTAACGATAAAGTAAGACACCTTTTGAAAACTATGGCAGTATGATGTGATACTAGTTTAATTTTTGAGTTAATTTCATTTTTTTATTCACGTGTAGGTTGTAACGGTAAAAACTGAAGATTTGGTTTCAGCTAATCCAGATATCCTTGATGGTGTGGATGATCTCATGCAACTTAGTTACCTAAATGAGCCATCAGTGTTGTACAATCTTCAGTATAGATACAATCAGGATATGATTTACGTAAGTGTTTATATTGTATTTGTCAACTTTGAAATCTACTTCCGAGTTGTCTTTTGTTTAATAAATGCTTTTGTGTGTATAATTGTCCATCTCAGACAAAAGCGGGACCGGTGTTGGTTGCTGTCAATCCCTTTAAGAGAGTTTCTTTATATGGGAATGAATACATTGAAGCATACAAGCGTAAAGCAGTTGAAAGTCCACATGTGTATGCCATTGCAGACACAGCCATTCGGGAAATGGTTAGAGGTGGATTTACTTATTCACAATTTATATGATGGAATTTTCAGCAGTTCAAACCATATTAGCTTAGTGTCATTAATTTGTAGATTCTAACCTACTCCTATTTTTCTTGCAGATGAAGTAAATCAGTCTATAATTATAAGGTCAGTAAAGTGTGACATTTTCTTTTCTGTATTCAATTGTTACATTTAACATTTTATTTTAAATGAGTCAGTTATATAATTGTAGCCTTTTGCTCCTTGAGTGAATTTGATCCAAACTACATGATTGCTGCACCACAATTAAGGACACTGATCATAAGAAAAGACGTATAGTTATGAAAGCACTCCAACAGACATACAAAATAACACAAACAAATAAGAGAGTAAGAAGAATAGAAGTGTCGAATGAAGCAGATAGTTCAAGCACAGCCTTTGATTCTTGCAGAATCATAAATCGTCTAAAATAAAGCCTCATCTTGCTTAGGAGTATAAAAGAACCTTTTGTTAAGAAATCAACTCTTATTCCTTTAAGTAATATCATTTGTAACTTTCATGATGTAGCACCTGAGATATGTGATGTTATTTCAGCGTCCCTAATGAATGATTTATCTCCATATTGGATATGTATTTAATTTGTGTATAGAATTAGCCTCATTGGCACCCAAACATCTATTTTTCATGTCCATACAGTGGGGAAAGTGGAGCAGGAAAAACTGAAACTGCGAAGATAGCAATGCAATATTTGGCTGCACTTGGAGGTGGAAGTGGAATAGAGCATGAAATTTTGAAAACTAACCCGATACTGGAAGCCTTTGGTAATGCGAAAACATTGAGAAATGACAACTCAAGTCGCTTTGTAAGCTCTCAGTTTTTCACATGAATGCTCTTTCTTTAGGTTCATTTTTTTCTACTTATTAAATTAAGCAAAAGGAACCGGTTTCCAGTCTGGCCATGGTGCAGAGGACAAACCTCCACGCCATGGCTGTGGCCGGTGCAGCTGGGAGGGAGAAGTGGGAGGAGGAGGAGAGGCAGGGACAGGGGGATGAGGAGGAGGGACAAGGCTGGAGAAGTGGGAAGACAGATTGTGGTGTATATTTAATTACCCTTCGTGTGGCATTACTGATTACTATGAGAAAATATGTTGCAGGGAAAATTGATTGAAATCCACTTTAGTGAAACTGGAAAAATATCTGGTGCCAATATTCAAACTTGTAAGTTCAGTCCTGCTAAGTTCCCTTAGTGAATTCTATTTACATATGTATTTCTTTTTTTAAAACCATATTTAGACTGACCTTTTATTGTGTCTGTTTCCCCTGTATGACATAGTTTTGCTTGAAAAGGTAATCATTTTTTACTCTGATCCTTGTTTGTAGCTTGTTTAATTTTTCATACAAGTCCATTGTCTAATTGAATTTTTTAACAGTCTAGAGTGGTCCAATGCACTGAAGGTGAAAGGTCCTATCATATATTTTATCAGCTTTGTGCTGGAGCTCCACCTGCTCTTAGAGGTTAATAATTCTGATTACCTTTTCTATTTTCTTCATATATCACTTTATAATATGTAAGATACGTATTATATTTAGAGGCAATTTTGTATTAATTCACATCGTCCATTATGTCTTCTTTTATAGTTTCAGAAAACTATATGGCTGATGACTCTCATACGTGCTTTGTATATAATTGAGTCACAAAGACCCCTCAATCCACACACTCATAATGTTTGCCTATAACTAATTGGTGTATATGTATGTTTTACATGTGTGTGCTGGCTTAAGAAAATTCAATATATTGTTCCTTTGGTTGTATGTCACAGAGATGCTGAACTTGAAGAGTGCAGATGAGTACCAATATCTGAAGCAAAGCAATTGTTATTCCGTTTCTGGGGTGAATGATGCTGAAGAATTCAGTGTGGTGAAGGTACTCTTTCCTATTTTATGCAGCACACACCTATCCGTAGTCTAGGTATCTATTTCGCCATTTAACCATTTTGAAATATCATGTGCATGTGAACCCACGATGAATCTTACCATTTTCAGGAAGCTCTAGATGTTGTCCATATAAACAAAGAAGACCAGCAAAGTGTATTTGCAATGCTTGCTGCAGTTTTGTGGCTGGGAAACATCTCATTTAGTGTGATTGATAATGAAAATCATGTTGAACCTGTAGAAGATGAAGGTAACAATCTTTGAGAGGATAGAATGAAAGAAAATAGGGGAGCGATATTAACCTTCCCACTTACCTTCTCATTTCAACATTCTCACTTCTACACATGCCACGTGTATTCCACTAGCATGCAAAACTAAAAATTTATTTTAATTTTTTTTGTTGACAAACTAAAATTTATTTATACTAACAAAGGAATAAAAGTAGTGAGATTTTAATATAATTTTAGATTTGAGTTCTATTGGAGTACACATGATATGATGAGAAGTCAAAAGGTTGAAATAAGAAGGTAAGTGAGAAGGTTGCTAAAATTTCTTAAGACAATATATAGCTTAGCTGAGTGTAATACTTGTGTTGGCATCGTATCAATGCTTTGTGCTGTAATTTTCATTTTAAAGGATTTGAAGTTCTTCCACAAAAAGAAGGGACCTCCTTTTTTGAGACAGATTTCCTTGAAGTTTTGTGATTTGTTGATTCCTTTTGAAAGAGAGGAGATTTTTGTTTTTCAATTTTCATAATGAGAACTATTTGAGGGGGTAAATATGGCTCTTGTTGCGATTTATTTTCTTTCTGACTATATAGTTCACTTTGTCTTGGTTTTCATTGGTTAAATGAGTTTAATGATTCAAGTTTCATTTTCAGGTTTGTTCAATGTCGCAAAATTGATTGGATGTGGCGTAGATGAGCTTAAGCTTGCTTTATCAACTCGAAATATGAGAGTTGGTAATGACAGTATTGTCCAAAAGCTAACGCTATCACAGGTAAGAAATCTTTCAGAGAGTTAATAGTTGTCTTGGGTTGTATAAATAAAAAAATCCCTGAAAATAAAAGAGATCTCTTGTTAATAATTGTCTTGAGCTGATATTATTTCTAGGTGTATCGTCGTTAGTTATCAACTTATCAACTCAAGTTCTTTTAAAAATTATGTTCCTTGGGCAAACTTTTGGAACAAAAATGAATCTCTTTCTCTCAGATCACTTGTACAAAAGAATTCAGATGATTAGTATTTGGTTCTGTAACGACCAGGCGGGTTCCTTTAATTGTTGACTAAACTATACCAAGCATACTGATATGATTTTCATGTCCTCCATTTAAATTCTCTTGCATTTTCCAGGCCACCGACACAAGAGATGCTTTGGCAAAGTCAATTTATGCATGTCTGTTTGAGTGGCTGGTTGAACAAATTAACAAATCACTTGCAGTAGGAAAACGGCGTACTGGCAGATCTATCAGCATTCTTGATATCTATGGTTTTGAATCATTTGATGTATGTTTTCTTTATGCTTTAATCGGATCTCAGTTTGTGTATTACATTTTTTTAACTGAACATTTGTTCTTTTTTTTTTTAATCCTGTAGAGAAATAGTTTTGAACAGTTCTGCATTAATTATGCAAATGAGAGATTGCAACAACACTTCAATCGTCACTTATTCAAGTTAGAGCAGGATGTAAGTATCCCATTCATTTTTAATATTATAACTGCAATAAAGACTTGTTGATTCTTTGCTTTTTCTGTTCCACAGGGCTTCATTGAGTTCTAGTTAGATATTTATTGTGTCCATAGAATTTCATTAGATGAGAAAACCATCCGCACTGCACAGCCTGTTTAAAAGCAACCATGCCTTCACAATTATATTTCTCATTTTAGTTCATCAGTAATAATTTAAAGCCAAAATAAGTAAAACCAATGATAAGTACGTCATGCTTGCCCTGTGAATCAAATTCTTAAATGATTCTTAATCTATTGGTACATTTATGCTTGGATTGAATTAATCGAACGAAGAGTTTATTAGAGCAGAACACAGGCTTAATTTATTGACTAGCTATTATTTATTCTTTTCAGGAATATATCCAAGACGGAATTGATTGGACAAAAGTTGAATTTGAAGACAACCAAGATTGTCTTGGTCTTTTTGAAAAGGTACTGAGCTTATCCCTTTCCTTCCCTTTACAGTTGTCCCTTGTTTAATGATGATAACCAAAGAAGTTAGTGATAACCCTTGCGCCAATTAGTAGATGAGAACTAAATTTATAGTATGAGTGTCCCTGAACTTCTTGTGACATAAATGCAGAGGCCGTTGGGATTACTGTCCCTGTTAGATGAGGAGTCCACCTTCCCAAATGGTACTGATTTGACCTTTGCCAACAAGCTTAAGCAACATCTGAGTTCTAATTCTTGTTTCAAAGGAGAACGAGACAAATCGTTTGCTGTCAGTCATTATGCAGGAGAGGTACTCCTTTTGATTAATTGATTTTCATTGTTTTATATTCTCATTAATTGTTAGTGTACAATTGTATTATATTTTATTTTCTTTATAATTTCTCCTGATTATATTAAAGCACAACTGGCATAAAGAAAATTGTCAATGTACATTTCCTTGCTTGATCAGATTTGAAAATTTCTGAACCGTAGCCAAGCTCAACCCTCCCCTTCGACTCTAAATCGAGGATTGGGTGCTAACAATTCTTCTATACATTATCTTGTAGTACTGACAAAAAGATTAAAGAAAAAGCTTTTTATTCAACTTTTTCTTGCTTGCCTGACTGTTGATTGTTCCACTCAGGTTTCATATGACACAACAGGATTTTTGGAGAAGAACAGGGACTTACTGCATTTAGATTCTATTCAGCTTCTTTCATCATGCTCATGCCACCTTCCTCAGATATTCGCATCTAGTATGCTTAATCGACCCGAGAAGCCTTTAGTTGGTCCCCTGTATAAAGCAGGTGGCGGAGTAGACTCCCAGAAGCTGAGTGTTGCAACGAAATTTAAGGTATGTTGCTTTCCTGTTTTGAAGAACATGACTTTGAGTTCAACGAAGATTATAATTGTGATAAGATACAGAAGTAACTATCTGCTAACTGTGTTCTTTCAATTAACTTATTTGTGTTGGTATTTAGAGTCAATTGTTCCTATTGATGAAACGTCTAGAAAACACCACTCCACATTTCATACGTTGTATCAAGCCCAACAATCTTCAATCCCCTGGACTATATGAGCAAGGACTTGTACTGCAGCAGCTAAGATGTTGTGGAGTTCTAGAAGTGGTTCGAATATCAAGATCTGGCTTTCCTACCAGAATGTCACACCAGAAGTTTGCAAGAAGGTAACACAAGATATCTTTACTTCTGTTTCGTCTTTCAAATACCTTATACATGTCTCCATTATCTTATCATTTTTGTTTGCTTTGCTTCGTCATTGTTGAATCTTGCATCAGATATGGTTTTCTTCTGCTGGAGAATGTTGCATCGCAGGATCCACTTAGTGTTTCAGTAGCTATTCTTCACCAGTTCAACATATTACCAGAGATGTATCAAGTGGGCTATACAAAGTTGTTTTTCCGAACTGGACAGGTAAATTGATGTATTGCTTTTGAGGAAAGGAAAATGAATATGCTACCTGTTGTGGACAGTCAGACTAGTGCATCTGGGTAGACATAAGACTATTGTGTGGCTATGCTTTTATCATGCCTAGGTTCCAACACTTTTATGCATATATTTGAATGTTTTCCACCGTTCAGATATTTTGATGTGTTTAAATCTATATACAAGATTGTGGAAAAACCTGAGCTAAAATCATTGGTTGTGTCAGCTGTTGGGAATATCTTTCGTACATGTTAATCTTTACTGATATCAAAGTGGTGTGGAAATTTGACGCAGATTGGGGTGCTTGAGGACACCAGAAACCGTACGCTACATGGTATTTTGCGTGTTCAAAGCTGCTTTAGAGGACACCAAGCTCGGTGTTACCTCAAGGAGCTGAGGAGAGGAATCACCATGCTCCAATCATGTACTAACCTGCTCATTGTTTATTTTGGTGAACGTTGTCAAATTTTGTCAAGAAGCAT
Source organism: Pyrus communis (assembly GCF_041283825.1). Classification (NCBI taxonomy): domain Eukaryota; kingdom Viridiplantae; phylum Streptophyta; class Magnoliopsida; order Rosales; family Rosaceae; genus Pyrus; species Pyrus communis. Next base: position 31,092,349 of record NC_142577.1, read on the forward strand.
TTGGTTATTTATTCTAATTTACTTAATGCAGTCGTAAGGGGACAGAAAACCAGGAAGGAGTACTCAATATTACTAGAGAGGCATAGAGCTGCTGTTGTCATACAAAAGCAGGTCAAAAGCAGGTTTGCAAGGAAGAAATTCAACAACATTTATGCTGCATCAATCATGATACAATCAGGTACAATAGCTTTGTTCCTCAATCTTGTGAACTTGTGCAGACTTTGTTGACATGTTAAAGGTTAAGCAGTCCATCCCACCCAATGTCTATATATTTGATAATTTTGTCTAAGTTTAAGCTATCTTTGCAGTTCTTCGTGGCTGGTTGGTCAGAAAATGCTCAGGAAGTATAGGATTGTTGAAGCCTGGAAGCATGAAGGTAGTCCTGTACACTTCTATCTATTCTAGCTTCCTTGTTGGCCTTTGCACCTACATTTTAACGTTTGTATCTTTCAAATTATTGGTATTGCCCGTCTGGTATGGATTTTATTGTCATGCTTTCCAGTGATGCAAGACTTCATGTATAAATTGAGCCTCATAATGGCTTTCATCAGGTTCAGTTACTGCTGGTTGGTGTGAGTGCCATTAATGTTGTTTGAGACTTTGTGGGTGTTTGTGCGAGCACTTGCACCAGTTTGTACTATGTTTTCTGTTTGATAGCAATATTCTGCACGGAATCAGGCATATGTTTTATGGGAATAATTAACAGTTAAAGAATCTCAAACAGGCTAACGAGTCAGATGAGGTGCTGGTAAAGGCATCTTTCCTTGCTGAACTACAGCGCCGCGTTCTTAAGGCTGAAGCTGCCTTGCGAGAGAAGGAAGAGGAGAATGACATCCTCCACCAACGTCTCCAACAGTATGAGAGCCGCTGGTCGGAATATGAGCTGAAAATGAAATCCATGGAAGAAGTGTGGCAGAAACAAATGAGATCCCTACAATCCAGCCTCTCAATTGCGAAGAAGAGCTTAGCCATTGATGATTCTGGGAGAAATTCTGATGCATCAGTGAATGCAAGTGATGACCGTGACCAGAGTTGGGATACAGGAAGTAACCATAGAGGCCAAGATAGCAATGGGGTGAGACCATTGAGTGCAGGTTTGAGTGTCATAAGCCGGTTAACTGAAGAGTTTGATCAGAGGAGTCAAGTTTTTGGCGACGATGCCAAGTTCTTGGTGGAGGTGAAGTCTGGTAAAGTGGAAGCAAGTCTGAATCCAGACCAAGAGCTAAGAAGGTTGAAGCAGATGTTTGAGGCTTGGAAGAAGGATTACGGGGCAAGACTAAGGGAGACAAAGTTGATTTTGCATAAGATTGGGAATGAAGAGGGAGGCAGTGCTGACAGGGTGAAAAAGAAGTGGTGGGGAAGGCGGAACAGCTCGAGGATAAATTAAGTAACAGAATTATTCTGTTGGAGATGGGCTAGCTGTGTTGTTTATGCTAAACCCCTTCCATTTTTATAGTTGAGGAATGTGGTTGCCGCATAGAAATTGTGACACAGAGTTTAGTTGTTGCAAGCGATTTGGTGCTTTATTAATTTGTAGAGCAGAGCTAAGCTGAGCTGCTAGTTACTCCGGTATGTATGTATATGTTTTCTTATTTGTAGTGCAAGTTCGATTCACATTGATGAATGATTGAATGAAGTCTTTGACATTACCACAATATATGGAATGTTGTTTATACGACATACTATTATATAAAGGCAACAAAAGTAGGGGGGAGAGAGCGAGAGACTTCCCTGTTCTCGGAATGCCACCAGATCAGTTGGGGGTGGCATTCTGAGAGGTTAGGGGAGGGGAGTCCAAAATTGGCATGCCTCGTCTCCCTATCAGTTTTTACAGCCCCCAATCTCCCAAAAGCAGCTTTGTGTCGTGCTCCTCTTCCTTACCAACAAACGTCACGTTTCCGTCGACAAGAAAATTCACTGGCGACTCTGGAAAAGTCCTATTCATCTTACAATTAGTATTGCTGTTCATGGTTTTATCGGTATGGTCATGTGAGAATTGGAAAACAAGGCACAAAGTTGAAGAATTGCGACTTTATAACGGTGCGCACCAAGGGGGTCCCATTCGGTCTCGACCCCACAATGAACTTTCACGTTTCACGAATCCAGTGATCCACATTCCACAATACTTGCGGATGCTAAAGTGAAAAAAAACTAATTCAATCTATTTGTGGCCTTAGGATTGTACACGAACGGCCAAAATTAAACCATCCACAGACTCCGCATAGAAGGGGTCCGGAGAGGATCCAACTCCGGAAACCCCAACAAAAGTAACAAGGACAGAGGAAGCTTATTTTGTGTGTGGGTTAGTTGTGAGACTGCGTCGGCGTCGGCGTCGGCGTCCGCAGATAATGTTGAGCGGTGGTGGCGGTTGCTCTCGTCTTTCCCCTCACCTGCGACTTCGAGACTCCGACCTCCACCGGCTCCACCTCCACCTCCACCATCCGCAGCTGGGCTTCCGCTTTGGCTTTGTCTTTATCTTCGGCTTAGGGTTTTACAACACCAGAATCGCCCACCTCCGCTGCTACCCCCGCCCTCCGCCTCTCAAACCCCTACCCTTGTCGTCTGCCCTCTCTCACTCTCACACAAGGGCGGTTCGTTTTTCCTCCATCCTTCTTCTAAGTCGTCTTCCCCCGACATTCTCGCCCTCCCCCATTGTTTTAGGTACTCTACTCTACTCCCTCCTCTTTCCCTTTTATTTTATTTATCTTTTGCTTGATTTATAAATTCATTCAGTTATGCAATTCACATTTCATTTTACTTGTGATTAAATTTTTCCTTTGCTACAACTTAATCATATCTTAAATCTGAAACGGTCTTCAGTGTTCGGAATCTCATCTTGATATTGTAATCATTCAATTTGGTTTAGAAATTACGATGCAGGAGTTAACATGAATCAATTGATTCAATTTTCCTTAAGATGGTTTCAATGTTGATTACTTTAGCTACACACCCTGCAATGCAAGTACATCTAGTCATGTTTGTCTGTGGTCAAAACTCTGATTCCTTTCTCTTTTGCAAAGCCAACGAGAAGATGAACGCGAGCTTCCCCCTGAAGGATTGTCCTCTGTCGCAGGTTTCATTCCACCTCTACTTTCCCTTTTTCACTTTCTCAACAGCATTTTCATATCACCTTATATATGTAAGCTTTTTCCTTAGTTTGATATTGTATGCAATATATTACAGTTAAACATCCGTAAGAATTTTGTTAGCATATTATGCCATAATTCCTTTTAGCTGCTTCTTCAAGTACCAAGTCGGTATATAGCGATTTTCGATTCTTCTACACTGTGACACAGTGCATCTGGTGACGTTAGATTTACAGATGCTAATTTTGACGAGGGGAACTAACCTTCTATGTCACCCAAGTCTAAAGTCATTTAAATAACTTCTAAGCAAAATAGGGGAAAGAAATTATCCACAGATTCGGAAAAGCACAAAGATTTCCTATGCTAACAAACACGCTTTGAATATAGTTTAAGGATTAAGGAAACTTCCAAGTTCCTCTATTCGGTTCATCTGAACTGCACCATTCCGATGTCCCCATATACATTTTCAGTTATTCAACATGTTGTCTTTCGTAAAAAAGTTATTCAACAAGTTGCATCTCAACACTCCCCCTTTGTTTCTAGTAAGTTTTCATCTAGTAAAAACATCATCTCCTTGTTGGGAACTGGAAACCCTAAACGTAAAGAATGCTGTGAACAATTGTATTTCTCAGTAATAGAGGAGTTTAACACCTCAACTTGTGCTGATTTTGTGGAGTTTAACAACCCTAAGCAACGCAAATAAATTTGAACGTGGTGAATAGACTCAACCACATCTCCGACATTCTGGGACTCCAGCTTGACTTGGTCTCTAAGTTGCCATGTCAACTTTATTTAACTAAAACTTAATTAAACATGACTAAATAACTCTTAGCACCCTCCCTTAAACTGTTTTCTCCAAAAAACAGTTTAGGGTTTTTTCTACCAGCACATAACCTTCTTCATGATCGACCACGTCTCCTACATTGTAGGACTCTAGCTTGACTTGGTCTCTAAGTTACCATGTCACCTTTATTTAACTAGAACTTAATTAAACATCACTAGATACCTCTTAGCACCCTCCCTTAAACTGATATCTACAAAAAACAGTTTAGGATTTTTGTACCACCACATAACCTTTTTCATGATCAATGCTTTGGACTGAACAAACACCAAGCATGTTCTTCAACTTCTTGAATGCGGGTTGCTTCAAAGGTTTAGTTAAGATGTCTGCAACCTGTACTCTTACTCATATAGTGAAGATTGTTGTAGCTGTCCCAAGGACGTGGGCACAAATAGCCGGACCATGTTAATTCTCAGTGTTATTTGTCTTGGTTATTTTGTTGTCGGTTTTTTGAGTTTATTCTGTTTTTCTCAAGTTTAAATGCGATATTCACAACATGAATGAAAGCTTTCATCTAAATTAACAAGGGAAGACTTACATCCTCTCATGTGGTTGCTACAACCAATGTCCACGTACCATGTCTCCTGATCAGTTTCTGTCAGTGCATGAAAGGCCATCAAAAGTGTATCTTCCTCCTTTTTCTTAGCAAAGTTTGATTATTCACCTATTTTCTTATGGGAACTTTGTGTAGCACTTATGCTTGTAGTGATCAAAATTTCCACATCTATAACACTTAACCTTCGCATAGTGGTCTCCTCTTTTTCCTGAGAGTCATTATCTCTCCTGAAAACACAAGATGATTTGCTATCATCCTGATTCCCAAACCGTCCACCGCCTCGATGGCCTCGACTACCTCTTTCATGACCTCTTCCTCCTCGAGCTCTTAAGGGCTTAGAGAAAGTGGAAGCTTTCAGCACTGTTTGTTCTTAATTGCAGTGGTGCGGTTAAGCCTTTCATGCACTAACAAAGAGCTTTGCAGTTCATCATCTCGTAACTTAACAACGTCCCTTGACTCCTCAATTGAATAGACAACATAGTCAAATTTCGGAGTCAATGATCTCAAAATCTTCTCAACGACTTTCACTTCTATGGTGCCACCATTAGATCTCATCTTGCTTCTTGTTCACAGGGTTCTAGCAAAGAAATCAGCGTTGGACTCACCTGATTTCATTTGTAGGGTTTTAAAGTCTTTGTTAGGGTTTGAAGCACTGCACTCTTCACTCTCTGACCCTTCATATTTCTTCTTCAAAGAGCCCCATATTTGTTTGGAGGTCTCCTTTGTTATAATTCTGACTTTCCTGTGGATCTTGCTCTTTGATGTATTCGGCAATAGACTAAACTTAGAAAATTAGAGAATAACTAGAAACACACAAGATTTATAGTGGTTCGACAGAACTTTTGCCTACATCCAGTTGTGATTTCCTTGGGTTAAGAAACCACGGCTTCTTTGAGTCAGTACTTTTGCAAAACTCTAGAACTAATCACCCTTTATCCATCTCGGCTGAGTCTGGCTTTTCTCTCTTTCCCTACCCTTGCCACACCTTGCATGCCTATTTTCTGATTAAGTTTCCTATTCTATATGGAAGAGGAAAGCACACTTTCTTACCTTTTCCAATTAGACTTCTAGGATTCCTAATCTAATTGTATAAGGAAATTTTGATTCTTTCCTAGTCTTTCTAAGAATAGAATTGGTGCATCCTTACTTTCGTTGTTGCTCAGTCAACACGACTCCCCTCGACTCCCCTCTGTTGGGCTTCGATCCCTGATTCCACAAGGTGCCAGTATTCTTTTCATCTGAGGAATTTTTCCATCAGCATGCTCCAATTGTCATAATAACCATCAAACCATGGAATCACAGGTTGAATGAAATTCTCAGTGGCTTTGTGAGTTGCCAATGTTTCTTGTTGCTGCAAGACAGTCTCTTTTTTGAGTTCTTCCAGAGCCCCAAAGTTAGCCGAACTCCACGATAACCACTAACTTGACTTGTGCAGATTTTGTGGAGTTTAGCAACCCTAAGCAACATAAATAAATTCAAATGTGGTGAACAGACTCAACTGCATCTCCTACATTCTAGGACCCTAGCTTGACTTTAATTAAAACTTAATTAAACATGATAGTACACACAATAGTCATATAAACATCTTCTAAAAGTAATTTTCAGCATAAAGGAATCAAACCTTTTGTACCACTGTCTTGACAGTTTTCACATCCATTTGCTCAATTTCCATGTTATGCTGTGTTGCCATTGCTAAAAGCAATCTGATAGAAGTATGCTTGACTACAGGTGAAAGGACCTCATCATAATTCACCCCTTCCTTTTGTGAGTACCCCTTAGCCACAAGTCTCGCTTTGAATCTCAGGGCTTGCTGTTCATGTAGTCCTTCCTTTTTTCTAAATACCCACTTGCATCCAACTAGCTTTGTCTTTGGGCATAGGAACCAACTCCCATACAAGGTTCTTGTAAAGAGACTCCATTTCTTCTGTCATAGCACCTATCTAATTAGCTTGCTCATCACTTGCTATAGCTTCTTGATAAGTAGTTGGATACCTTGACTAATGTTCAGAGCATAATTAACTTCGTCTTGGTCAAACCTAAACTTGTCAGGTTTCTTCTTGTTTCGATTGGGTTTGTCTAGTGCAATGTATCTCTTGAATACAGGTGGATTGTGGGTTGGAGTTTGAACCCTTGGGATATCTAGTGGAATGGAGTGCCTTCAATCTGTCCTATTTCCTGCTCCACTTGATTCTTAATTGGTGAGCGATGCTGATGCTCTTCTTCTTCCTCAAAATTATCATATTCAACAACTTGCTCAATTGGCTCCACTTGAGCTTCATCTTCCTCTAGTTTGATTAACCGAGTTCTTGTAAAACGTATTGTGTTGTATGTCACTGCTTTCAACTTTGTTTAGAGGCATGGTTGTCTCATCAAGACAACATCTTGGCTGACAACCTTCTTGTTGTTGATATCCCAAAGCTTAAAGCCGTTCACTCTTTTCTTTTCTCAAAACCTAAAAATATGCAATGCGCAAACTGAGGTTTGAGCTTGGACCTTTCATCACTTGGAATATGTGCATAAGCACTGCAGCCGAACACCCTGAGCTTGGAGTAGTCCACTGGCTTCTTAGACCATACTCTTCTGCACTTTTAAAATCGAAAACTATAGATGGTGACCTATTAATCAAGTAGCTTGCATGATTAATAGCCTCTGCCCAAAAAAGATTAGGCAATTCTGCATGAAATCAATGCTTCTCTCTCTTTTCATGAGAGTTTAAGTTCCTCATGATGCCTTCCTGCTTACCGTAATTGGGAAACTCCTTACTTGTATAATCACCTCCATTGTCACTTCTCAGGTGCTTGATCTTTTTTCCAGTTTGATTCTCGGTTTTTGTCTTCCATTCCTTGTACTTTGCAAAAACCTCGGATTTCTGCTTCATGAAATAAACCCAAACTTTTCTAGAAAAATCATCCATGAAAGTAACAAAATACTTCGCTCCACCGTTGGATTTAGTTGCTGTAGGGTCCAAACATCTGAGTGAATATAGCTGAGTTGCTCCTTGCTTCGGTTATCTGCACTGCTACTTGTGAATGATACCTTCCTTTGCTTCTCGAGAACGCAATATTTACAGAAGTCCAACTTGCAATGTGACACCTTCCAGCAGGCCTTTCCTGTGCAATTCATGCAACCTCTTCTAACTTATGTGCCCTAACAAGTGATGCCAGAGTTAAGTAGTCTTGTGGTGTGGAAACATCTGCTCCCCCAACTATCATAATTCCAATTAGCTTATACAACGTATTGGGTTATAGGTCACCTTGCATTACTACTAGTGATCTTCGGTCACATCACATTGAGTCGTTCCTGCTTTAGAATTGTACCCGTAGTCGGGCCTTGTCTAAAGTACCCAAGGAAATCAAATTCTACTTCATTCTAGGGATATATCTGACGTTCCACAAAAGTGTTGATTCCCCTTATAAGACATGGTGAATCGTCCCCATTAAATCTTCTCCGCTGCTGACCTCTTTGTAGGTACCGAACCATTTTCTTACTGCACACATATGGCATGTGCATTCGGTATCCAAAATCTACCTTGTGAAAGCCTTGGAGCCTGATGTTAATGAAAGAAGCTCTTTGTCACTCACTTCTTCGGTGGCTGCATAAGCTGAACTTGAGCTTCCTTCAATCTTGCCGTTCTTCTCCTTCTAAATTTTGCAATTTTTCTTCCAATGATTGGCAGAACCACATTCGAAGCAACCATCCTTCTTTTCCTTCTTCTTCTCGGATTTTGATCTACCCTTGTTGCTGCTCTTCTCTGTCTTTGTCTTTCCCCACCCTCCTTGCCTTTGGCATAAAGGTCTTAAGGGTTTTCGGCTATGTAATCCAATTTAGCATATGATTGAAGGGCTTGAATTACGTCCTTAAGCTTCAGGGACTCATTTTCAAACATTAGAGCGGTTTGAAAGTGCTTGAAAGACGAAGGTAGAGACCTCAGCAAGCCACATCATCATCTTTGTTAGTTTCTTCGACCTTCTAAAGATAGGCTATGCAATTCTAAAACCTTCATATGTGATATTCATTATCACCTCCTTCCAGTAGGATCCTGAGTAGTTCATCCTTGAGAAATAGTTAATTGGACATGGTTTTGCCCATATAAACTTTCTCCAACTTGTCCCATGCTTCCTTAGCAGTTATCTGTTCTATGATGTGGAATTTGACTGATTTGGCGAGATGGATCTCGGTGAAGCTCTTGGCCTTCTTAAGAACCTTGTTCCATGCCTCTACTGTCATGGTCGTAGGCTTCTCACCAACGAGTGCGTCATCCAACTCTTGTTGTATCAATACATTCTTCATCATCCTTTGCCAGTTTGAAGTCATCCTTGCCATCAAAAGGTTTTAACTCAGGCCCTAGGTCTGCGTTCGGCTTTCCTTTCGACATCGCAGAATGAACTAAGCTCTCAATACCAATTGTTACATTCTGACTCTCTGGATTGAAGTATCTGGCAATAGACTAAACTTAGCAAATTAGAGAATAATTAGAAACACAAAAGATTTATACTGGTTCGGCAGAACTTTTGCCTACGTCCAGTTGTGATTTTCCTAGGTAGATAAACCACCACTTCTGTGATTAATAATAGAGTTACAGTACTTCTGCAAAACCAATTAGTCACCCTTTATCCCTCTCGGCTGTCCATGGCTTTTCTCTCTTTCCCTACCCTTGCCGCAACCTATTTATAAGTATTAAGTTACCTATTCTATATGGAATAAGAAAGTACACTCTCTTACCTATTCCAATTAAACTTCTAGGATTCCCAATCTAATTGTATAAGGAAATTTAATTCTTTCCTATTCCTCGTAAGAGAAGAAACGGTGCACCTTTACCTTCGTTGTTGCTCAGTCAACGTGACTCCCTCTACTGGGGCTTCAATCCCTGATTCCAGAAGGTGCCAGTATTCTTTTAATCTGAGGAAGTTTTCCATCAGCATGCTCCAATTGTCCTGATAACCATCAAACTGTGGAATCACAGGTTGAACAAAACTCTCAGTGGCTTTGTCAGTTGCCAATGTTTCTTGCTGCTGCAAGACACTCTCTCTTTTTCGAGTTCTTCCAGAGCCAAAGGGGCTCTGATACCAGATATTGGGAACTGGAAACCCTAAACGTAAAGAATGCTTTGAACAATTCTATTTCTCAGTAATTGAAACCTGAGGATTCTCATTAAAACTGACTGAAATAAGTTTACATCTTAAATAGAGTTAGCCAAGCTTGACAATAACCACTAACTTGACTTCTACAGATTTTGTGGAGTTTAGCAACCCTAAGCAACAGAAATAAATCCAAACGTGGTGAACAGGCTCAGCTGCATCTTCTACATTCTAGGACTCTAGCTTGACTTTAATTAAAACTTAATTAAACATGACTAAATAACTCTTCACACTCCTTTAGATGGATGCTACTCTCGTGGAATATATCGTTCTATATTTTCGATTGACCTTCCCTCATAGATTCTGAACCTGTACTTTTGGTTGCTTGCTGCATATCACCTTGTATCTTCATAAATAAGGTTTTCCATTTGTTCTTTATATATTAACTTCTTTGGTACACTTTCTGTATTCGTCTTAAGATATGCAACTTATTTCTCTTTTGTTATCATTCCCAGGAGGAATAGTCGCACTGGGAAAATTTGATGCCCTTCACATTGGTCATCGAGAACTTGCGGTTCAAGCATCCAAGGTTGGACCTCCGTTCCTTTTGTCATTTGTTGGAATGGCTGAAGTACTGGGTTGGGAACCAAGGTGTTGTCATTTGTTATGATCTGAGCTGCACATTGGAACTCAATTTCCTTGTTTGGGTGGTTCTAGCTTTGTTAAATTAACTTAATATATTCTTGTAAATTCAATTGAACAGAGCTCCCATAGTTGCTAAATGTGATCGCAAGTGGGTTCTTTCCTCTTGGGCCTCGTACTGTGGTGACATGGCACCTGCAGAGTTTGAGATTGAATTTTCAAGTGTTCGACGTCTAACACCAAGGCAATTTGTTGAGAAATTATTGGAAGAGATTGGAGTGTGTGGGATTGTGGCAGGTAAGTTAATTTAAAGAAATCCATTGATTACATACTTTAAGTTAGAAATGGATTTTGCAATGGCTGGTTGTGGCAGGTGAAAACTACCGATTTGGATACATAGCTGCGGGTGATGCGACAGAGCTGGTGAGGTTGTGTGAAGAGTATGGCATTGGGGCTTATATCATAAACTCTGTTATGGACAAGAATGAATGCTCCATAAATATACAGTCGAGTGATTTGAAAGACAGGGGACAAGTCTCGTCTACTCGCGTTTGCCGTGCCCTTGCCGTGGGAGATATGAAGTATGTCTCACAACTCTTGGGTCGGCAGCATCGTCTGATAATGAATGCTGCGAAGGACCAGGAAGGATTTCCTTGCAGCAAACACAAGTTATCAGTTCCAAAGTCTAGATTGTTAAATCTGGCTCCAAAGGAGGGTCTATACGAGAAGTGTTATCTTTGTATTGGGGAGGATGATGACCGAGCAGCATCGTGTAGGGTGGTGGTTGACACGGGGTACGTCCATATAGAAATGGATGGTGAGGTAGACGTAGGCGTATGTAATAGAGTTGGTACACAGGACTTGAGGCTCTTACGTATTGAACTTGGTGATTCGCAATCCTGAGTATGTTTAAATGATTTGATTTTCATTTCGTCTTTTTAAAAGAAGGATGAAATCTTTCATCCTTTTCCGAAAAAGAATGAATGGCGCACACATGATGAGAGAGAGAGAGAGAGAGAGAGAGAGAGAGAGAGAGAAAGGTATTACCCTTCTGATTGTGCTACCTCATGATGGATTCATGGATGATGAGGGTACATCACACATATCATTATTATAACTCATAGATTTTGTACAAAAATTAAAAATTTTAGTTATAGAAAATATTTTACACGGGAGTGAAGAAAAATGTTGTAAGACCAATGAACGTGGAGTGAAGAAAAATGTTGTAAGACCAATGAACGTAACTCACCATTAATTAGGTCTTAAAACTAATTTTTCTTGATTTTTAAAGGTTAAAAATAGAAAAATTAATATAACCTAATGGTGGGCCCTCAAATATATTTTACGTGTTGAAAATATTAGGAATAGCTTAAATTATTCTTAGTAAAAAATGTTGTGCAACTAGAAAGACTCGTATTTTGGCTTATAACGAATCTTGTACAAGTTCACAAAATTGATTGGAAAACGTGAGTTATATAACTCACAGTTTTTGTCAAAAAGTTGAACTTTTTAGTCTTTGGAAATATTTTGCGTGGCAATTACGAAAAATGTTGCAAGACATTTGAATGTGATCCTACCAATTATTAGGTCCCAAAATTATTTTTTATTGATTTTTAAAGTTGTAAAATAGAAAAATAAAGATAAACTATTAAAGGGTCTCAAATATATTTTTTATGTGTCCAAAATATTTGGAATATCTTAAATCATTTTGGCTTAAAATGAATTTTGTAAAAATTCTTAAAATCAATTGGAAAATGTGGGTTATAACTCACAACTTTGGTCAAAATATTGAAATTTTTAGTTTTACGAAATATTTTGTGCGGGAGTTAAGAAAAATGTTACAAGACATTTGAATGTGATCTTACCATTTATTAGGTCCCGAAACTATTATTTTCTTGATTTTTAAAAGTTTAAAATAGAAAAATTAATATAAACTAATACAGGGCCCCAAAATATATTTTTACGTATTAAAAATATTTGGAATATTCTAAGTTATTTTTAGTAAACATGCGATGCAACTAGAATCACTCGAATTTTGGCTTGTAATGAATCTTGTATAAATTCTTAAAATTGATTGGAAAACGTGGGTTATAAGTCACCGTTTTTGTCAAAAAATTGAAATTTTTAGTTTTAGAGAATATTTTGCATGGGAGTTAAGAAAAATGTTGCAAGACATTTCAATGTGATTCTACCAATTATTAGGTCCCGAAAATATTTCTTGTTGATTTTTAAAGTTGAAAAAAAGAAAAATAAATATAAACTATTAAGGGGTCTCAAAATATATTTTTACATGTCAAAAATATTTGGAATGTCCTAAATTAATTTTAGTGAACATGCAGTGTGACTAGAATGACTCGCATTTGACTTAAAATGAATCTTGTAAAAAATCTCAAAACCAATTGGAAAACATGGGTTATAACTCACGATTTTGGTAAAAAAATTGAAATTTTTAGTTTTATGAAATATTTTGCATAGGAGTTAAGAAAAATGTTGCAAGACATTTGAATGTGATCCTACCATTTATTAGGTCCCGAAACTATTTTTTCTTGATTTTAAAGGGTTTAAAATAGAAAGATTAATATAAACCAATAAAGGACCCCAAAATATATTTTCACGTGTTGAAAATATTTGGAATATCATAAATTAATTTTAGTAAAAATTATGTGACGAGAATCACTCGAATTTTGGCTTATAATGAATCTTGTATATGACACATCCCGGCTCGGACCCCCACCACATCCCGAGCCTGACTCCACTGTAGCATGATATTGTCCGCTTTGGGCCCCTACCACACCCTCACGGTTTTGTTTCTGGGAACTCACACGAGAACTTCCCAATGGATCACCCATCCTGGGAATGTTCTCGTGCGAACTTGCTTAACTTCGGAGTTCCGATGGAACCCGAAGCCAGTGAGCTCCCAAAAGGCCTCGTGCTAGGTAGAGATGAGAATATACATACAAGGCATAGACGATACATTCTCCTGGACGGTGTATTTGGTATCAGAGTTGGGCAGCTAAAGTGTGGTGGGGCCCTGGGGCGAGATGTGACATATAACTTCTCAAAGTCGATTATAAAACATGGTTATATAAGTCACACTTTTTGTCAAAAATTGTAATTTTTAGTTTTAGGAAATATTTTGCGTGGGAATTAAGAAAAATGTTGCAAGACATTTGAATGTGATCCTACCAATTATTAGGTCCCGGAACTAATTTTTATTGATTTTTAAAGGTTAAAATAGAAAAATAAACATAAACTATTAGGGGTCTCAAAATATAACTTTATATGTCGAAAACATTTGGAATGTCCTAAATTAGTTTTAGTAAACATGAGATGCTACTAGAATGTCTCGCATTTTGGCTTAATATGGATTTTGTATGAATTCTCAAAATTAGTTGGAAAACATGGGTTCTAACTCACAGTTTTGGTCAAAAAATCGAAATTTTTAGCTTTAAGAAATATTTTGTGCGGGAGTTAAAAAAAAAGTTCCAAGATATTTGAATGTGATCCTACCATTTATTAGGTCCCAAAACTAATTTTTATTGATTTTTAAAGGTTAAAAATAGAAAGATTAATATAAACTAATGCTTCAAAATATATGTTTACGTGTTGAATATAATTAGAGTATCCTAAACTAATTTTAGTAAACACGCAGTGTGACTAAAATGACTCGAATTTGGGCTTATAATGAATCATGTATAAATTCTCAAAATTGATTGGAAAACGTGGATTACAACTCATAGTTTTTGTTAAAAACTGAAACTTTTAGTTTTAGAAAATATTTTGAGTAGGAGTTGAGAAAAATGTTGCAAAGCATTTGAAGTGATCCTAGCATTTATTATGTCCCAAAACAATTTTTTTTTTTTTTTGTGATTTTTAAAGTTTAAAAATAGAAAAATTAAAATAATTTAATGGAGGGCCCCAAAATATATGTTTACGTGTGGAAAGTATTTGGAATTTCCTAAATTAATTTTAGAAAACATGCGATGCGACTACAATGACTTGAATTTTGGCTTATAATGAGTATTGTATAAATTCTCAAAGTTGATTGGAAAACGTGGGTTATAAGTCACAATTTTTGTCAAAAAAATTCAAATTTTTAGTTTTAGGAAATATTTTGTGTGGGAGTTAAGAAAAATGTTGCAAGACATTTGAATGTAATCCAACCAATTATTAGGTCCCAATTTTTTTTATTTTTTTATTTTCTAAAGTTCAAAAATAGAAAGAAAAAAAATTTAAACTGTTAAAGGGTCTCAAAATATATTTTTATGTTTCGACAAAAAAAAAAACATATTATGCTTCGAAAATATTTGGAATGTCCTAAATTAATTTTAGTACACATGCAATGCTAATAGAATGGCTCGCATTTTGGCTTAAAATAGATCTTGTATAAATTCTCGAAATCAATTAGAAAACATGGGTTAATAACTCGATGTTTTGGTCAAAAATTTGAAATTTTTAGTTTTAAGAAATATTTTGTGCGGGAGTTAAGAAAAATGTTGCAATACATTTGAATGTGATCCTACCATTTATTGGGTCTCAAAACTATTTTTTCTTGATTTTTAAAGGTTAAAAATAGGAACATTAAAATAAACTAATAGAGGGCCCAAAAATATATTTTTACATGTTGAAAATATTTAGAATATCCTAAATTAATTTTAGTAAACTTGCAAGGCGACTATAATGACTCAAATTTTGGCTTATAATGAATCTTGTATAAATTCTCAAAATTGATTGGAAAACGTGGGTTATACCTCACGGTTTTGTAAAAAATTGAAATTTTTAGTTTTAGGAAATATTTTGCGTGCGAGTTAAGAAAAATGTTGCAAGACATTTGAATGTGATACTACCAATTATTAGGTCCCGAAACTATTTCTTATTGATTTTTAAAGTTGAAAAATAGAAAAAAGAAATATGAACTATTAGGGGGCTCAAAATATATTTTTATGTGTCGTACATATTAGGAATGCCCTAAATTAATTTTATGAAACATCCAGTGCGACTAGAATGACTCGCATTTTGGCTTAAAATGAATCTTGTAAAAATTCTCAAAATCAATTGGAAAACGTGGGTTATAACACACAGTTTTTGTAAAAAATTGAAATTTTAGTTTTATGAAATATTTTGCGTGGGAGTTAATAAAATGTTGCAAGACATTTGAATGAGATCCTACCAATTATTAGTCCCACAACTATTTCTTATTAATTTTTAAAGTTGAAAAATAGAAAAATAAATATAAACTATTAGGGGTTCTCAAAATATATTTTTGTGTGTCGAAAATATTTGGTATGTCCTAAATTAATTTTAGTAAACCTGCGGTGCTACTAGAATTGTGACATCCCACATCGCCCAGAGGAGTGATCCTTATATGTATATTCCCATCTCTACCTAGCACGAGGCATTTTGGGAGCTCACTGGCTTCGGGTTCCATCGGAACTCTGAAGTTAAGCGAGTAGCGCGCGAGAGCATTCCCAGGATGGGTGACCCATAGGGAAGTTCTCCTGTGAGTTCCCAGAAACAAAACCGTGAGGGCGTGGTCGGGGCCCAAAGCGGACAATATCGTGCTACGGTGGTGGAGCCAACCTGGGAAGTGGTCCACCCTGGGGCGGGGATGTGACAAGAATGATTTGCATTTTGGCTTAAAATAAATCATATAAAAATTCTCAAAATCAATTGGAAAATGTAGGTTATAACTCAAAATTTTGTCAAAATATTGAAATTTTTAGTTTTACAAAATATTTTGAGTGGGAGTTATGAAAAATGTTGCAAGACATTTGAATTTGATCCTACCATTTATTAGGTCCCAAAACTATTTTTTTCTTGATTTTTAAAAGTTAAAAATAGGGAAATTAAAATAAACTTATAGAGGGCCCCAAAAAATATTTTTCTAGGTTGAAAATATTTGGAACATCCTAAATTAATTTTAATAAACATGCGAAGTGACAAGAATGATTCGAATTTTGGCATATAATGAATCTTGTATAAATTAACAAAATTGATTGGAAAACGTGAGTTATATAACTCACAATTTAAAAAAAAAAATTAATTTTTTTTAGTTTTAGGAAATATTTTGCGAGTTAAGAAAAATGTTACCAATTATTAGGTCCCAAAACTATTTTTTATAAATTTTTAAAATAGAAAAATAGAAAAATAAATATACACTATTAAAGGGTCTAAAATATATTTTTATGTGTCAAAAATACTTGGAATGTCCTAAATAATTTTGGCTTAAAATGAATTTTGTGAAAATTCTCAAAATCAATTAAAAACCTTGGGTTATACCTCACAATTTTGGTCAAAAGTTTGAAATTTTTAGTTTTAGTTGCGCGGGTGCTAAGAAAAATGTTGCAAGACATTTAAATGTGTTCCCACCATTTGTTAGGTCTTGAAACTATTTTTTTTTACTAATTTTTAAAGGTTTAAGTAGAATAATTGATATAAACAAATAAAGGGCCTCAAAATATATTTTTACGTGTTGAAAGTATTTGAAATCCTAAATTAATCTTAGAACACATGTGGTGCGACTAGAATGACTTGAATTTTAGGTTATAATGAATTTCGTATAAATTCTCACAATCGATCGAAAAACGTGGGTTATAACTCATAGTCTTTGTCAGAAAATTGGAAATTTTAATTTGAGGAAATATTTTGCGTGGACATTTGATTGTGATCCTACCAATTATTAGGTCTCGGAACTATTTTTTATCGATTTTAATTGTTAAAAATAGAAAAATTAATATAAACTAATAGAGAGCACCAAAATATATTTTTATGTGTTGAAAATATTTGGAATATCCAAAATTAATTTTAGTAAACATGCAATGCGAATAGAATGACTAGAATTTTGGCTTATGATGAATCTTGTATAAATTCTCAAAATTGATTGAAAAACATGGGTTATAACTCACTATTTGTGTCAAAAAATTGAAATTTTTAGTATTAAGAAATATTTTGCACGAAGTTAAGAGAAATGTTGCAAGACATTTGAATGATCCAACGAATTATTAGGTTCCGAAACTATTCCTTATGATTTTTAAAGTTGAAAAATACAAAAATAAATATAAACTATTAGGGGATCTCAAAATATAATTTTATTTGTCAAAAATATTTGAAATGTCCTAAATTAATTTTAGTAAACATGCGGTGCAACTAGAGTGACTCGCATTTTGGCTTAAAATGAATCTTGTAAAAATTCTCAAACTCAATTGGAAAACGTGGGTTATATAGCTCACAATTTTGGTCAAAAAATTCAAATTTTTAGTCTTAAGAAATATTTTGCATGGGAGTTAAGGAAAATGTTGCAAGACATTTGAATGTGATCCTACCATTTATTAGGTCCCGAAACTATTTTTTCTTGATTTTTAAAGGTTTAAAATACAAAAATTAATATAAACTAATAGAGGGCCCCAAAATATATTTTTACGTGTTGATAATATTTGGAATATCCTAAATTATCTTTAGTAAACATTATGCGACTAGAATCACTCGAATTTTGACTTATAATGAATCTTGTATAAAGTCACAAAACAGTTTTTGTCAAAAAATTGAAATTTTTAGTCCTAAGAAATATTTTGCACGGGAGTTAAGGAAAATGTTGCAAGACATTTGAATGCGATCCTACCATTTATTAGGTCCTAGAACTTTTTTTTTTCTTGATTTTTAAAGGTTTAAAATGCAAAAATTAATATAAACTAATAGAGGGCGCCAAAGTATATTTTTACGTGTTGATAATATTTGGAATATCCTTAATTATCTTTAGGAAACATTATGCGACTAGAATCACTCGAATTTTGGCTTATAATGAATCTTGTATAAAGTCACAAAATCGAATCGAAAATTTTCATTTTAAGAAATATTTTGTGACTAGAAATATTTTTACGTGCTGAAAATATTTGGAATATCCTAAATTATCTTTAGTAAACATTTTGTGACTAGAATCGCTCGAACTTTGACTTATAATGAATCTTGTATAAAGTCAAAAAATCGATTGGAAAACGTGAGTTTATATAACTCACGGTTTTTGTCAAAAATTTGAAATTTTTAGTTTTTAGGAAATATTTTGTGTGGGAGTTAAGAAAAATGTTGCAAGACATCGCATTTTGGCTTAAAATGAATCTTGTAAAAATTCTCAAAATCAATTGGAAAGCATGGGTTATAACTCACAATTTTGGCAAAAAAATTGAAATTTTTAGTTTTACGAAATATTTTGCTAGGGAGTTAAGGAAAATGTTGCAAGACATTTGAATATGATCCTACCATTTATTAGGTCCTGAAACTATTTTTGTGACATCCCGTCCCGGGATTATTGGAACGCACGTGTGAAATTACAATTTTACCCCTAGTTTGTTTTCGTTATGTTTTTGGTTGTTTTGTGTGGTGTTGGCAAGCTTAGGGCCACAAACACACACACTGTCTCACTCTCACTGTCTCTCTCTGTCTATCTCTTTCTCTCTCTTTCTTTCCCCCGAGAACCCCATTCCTTCTTCTTCATTTTGAAAACGTACGGACACACACCAAACCCACCAAATCCTAGCAGATCGAGGAAACCAAGGGTACTGTAGTGATCGTGAGGTTGAGAGGAGTCCAGTGGTACCATTTTCAGGTAAGGTTGTAGCCGTTTTCACGTCGATTCGACGAGGTCCGTTTTAGTTACTATTCATGCAAACTTATTCTAGCGTGTTTTTGGACTTTTGAAGCTTGTAGTTGTGTTCGTGAGGTCCCAATGAGCCTCGGAGTGCTTTGTTGGACAAATTTGGACGTCGGGATCGTCCTGTTCTAAGTTGGCCGGTTTTGGAGAGTTTGCACAGGTATAATCTAGTGAGTTTTAGACCTTAAAACATGTATGGTTGTGTTCTACTAGTTTAGGGCTTTAATTTGGTGCAAGAAACGTGAAGAATGGTGGAAAAATGAGCGAGAAAACCCAAGTTGCAGGTTTTCCCAGTTTCCGGCGCCAGCGACGTCGCCGGAGATTGAACGAAGAAGGTGACGGAATATTCCGTCAATTCTGACGGAATATTCCTGACGCCGTTAACGGTATCCGGTTAATTCTAACGGAATATTCCAAATTTTAACGGAATATTCCTGACGGCGTCAATTGACGCCGTCAGTGTGCATGGCACGTGGCCGCGCGTGGGGGGCGCGTAGGTCCGTGCCTATTTCGGCGCGTGGGGGCGCGTGAGGGGTCCAAAAATTATTTTAAAAATATAGTTGTGATCCTGAGGTTGTGTAGAGTACGTTGGTATATTCATTTGTCCAATTTGAGCAATGTATGAAGAGTTATTACGAGGAGTTGGTTATGTGCTTTAAAGTTAACGTTTTTATAGCTTTTTCGCATATAGGTGACACGTACCCCGAGGACGAGCGTGCACACGCGAGGCAGGGGGGCTACGACCCTTCTACATACCAGTGAGTGGGCTTTTGGTTTTCTGTATATACCTATATACTATATTTTCCCAGAACTTGAATAAATGTTTATTCATTATGCCATGCATTACATTATCGTTTTTCGTGCATCGTTGGGTACGTTATTAGTTGCATATATTTATACATATGCATATTGGGTGCTGTGGACGCACAGGTAAGTGCCAGGTAAGCGTTGTGCATGTTTATGTTTCAGTAATGGTTTGAGATAGTTAGAGAGCTCATAACCTGCACCCCCGGTGTTAGTGCTCCCGCCCGTGGCCAGGGCACAGTCCTTCACGTGATGTTCACCTCCCGCACCTTATGCTTACCTTGGATTCAAGGTAGGTGCACAATCCTGTCGTACAAACCACTTTAGGTGGTTCCGACTCGTAGGTGACCCGCGATTATTCGCCCAGTCTTCACGTGATCGTAGCACTTGTTTACACTCAGGCCTGTCGTACAGACCACTTTAGGTGGTTCCGACTCGTGGGCAGGTTTAGATATTGAGATTGAGATTTGAGCTCTAAATGCAGCCGTACAGGTCACGTTAGGTGACTCCGGCTGCCAGATTACATGATATTGATATGTTTATACCTGGGCACTTGCATATCGTTATGAGATTTTGGCATGGCATATTCTTGAGCATGATTGGCATATCTACACTTACGTACATATGTTTATTTTCTGGGATGTATACAGGTTTTACGGCGAGGGGTTAGAAAGTATTTTATAAATGGTTTTCGAAAGCTTTGTTTTTGCCCACTCACACTTTTGTTTTGCGCCCCTCCAGGTTCTAGTTGAGTAGCAGTTCCGGTGGTTTCCCAGAGGGCTTGTTCGACACTTCTGACAGACACCTATCATTGTAGGGTCACCTTCGGGTGAACTATTGTCGCTAACTTTTCTTTTGGACTGTTGTTGTCTGGCTCTGAAATTGTGACTCACACGCTAGCACTTATTTAGTACTTTGTATGTTATTTAGTTTTTAATTATTCGTACTTACGTTATTACTTTATTAGCTTCCGCACGTGCACATGGCTACGTCACCTTAGTGTGACGGCCAGCACTCTCCGATCTCGGTCGGGGTGTGTCAATTTTTTCTTGATTTTTAAAGGTTTAAAATAGAAAAATTAATATATGTGTGTGATATCCACACACCCCATTTTAAAATAGAAAAATTAATAGTTCCGTTGATATTCTTCAATTCATCCAATCTGACGGTCGAAAATTAAAAAGGTGTGTGAGAAGTAATATGGGGTGTTTGGATATCATACCCCTTAATATAAACTAATAGAGGGCCCCAAAATATATTTTTACTTATTGAAAATATTTGGAATATCCTAAATTATCTTTAGTAAACATTATGCGACTAGAATCACTCAAACTTTAACTTATAATGAATCTTGTATAAATTCACAAAATCGATTGAAAAACGTGGGTTATTTTTAGTTTTAGGAAATATTTTGCATGGGAGTTAAGAAAAATATTGCTAGACATTTGAATGTGATCGTACCAATTATTAGGTCCTGGAACTATTTTTTATTGATTTTTAAATTTGTAAAATAGAAAAATAAATATAAACTATTAGTGTAACATCCCACATCGCCTAGGGGGATTGTAAGATCCCACATCGCCCAGGGGAGTGATTCTTATATGTATATTCCTATTCCTACCTAGCATGAGGCCTTTTGGGAGCTCACTGGCTTCGGGTTCCATCGAAACTGTGAAGTTAAGCGAGTAGCGCGCGAGAGCATTCCCAAGATGGGTGACCCATTAGGAAGTTCTCATGTGAGTTCCCAGAAAAAAAATCGTGAGGGCGTGGTTGGGGCCCAAAGTGGACAATATCGTGCTATGGTGGAGTCGGGGCCGGGAAGTGGTCCCGCCTGGGGTAGGATGTGACAATTTGGTATCAGAGCCTAACCCTGGCCATGGTGTGCCAATGAGGACGTCAGGCCCCTAAGGGGGATGGATTGTAAGATCCCACATCGCCTAGGGGAGTGATCCTTATATGTATATTCCCATCCTTACCTAGCACGAGGCCTTTTGGGAGCTCACTGGCTTCGGATTCCATCAAAACTCGGAAGTTAAGCGAGTAACGCGCGAGAGCATTCCCAGGATGGGTGATCCATCGGGAAGTTCTTATGTGAGTTCCCAGAAACAAAACCGTGAGGGCATGGTTGGGGCCCAAAACGAACAATATCGTGCTACGGTGGAGTCGGGCCCGGGAAGTGGTCCCGCCGGGGGCGGGATGTGACAATTTATATGTATATTCTCATCCTTACCTAGCACGAGGCCTTTTGGGAATTCACTGGCTTCAGGTTCCATTGGAACTCTGAAGTTAAGTGAGTAACGCGCGAGAGCACTCCCATGATGTGTGACCCACTAGGAAGTTCTCGTGTGAATTCCCACAAACAAATCCGTGAGGGTGTGCTGGGGGCCCAAAGCGGACAATATCATGCTATGGTGGAGTTGGGCCCGGGAAGTGGTCCCGCCCAGGGCAGGATGTGACAATTTGGTATGAGAGCCTAACCCTGGGCGTGGTGTGCCGACGAGGACGTCGGGCCCCTAAGGGAGGTGGATTGTAACATCCCACATCGCTCAGGGAGTGATCCTTATATGTATATTCCCATCCCTACCTAGCACGAGGCCTTTTGGGAGCTCACTGGCTTCGAGTTCCATCAGAACTCTGAAGTTAAGTGAGTAGCGCGCGAGAGCACTCCCATGATGGGTGACCCACTAGGAAGTTCTCGTGTGAGTTCCCATAAACAAAACTGTGAGGGTGTGTTGGGGGCCCAAAACGGATAATATCGTGCTATGGTGGAGTTGGGCCCGGGAAGTGGTCCTGCCCGGGGCGGGATATGACAATTAGGGGTTCTCAAAATATATTTTTATGTGTCAAAAATATTTGGAATGTCCTAAATTAATTTTAGTAAACATGTGGTGCAACTATAGTGACTCGCATTTTGGCTTAAAATGAATCTTGTAAAAATTCTCAAAATCAATTGAAAAACGTGGGTTATAACTCACAATTTTGCCCAAAAAATTAAAAGTTTTAGTTTTACGAAATATTTTGTGCGGGAGTTAAGGAAATTGTTGCAAGACATTTGAATGTGATCCTACCATTTATTAGGTCGTGAAACTATTTTTTCTTGATTTTTAAAGGTTTAAAATATAAAAATTAATATAAACTAATAGAGGGCCCAAAAATATATTTTTACATGTTGAAAATATGTGGAATATCCTAAATTATCTTTAGTAAACATTATGCGACTAGAATCACTCGAACTTTGGCTTACAATGAATCTTGTATAAAGTCACAAAATCGATTGGAAAATGTGAGTTATATAACTCACAGTTTTTGTCAAAAAATTGAAATTTTTTTTAAGGTAATATTTTGCGTGGGAGTTAAGACAAATGTTGCAAGACATTTGAACGTGATCCTACCAATTATTAGATCCCAAAACTATTTTTTATTGATTGTTAATTTTGAAAAATAGAAAAATAAGTATAAACTATTCGGGGGACTCAAAATATATTTTTATGTGTCGAAAATATTTGTAGTGTCCTAAATTAATTTTAGTAAACATGCGGTGTGACTAGAGTGACTCGCACTTTGGCTTAAAACGAATCTTGTAAAAATTTTCAAAATCAATTGGAAAACATGCGTAGCTCACAATTTTGCCCAAAAAATTGAAATTTTTAGTTTTACGAAATATTTTGCGCGGGAGTTAAGGAAAATGTTGCAAGACATTTGAATATGATCCTACCATTTATTAGGTCTTGAAACTATTTTTTTCTTGATTTTCAAAGGTTTAAAGGGGAAAAATTAATATAAACTAATAGAGGGCCCCAAAAAATATTTTTACGTGTTGATAATATTTGGAATATCCTAAATTATCTTTAGTAAACATTTTGGGACTAGAATCGCTCGAACTTTGACTTATAATGAATCTTGTATAATTTACAAAATCGATTAGAAAACGTGAGTTACTCACATTTTTTGTCAAAAAAATGATTTTTGTTTAGGAAATAGTTTGCGCCGGAATTAAGAAAAATATTGGAAGACATTTGAATTTGATTCTACAATTTATTAGGTCCCTAAACTATTTTTTTGTTGATTTTTAAAGTTGAAAAATAGAAAAATAAATATTAACTTTTATACACTTTTTTTTTTGTATTGAAAATATTCGAAATAATCTAAATTAATTATAGTAAACATGTGGTTCGACTAGAATGACTCAAATTTTAGCTTATAATGAATCTTGTATAAATTCTCAAAATCGACTAGAAAACGTGTGTTAAGTTGAAATGTTGCGTGGGAGTTAAGTAAAATGTTGCAAGACATGTGAATGTGATTCTACTATTTATTAGGTCCGAATACTATTTTTTATTGATTTTTGAAATTGAAAAGACAAGAAAAGAAAAACAAATATAAACTAATAGAGGGTCCCAAATATATTTTTACGTGTTGAATATATTTGGAATATCCTAAATTTATTTTAGTAAACATGCAGTATGACTAGAATAACATGAATTTTACTTAAAATAAGTCTTGTATAAATTCTCAATTTCAATTAGAAAAAGTGCGTTATAAATCACCGTTTTTGTAAAAAAAAAAAAAAAAAATGAAAATTTTTATTTTTTAATTAATTTTTAAGGTTAACAAGAAAAATAAAAATAAATTAATAGAGGCCCTCATATTATACTTGTGTGTTTAAAAAAATGTGAGGATGAGAATGGATGGACTGCTGAGTGACGCATCGTGCATTTGCGGCGGCATAATGATAATATTCTCCGCATAAGAAAGAAAAGAAACAAATTATTACGTAAACAAACAGTATGGAAAATATTGACGGCCTCCCAATCCCATCCAACTCTCCAGACCCTTTCGCTTCGTTAGTGGGAATATTCTCCACGAATATCCTCTTATACCAAATATTTGATTGTACAAGTGATTATCAAATAAGCAAAAACTCTTTTGATGGTTCTCATATTTTTTTTTTCTGCTTAAAAAAGAGATAAATAATGGTAAGTTATTAATTTCGGATAGATGACGTTCTGGAGAATTTCATCTTATTTTTTACCACAATCAAGCAGATTTATTAGCTCGGAGCATCGAACTTGAAACCTCTTACGTTTTTGTTTATTGGGAAGTTACAGTCCGTGCACATACCACTAAACCATTGTTGCGGTTAATAATTCCCATGTCTTGAATTTCATAAATTTTCAGGTGTGAAAAAATAGAAAATATCTAGCTTAATTTAAGCACATAAATAAATTCCTTATGGTTATAAATAAACAATCCTAAATTGATTTATCTTTTTGGGGTCTAATTGATTAATATAACTAAAAGGCAATCCGCACCGCACCGCAGTAACAGAAAAAGCAAAAGAGACGCGGGGGGACCAACAGAGGAGAAAGGGAAAAGGCAAGCCCGCACCGCAGCAACAGAGGGAGAGAGATAAGAAAAAGAGGCAGAAGGGAAGAGGAGGGGAGGGAGGGGCCTCGCCGTTCGCCATTCACCACCTCATTCTCTTCCTGGGCTTGATTTCTTCAGTCAGGTCTGCCTCCTCTCAACCTTTTCTCTGAAAAATGTTTATTCATTCTCACAATATTTATTTTCTTCGTCGAATTAAATTAAATTGAATTCTAAATCATCGCATTTAGATATAGGAATTTTTATTTATATTTTTTTAGTGCATCGATATTTTATTTTTATATTAAAAAAGAAGAGTTCGATTAAATTATATAATGAACAGTCTAATTTGATATTGAATTCATCATTTACATGATTTCAACAAGATTTCAACATAAAACTTTTCATTTCCAAAAGAAAAAGAATGTGGTAGGAAAATTTCTTAAAAACATGAAAGGGGCCATTGGGCAAAACGGTCTTTTTCTCTGCTCTGCCAAATTGCCAATGAGCTCGCGGTCCTAGATTGCCGGAAGCTCCTGCCTTTCCCTACCTACCCATGCGCCCATCACCATCTCTAACTTTTCTTTTCTTTTCTTTTTATTTTAAACGTGGCATTGTTCTACTGGACCTTGTGTTTTAACCGCCAGCTTGGATTTTTATTTTCTATGCTTTTAAAAAGCAAAAACAAACATCAGAATCCAGGAAAGCTTTGGTAATCTCCAGCGAAGAAAACGAAGAAGGGAAGGATCAGGCAAGGAGGAGGGTTCTTGCAAATTGCTATTGGTTGGTCGGTGTCGGGTGCGCGTGTTGGTGATAATCGGGCTGTCTGTCAAACGACATTGACAGCCCGACCCGAGTTTGTTTTTGTTAGAAACGTCCAAGTCCAAGCAACGCGGTAAGAATATTTCTTTTGGCAATCAACGAATATGCGCTCTCCAACCCACTATTCAGTTTTCTATCCACTATTAAATTCTAATTCTTGCGTGTTTTTCATGCGCTTATAAATTCGGATTCCAATTTTTATTATTTCTTTCTTCGTTTGAATCCCTTATTCCAATTTGATACAATCCCAATTCCTTATTTGTTGGTGCTTGACTATTCTTCTTGGTGGTCTATATTTATCGTCATATTCCCATTCGTTCATTTTCTCTGCAGGTGATTCCCTTGCTTGAAATTGTTGGCTTTCTGGGGAATCTGGTCGCTTGGATTGCTTGTCATTTCCTTTTCATATGTTGAATGGTGGTTGCTTGGTATTCGCATGAGTATTTTGGGCGCCCTTACCAACAATATGGCTTCCTTGTCTGGAATGGTTCAACGACCTCTCGTTGCGGCTGCTGCCGTTGCTGTTGCCTCGGTTTCTGCTGACATCTCTGATAAATTGCCGTCTTACCGATCCAATGACGCTTGTTCTACGTCGGGTTTATCACACAACACCTCCTTGCAAGATTGGAACTCATCCTGGGTTTCACATATTTCGGTTTCTAAGCTCGCAAACTTGTCCTTTATCTCTAGAATTCCAGTACCTGTGCCCAACATTAACTTCCCAATTCCTAACACGGGCTGCAATTTTGTTCCCAAGCAGCTATATTCATCAGTTGCATCTTCACCTCTTCTTCTTAATCTGTATCAGTCCGCAGACCTGGTTAAAGCACGAAAGTCAGCTTCGTATAACCATGATATATCATCTACTTCCCCATCTGAGGTCTCGTACAGATGGCATTTACCTGAACCGAATGCCATAGATGTTTCAGGCGGTTCTGATTGCTCATCGGCAAAGTTCAGGACTGTGGTGGTTTTGCTAGGATGGTTGGGAGCAAAGCAAAAACATCTCAAGAAGTATGCCGAGTGGTATACTTCCAGGGGATATCATGCTATTACATTTACTTTGCCCATGTCTGACATTCTCAAATACCAACCTGGCGGGAAAGTTGAAGAGCACATCGACTCGCTTGTGAGCCATTTGGCTGATTGGTTAGAAGAGGAACATGGAAAGAACCTGGTGTTCCATACTTTTAGCAATACTGGATGGTTAACGTGAGTCCAGTCCCCACTTATATTCTTTTTTCTTATAGAAACTCCATGTGCAATTTCCCTGTTCTCCTGTGTAACCATTTCCTGGTTTGCTTCATCTTACAGGTATGGGGTAATTTTGGAGCAGTTCCAGAAGCACGATCCTTCTCTAATGGGCAGGATTCGGGGCTGCGTTGTGGATTCTGCACCTGTTGCAGCACCTGACCCCCAGGTAAACGATAGTTGCAGTTCTGTAACTGGGAAAGAGCAGAAGTTATCTACTGATCATATTGAAAAGATAAAAAGTTATCTACACATACTCCATTTGGTACCAGAGATAACCTGTTGCTGTCATTTTTTAGAGTGTGGATCATGTTTCTATGAATTTGACCAATATAATACTTCATTTTGCTCAATATAATTTTAGCAGCAGAGCCTATTACCACCACCATGCCCAATTGTTGTAGGAATATCCGAAGAAAACGTATTGGTTTTTGAGTTTTGTGTGGCTCATTCAGACAGCTGTTTGGGTTTGTTATGCAAATGATCTGTTTTTTTAGTTTTTTCTGGGTTCCAGGTTTTTCTTAGAATCTTAGATGATTTGTGTTTGGATGGGTGTGCTATCTAATTCTTGACCTTGTGCAGGTCTGGGCTTCTGGTTTCTCTGCAGCCTTTCTGAAAAAGCGTAGTGTGGCAGCAAAAGGAACAATGGACTCAAATGAGTCAGGGATGGATGCTTTGGTTGGCAGCAATAATGGAGTAGTGGCACCCAAACCTGCAGTAACCGAAGCAGCTTTGCTAGTAGTCTTGGAGAAGTTCTTTGGGGTGGTTTTGAAATTTCCTACAGTGAACAGGTAGTCTATCTTATTCTTCCTTGCCCTTTTATTTTCATAGAATTATTCGAGGTGGATGTGAATCTTCATGCACCTTGCCATGCTACAAATTTCCGTTTATACTTGAATTCATTCACCTCACCTGTGTTTTATAATCCTAGAAGAACAATTGTCAAAGCAAATGTCAAATTAGCATCGGCAAGAGTTGGTCTCTCCTTGTATGGAAAGTAATATGAATGTTATTGGTGGGATTGCAGGAGGCTTTCTGATGTGTTGAGCCTATTGTCAGCTCGCCAACCAAGTTGTCCGCAATTGTATATCTACAGCTCTGCAGACAGGGTGATTCCTGCAGGGTCAGTGGAATCATTCATAAAGGAGCAAAAGAGGGCGGGACATGAGGTTAGGGCTTGCAACTTTGTGTCGACGCCGCACGTTGATCATTTCAGAAACGACCCAAAACTGTACACTTGTGAGCTAACCGGGTTTCTGGAGGACTGCGTGCTTCCTTGTTGCAAACAGTCGCATTGATTGATCGAAACCATGGAGTCACCGAAGATGATTCTAAAATTCTTTTTGTTATGCTTAAATTTACACAGCATATCCAATTAATTCATTTGTGTAGAGGTGGTTGAATGCAACACAGCATATCCATTTTCCGTTGTTTGTTTTCACATATACAAACAGATTATTCTCATCGATCAACTGTCAAGTTTTACCAAATGATGAATGATGATGTTAGTTGCACCCAATCGAGCCAATCCGTATTATTATTGTTACTTGGCAGTTTTGATCTTTTGATACGCATTGAAACGGGGGGACATTAAACATTACCTATAGAAAATATTGTACTTGGGCTCTTTTTCTAATCCACCATTCCATGTTCGCTCATGACTTGGACCAACCCTGGTGACTGTATACCTCTTTCCAGTCGGAGCAGAGGTGAACAAATAATAATTTGACTCATGTTTTTTATTCGGAGTTGGTATCCATATGATAGGCTACAAGCCTACAACAACCCACTTTATATAATTTTTTTCAAATTTATATTCTGAAAATAATGCAAATTTATAAAGTATAGTTGACACAATGTCAAGAGTACAAGTGGAACAAACCAGAAACAAGGAGACGATATTATGTAGAATGACACCCGAGCCCCTAGCTAGTAGCTACCCCTTCGGATCTCTCTCATCTCTCGTTCCCGAGTCTCAACCCTAATCCTAATCCTGATTGAGCCCTCCCCAAATCTATAATCTCAATTGGGGTCAGGGTTAGGGTTTCCTCCTTCACTATCAAATATCAATGGCTTCTTCATCATCAACCGATTCTCCGTCAATAACAATAATGGTATGTATCAACGAGGCGTTGACGGACGACGAGCTCCGGTCGGTGCTAGCGAAGCTGGAGAGCCAGAGAGACAAGGAGGTGTTCGGGTTGGTCTGCAAGCGGTGGCTTCACTTGCAGAGCACGGAGAGGAAGAGGCTCTCCGCACGTGCGGGACCTCACATGCTTCGCAAAATGGCTGCCAGGTTCTACAGGGTCCTGGAGCTCGACCTCTCTCAGTCCATTTCCAGGTCCTTCTATCCCGGTGTCACCGACTCTGATCTGCGTGTTATTGCTGATGGGTTTAAGTGCTTGAGACTCCTCAATCTGCACAACTGCAAAGGTTTTCTGTTTTCAATTTCAGACACTGTTTATTTGAATTTGTTTGAATATTGGACATCTGCTTGTTTCATGGGTGTATGGCAGTAGATTAGGTACTTTTATGTGGGTTTTTATTGCCTTTAACAGAGCTGCACGTACCTTAGATTGTGGGATATTTGTATTGGAGGCGCATATTTTCCATCTGCATACTGCTTACTGTGAGATTCTTAGTAGACTGCACAGTGGAAATCAGAAAAACTTTTTGAAATGTGTGCGCTCATTGTCTTTTGTATTGAACACAATAGACTTGATTCATGTATCACTTATTTCTTTCTTTTACAGGAATTTCAGATGCCGGGGTCGTTTTCATTGGCTCTGGTCTTCCATCACTACAGTCCCTAGATGTGTCATATTGTAGAAAGTTAACGGACAAAGGATTATCAGCTGTTGCCCAGGGCTGCGCAGACCTTCGGGGCCTTTATCTTGCTGGCTGCAGATTTGTTACTGATGGGTTATTGCGAGCCCTTTCAAAGAATTGTTACCATTTAGAAGAGTTGGGGCTCCAAGGTTGCACCAACATAACTGACGCTGGACTTACTGATCTTGTAAATGGATGCCAACAGATCAAAGTTTTAGATATCAACAAATGCAGCAATATTGGAGATAGTGGAGTTTCCAGTGTCTCCATGGCATGCTCATCTTCTCTGAAGACGCTGAAGTTGTTGGATTGCTACAAAATCAGTGATGAGTCTATATTGTCGTTGGCCAGATTCTGCAAAAATCTTGAAACTCTAGTCATTGGTGGCTGCCGGGACATTTCAGATGCATCTATAAAATTGCTGGCTGTTTCTTGTAAGAGTAATCTCAAGAACCTACGGATGGATTGGTGTTTAAATATCTCAGACTCTTCGTTGTGCTGTATCCTTGCTCAGTGCAGAAACCTGGAGGTTCTCAACATTGGGTGCTGTGAGGAGGTGACAGATGTCGCCTTTCAGGGTTTAAATGGTGGAGGTGACATTGAGTTGAGTTTGAAGTTTTTAAAGGTGAGTAATTGCCCAAAAGTAACGGTGGCAGGTATAGCCATGGTTTTGGACAAATGTGAGACTTTGGAATATCTGGATGTAAGGTCGTGCCCACACATTACAAAGGCAGGTTGTGAAGAAGGGGGATTGCGGTTTCCTGAACGTTGTAAAGTGAACTTCACAGGGAGTTTAGCTGAGCCTGAGGTGTTACTTTGTGAGTGAGCTGGCGGACACGGTCAGCCTCAGCAGGTCAAAATTTGTGAGGGGGAGTTTAATTAATCTGTTGGAAAGCTTGAATGATGACTGGTGAGGCTGGTTTTGAGCTAGCCTCTGCCTCTCTTCTCTGTACTGGATAAATGAAATGCTGGTTTGCTGGTTTGTTGTGTTGTGTGTTTAATTCCTTCCTTCCTCGAGTCGGAAGTCAGAATATTAAAATCATGTACATCGTGAGTGGAATAAATTATGTGGTCACTTGTTACTACTTAGTCTGAATTTATAAGCCATATGAAACTCATGTTACTTGTTATCGAGCAGGTAAATACAAATTATTTACAAATTAGGATGTTGTGTTACCATGGACTTTCAGTCAAGAGAGTGCGAGTTATGCTTAAGAATTACTAATTGTGCATTGCGAAACCGGTGATTGTAAATAACATGAAGAGCCACGTGACTTTCAAAGAAAAGAGAATTTTCTCATTAATAAAAAAGAAATATTTACGCGTTGTCCGTAAATTAATGGTATTGAGCTCCTCCTCCTCGTCTTCCAGTACTCCTAGCTTAATGTGCATAATTACTTACAACTTGATCACATGTACTTGGTTAATTAAGCTTGAGATGGAATATTAATAGCCTGCTGGAGATATTTCAAAGTTTTCTGGTAATTCAAGAACCCCATAAACCAGAAGTCAAAGTCATCCACAGTAACTATTTCTACGTACTTTTGCGACGGCTTCTTCACGCTCTCGCTCTGGTTGACCCTGTTGATCTTGTTCACTGGGATCACCACCTTGTAGTGGACTCTTCTTACCAGCTGGTGTCCCTCTGAATCTGACGATGGCAGTTTGATCGATCTCTCGCTGCAAAACGCAATCTTGTCCGTCGAGATGAAGAGGAGGCCTGCCATAGGACCCGCCGTGGTTGACAGATAACACTGGGATGCCTTGAGCAGCCTCTCTCCTGCGTTGACGCTGAATGCATGCTTAAACACCTTCTCCAACGTCCCTCCTACTTTCACAATTTTAGCCCCCAGCCTCAGCTTCCACTTCACTGTCTCTGTGATCTTGGACCCCAGTCTCACTGCACAATTGAATCAAATTAAGTAAATTATTATGTAACTCAAACTTGTCTTAATTTCTGAATTAGAATATATGCACAGCGAGCTGCTTACCGTGTTCTTTGACTCCATGGGCAAAACTGTCAGCCTTCTTGGTAAGCTTGTTCATCCTGTTAAGCACTGAATGCACTCTGCTTTGTCCGATGAGCTTTGAAGATCCAGTAGTGATTTCACGATCATTAGGAGCCGCTGCTGGAATATTATGATGATATTGGATAGCAGCAGTATGATCTGCACTCTTAAACGAATACGCAGCTGCGGCGGCTGCTGCCGAGTTCATTGGAATTCCAAGAACTTGTCCTTGAAGTGAGGCCTTCATATTTGATTATGATCAGTAGGTATCTACTAGGATTAGCTGCAAGTTAATTAGAAGAAGAAGAAGAAGAAGAACAAGTGATGAGGAGATGGATGGATGCTTAATTGGTGATTATTGTGGTTGTGTGAGCGTTATGTTATGTATATAAAGGGATGGAAGATAGTAATAGGCGGGTGGGGGTGAATCTAACTTTTGGTTGCATGAGTCATGTATGGCTCATCAGTGAGAATAAAGGCACTGCTACTACTACTACACGGACTCTTTTTTAAAGATAAAAATGTCGTCTTTTCATTTTCAAAAGAAAATGACATGGCATATATGTTATCTTGGATCGGTAGTTTTGCTTTAAGAAATAGACATTTTAGCAATAAGGTTTATATGTTGTGTTGTGCAAACAAATAACTCGAAAGTAAGGTTTTGCATGCATATCCCCCATTTCCATCTCCTAAGGTGTATTTGTCCACCTTGTTTCTCTGAGTTGTTACATATCTTTTGCTGTATTTTCCAAATCAGCCCTGCCCAAGCATTACAACAAACAGGAAAAGACAAAGGATCGAGATAAAAAAAGAAGAGAAGGAGAATATATATCTTGATTTTTGCCTGATTAATGGGGAATTGTGCTAACTTTTCAATCATTATAAATTAAGATTAGATTTAATTGAACAAGCATTGTCTTACTTAATTAACTTTGCTCAAATATAATAATAATAATAATATTGTAACCAAAACCAACTGTATTTGGAAAAGAGGAATTCAGATGTGTCAATGAAAACTTTTGAGCTGGACCTTTAGCTTTCTGATGCCATTGCCATTTGCCACCCCTCCCACCCACCCTCTCTCCTCTCCTCTCCTTTCCTCTTACTAATATACTAATTAAGATAAGATGACGAAAAGGAGGGAACAAGTACTATTTGACTATTCCTGACCAAATTTGTACATCACCCGAATCACATGGTATAGGACTCAGACTAGGAGACATGTTGGACAAGTAATTCATCAGCCTGTCCTCAGTGTGTATGTGTGTTGTTTGTTAGAGTCTGAGTTATCTTACATTGTTCTCATGCCAAACCCAAGGAACCCATAAAAATTGCAGTTGCAAGAAAAAGGTGAAAGAAGCAAAGAGGACCATCCCCCTTGCACGTATTCCATATTAGGTCCACATATATCTAAGTGAAGCGTTTAACATTGGTCAAAAGAGCAAAGTCTTAGCCAGCCATGTCACTCGGACTCACGCCCAGCTGATCGGGTCGTGTCACATCTCCGTCGACAGGGCAAGTGCAACTGTGCAAATGCTTATCTGGACAGATTTTGATGAATCGTCACCATCATGGCCAATTTGACGTTCCTTTCCTTTTAATCTAATTAAAAGACACCTTTTTTTATATCTTTGAATCGAAGCTTTCTAATTCATTGGTCAATTCCCAGCAAAATAAATGGGTTAAATAAAATAAAAGGGAGAAAAAGGTGTGCTAGCTCAGCTAAGCCAAGCCGAGTCACTCGGTAGGCAAGGATATCGGAGGAAAGGTGATGAGGGAGGTTTGTTTTCGAAATCCAAATGGTCCATCCCCTGTAAGCAAAAGATTGTCTCTGTGGCCAGAGAGACAATTGGTTACTCCCAAACTAATATACTGAACTCATATAAAATAGATTACGCTCTTATAATGGACCAGAGAATTTGAGTGTAATACCAATATATTAGACTCACACTAGTGTAGCAGGAGTGTTATAATTATCAAACTCAAACTGTATGGTTCCTATATATAGGTATTCAGTGGCGGATCCAAAATTAGAGCAATGGGGGTCTCAATGTTAAGGGTCTAAGTTTTTTGATAAAAACAGAACGCGAAGCGTGCAAAAAAATACAGTTTATTCACCGAAGCATTTCGTCGAGCACTTGGTGGGTTTGTTATTGTCAATTAAATCATGTTGCCCACATGTCAACATATATCAAAGCAATCTGATGAGTGTTATCGAAAAAATTTGTCAAGTGCTCTCAACGCAAAATGCAGAGTGCTGCCAAGATATACCTAGCAAACATTACGTCAAATACTTAGTGGGCAAAAAAGAGACCTCGAAAGAACTCCACATGTATATTTTTCAGACTTTGAGTGGTCTTATGACCACCTTAGTCCCAATATACATACGACACTCTAGATATCACACTCAAATTACTGTGAAAGGCCTAAGTTCATCATATTGCACATCAATTGATGTCTTTCGTTTGTTTGAACGTCTAATTCTCTATTGAGTATAGCTAATGTGATGGAAATTGAAATTGCTTTAGTCATTTCGAAAGTCACTCTAAACATAGTTTGGCCAAAAGAGTTTTATAATCACTAACATGCCTCGTGCTTCAATGCGCAAGGGATCGCAGAATCAAAGGTGGCTTAGTCATACTTCCAACTTTTCTACATGATTTTATGACGCTTGGGGTGACAAAAGACATCATCAACTAAATAAATTATCAACTTCAGTTGAGAACACAAAATTAAGCTCAAATTTTAAGCACTTTTGAATCAGACTCAGCAGCATTTCTTTTTCTCTATATATGAGAAAGTCATTAAATAGGGTTGTTTGATTCCATTAATTTAATTGCATTCACAACTTTTTCCATTTGCAATCCTCGACTACCCTTCACCAACACAACATCATTACAATTAACCATCTTCACAATTTCCTGCACTAAAATTTCCGAGTCAATAGCATATACGATGTTCATCTCGTCAAGCGACTTCATACTCGCAGCTGCTGCACAAAACCTCTCCCCCACGAGGCCAACTAAATCAATACGAGCACTACGACACTGCTTTAAAATCATCTCGTGTGACTCCATCTCAATTCCACCAAGTTCTAACATGTCGCCGAGTATGGCGATTCTTTTGCCTCTGCAATCAATACTCTCAAGCACGTCAATGGCAGCCTTGGTGCTCACAGGGTTTGCATTGTAAGCATCATTCACTATCTTGATTCCATTTCTAGCAATTTCAAGCTCCAACCTCATGTGAACCGGAGAAAAGGCTGACAGGCGAACTCCAATTTGAGAAAGAGATACTCCTAAAAGAGTCGCTACTGCTGCCGCCGCACATGCATTGACACCCAAATGGACGCCTGGACTAGGTATCACAAACTCTACCCTGAAAACAAACGAAACTGCCATTTCAGTGAAGAGCGTGAGCGGGAGCACTTAGGCTTATCAAAACGAAAAACAGTAGCTAGCAACGAAAACAATGTTGTTTAACTCAGACAAGGAATGTGTATGAGGAAGGGGAGGGGCTTACATCTCTTGGTGATTCTGTAAGACAACTCTAACTCCAAGACCTCTGTTTGTGCTTTCTGATACAACCAACCGAACATGGCACCCCACTGTCCGTCTCCGACCAAACAGCACCTGTTTATGGCAAGAAATTAAACAACAAACCCACTCACCTATAACCTGGTGCAAACTACTAGCAGATCCAGTATCTACTCTCGTATGAGTTTCATTGCCCGTTTTCCAAATCACCCAATTTTGTATTGTAAAGAAACTAAAATCAGGACAAGGGAAAGATCAAAGATGTGTTGTTTTGGTATATTGGTGCATTCACATTTTACATTTTATACAGAAAAAATAAGAAGCGCCCAGACCAGGGAGAGCAGAAAGACCTTTTTGACACCATATGGCACGGGGAGGCTCATGACAAGTGGATCGTCAGCATTCAAAACACAGACGTCCCCGGGCTTTGCTTCCGCCAAAATTTCCCCTTTGGCAATTGCAATTTCTTCCAAACTCGAAAAGTTGCAAAAATGCGAAGCCCCCACATTTAGAATGAGCCTTACAGTCGGCCTAGCCGTCCTCGCAAGCTCTAAAATCTCCCCCTTCCCGCTCATTCCCATCTCCAAAACCACAACCCCAGCATTCCTCGGCATCCCAATCAACGACAGGGCAACCCCAATTTCATTGTTCCAATTCCCATGACTTTGATGAACCAAACCTGTTGAACTCTCCAGAGCCAAAGCTATCATGGCCTTTGTGCTAGTCTTTCCCACGGTCCCAGTCACTCCCACCACTTCACCGTGAAACCTGTTCCTTGCATAACTAGCCATCTTCTTCAACGAAACGACAGTGTTACCGTGGCATTCAACAAAGCCTCTGTCCCAATTCTCGCAGACGCGGTTGCCGATAACTCCGGCACAGCCTCTGCGGGACAACTCCGGGGTGACCAAATCGTGGGCATCGAAGTTTGGGCCGGCAATGGCGAAGAACCACTGTTTAGGTTGCAGGGTTCTGGTATCTGTAGAAATGGTTCCAGGAGGACCCCATTTTACGATCCTCCCGTTGACAGCGGCAGCGATATCCGAGACGGTCCACGGGGCTTTTGATTCCGATTCCGGGGGATTTGGGGAACTAGGGTTTGTGGAACATTTGGTGGTGATAGAGATAGAGTGCCTGCTGGGTTTTATGATTGAGGGTAGGTGCCAGGAGGAATGTGGTGTTGGTGTTGCAGACATTGCCTCCAAGACAAAAAGTGCGATCCAAGCTTAAAACTTCAACTCATTCGTGCTTGTTTTAAAGGCTTTTCTAGCCCTTGACACTATTACTTTCTGAACTCACTCTCATTCACCGTATTTGAATTTAGGACTAACCGGCAGACCGCGGTTTAGACCATTTAAACACAGAATCTCTTTCAACAAAGTGGAGTGGAGACCGGCTCTCGTTAGATCAAATGGTCATGAACACTCGGATGGATCAGTCAGAAATATAAGAAATTGTTGAAAAAATAAAATTCCAACATATTTTCACATCAATGTAACTCGCAATTCACAAACTTTGGGCAATCACTAACAAGTCCGAAAACAAGAAATTTTTATAGCAAAGACAATGCTAATATAACATGTAAAAAGGGTCACTGCCTTGAATGCTACACTAGTAGACTGGACTTGTAATCGCCACTAAAGAAATATTGCTTTGCTTCCATGCCATCATCTGTTTCAGAATTTGCCTGTACAGATTCATGCCATTCTTCGCCCCCCACCCAATCAAATAAATGGCTTATTCCAACAAGAATAGACAAGCAACGACGGATCATCCACCTACCACTTGAACTTGTGCTTTGCCAATAAGTAAAACATTCAGGCTCGGAGCACTATGATCCTAATTAACCCCAACCAAGAGCACAAGCTATAAGTTTTCTCCTCCTCTTTGTACACTAGATGATTTTGATTCCTGAAGCTGCTGCTGCTCTATATCACATTACCTATGCGAACTATGAGGCATTGGATATGTCATCGGAACCATGCTCATTGGTGCACCAGGAACAACTCCTCCAGGTACCGGGGCTCTAACGCCATATGCCATGTGCGGGGGAGCAGGGAGATTCACAGGTGTGCCAACAGCTGAGACAAGGGGTCCTCCAATTGGCTGCCCTATACTCGGTGCACCGTACATGCCAACCCCTGGGGGCCCAGCAGGAGATTGTTTGGGGGACTTGCCAGAGGAACCTACTGCGGCACCATTTGCTTGACCAGTGATCGGCCCTTGAGCTGCTGAAATTTCTCCATTGTTGACACTGGTGATGTCATGAATGCTTGATCGCCTCCTGTCCTTGTTCATTGAATTCAAGCGTATAAAATACTTTTGTGCGTGGCTTGCCACTTGCGTAGGAGTTCTTGTTACCACAAAGTTCCGAGATATACTTCGCCAGTCACCTTTCCCATATTTTTCCAAGCCAAGAAGAAATAGCCTGTCACGGAACAAAAAATAAAAAAACATGTGTCATTATATTGAAAAACTCACAGAAGAAAATAGTCCGAAGACATTACATGGTTGGTCTAAGATGACAGTACCTAGGACGTGTTAAAGGACCATACACACCTTAAGATAAGCAGTGAATTCAACAGCCACCAAACTTCTAAACACAGAAAAGTTGGAACTATATATAATAAATGGAACACCATAGGGACAATATGGTTTTCGGATTTGGAATCAACTTGAGATTCTCTGTGTTGGAGGCTCACAAAATTGCAGAAAGCCCTCACCAAAAAATTAGTAAGTGATCAATATTTAACCTATAATAAGTACCCAGACACAAGAAGAATACTACCAAAATTCCTACTTAGAGAATTGAGACAAAAAAAAATCATCACACATACTAGAAAACAGAATATGACGTATTTAAGTCAAGCGAACACTGTTGGACAAATTCATTTACAGAGATAATAAATGGCAGACCGAACACCAAGAACTTGATTCATACCACACACGGCTCTATCAGGCCACAATAATGGGGTCAGCTGATTTCAGTTGTAAATATAAGAAATGACTATGAACGAAATATGATCTCACTTTTTTGTTACAGATGTTTTATGTTTCCTTAAAACCCTTACATTTAAGCTCCCACAATCCTTTCCATCTTTCTCAGCTGAAATGCCACCTCTATAAGTACTATATGCAGATTATCAAATACACACAAACGTTTCAGTTGGCACCACTTAACAGCAATATAACAGGCCATTTCCCCTATAAAATTCCATAGAACCTGGTTTCTATATCAAAAAGTGCAGCCTCTAGAAACAAGTTTTTACCATGGGATTGTTGATTGGGGGCCTTCCTAGTTGTTTCATGGTGACAGGACAGAGCTATTTCATGTCTCTTGTCATTTCAAGCCACTTTCCTATTGAAACGGTATCTGCATAGTTACATACCTTAGTTCTATACTTCCATAAATAAACCAGTTTTCATGATAACAATTACTGTTCACATCTAAATCTACAGAGCACATATTTCTACTAAAACAATTAAGAACTAATCACAATTGGAGTAAAGGAGGTGTTGCAGTTGCCAGTCACTTCGTGCCAGAAACACCGGTTTCTTAGCCCAATGCTGTAGCGCAATATGCAAATAGCTGAGGTAAGGCATATACCAAAATCATTATATTACAGTAGGGTGTTCCATCCATGAACACCAAATCCCAAGAAAATTACAATTAAAGGAGCCTATATACAAAACTAAAAGGCTCTCATTTTAGATGGTTTCTACTACAATGCCGTTTTCTTTGTTATCCAAATTTTCACGTTTTCAGACTTAACTAACAGTCAACAAGGGCAACTCCGGTGATAAACATATCCATAAATTCTTAACAAGTCTTTCATACGAAATATAGAAAAAAACCAAATGAAGCCTAACCAAATTGCTCATCAATATAGAAAAGTTAAATGAGGAGAAGTCAGCTGCCATGTTAGGCATGTGTTTAAATACGAAAATACCATGTTTTCTTTATTTATGCCAATATCATTCAAGAATATTGCAAAAAATTATAACCTATGGGCTATGAGCTTGATACCAAATACAAACAATGAAAAAGGAATATTCTGGATATGGAAGTTCTTCCAAAGGTAAAGCTCGACATAGTTTAGCCAACTATCCTCACCCTAAACCTTAGGGCCTAAAGCAACTTCAGAAAACTTACTATTGGAAAGAAAACTCCTGATAAAATTTACTATCGATAATAAAGATAAAATAGAGGACTTGAAAAGAATAACCAATCTTTAGCTTGATTCAGATACTCCTACAAATGTCACCTATCGGGCAAGAAAATCATTAAATCAACAATAAAATACTAACCTGTGCTCATCCTCTGTCCAAGCAATCCCCTTTCGGCGTTCCTGATCTGCCCTTGAAGCCTTACTTCCCTGATTAGATTCACTGCTATAGTTTCCAGAATGTCCACCTTTCTTATTGGTTCCTTCATCACTGGCATGGCTAGTTGAACCCTCTGAAGAATTGTAGCAAGGCAGCGGCACAACACCAGCTTCGATCTGGGTTAAATCCTCAAGTAAGAGGTCATAATGATGTTTTATCTCCTCTAGGGTTTTCCCATGTACATCAGCTACAATTTTCTCCCACCGATCTGAAGAATCCTCAGGATAAGTTGCAAGGGCATTCTCAAATGACTTATCCTGCTCTCGAGTCCATAAGGAGCTACTGACCACTTCCTCCACAATCATCTGTCTAATCTCTGTTTGACTCCACTATCCAAATATTTCACACTGGAAGAAGAGTAGAATAAATATAGCAACCTCCTCCACAATTTATGCTACACCAGTCACCGAGTCTCAGACTATCAAGAATCTAGAATTGTTCTTGGGAATTGGATCTAAATGATTTCAATAGTTGGTTACAACTTACAGCTAACAACTTCTTTGATGGCGGGCTAAATTATAGGAAACGGAGCATAAGACGCTAAGCAAGAGAAACTCAGTTAAGATTTCAATGGCGATTTGCTCCACAATTCAAGAATTGGAGTTTTCTGAGTTGGTGACCTATCGATGAGCAAAAAGGCAACAAACTTCAGTAGGAGCATGAGAAACCTCTGAAAACCATAATATCAAAGTGCAATAAATGGCAGTTTAAAAAAAAAAAAAAAAAAAAAAAGCAAATATAACTAATTCCGATCGTAAATTTAGTAGTGGAATGGTAATTAGGGTTTTACTCTGTGAAATATGAAACAGACCACGAAATAACCAAACAGAAAAACCTTCAAGTCTTTGAAATGTAAGAAAGCAAAAATCCCAGTTTCTGAGCAGCAGCCCCATCCCCACCACCACTGATAGCACTGATAGGGATATCAACAGTTTTAACAGCGCAGGCCCACAAGGAGTTATATGCTATTCTCAAGCGACCCACTCTTTTCAAACTCAATTTTCACAGCATCCTTATCCCTCTATTTAAGCAAACAATAAAACCACCATAATCCATATCATCACTCCTTCCCCAATCCCTAATCATATCCAGAATTCAAAATTGGGAAATTAGGACAAGAATTCAAATTTCAAAATTCAACAAAAATAAAATAAAACCTTACCCGCCGTGAATCCATTCCCAAACTAAAAAAAAAAAAAAAAAAAGATAAAAAATTCAATGCAAGTGCACCTGTACATCCTTTTTTTCCCAATCATTGTTCCACTCACAATAGCGATAATAGTAACCTGCAAAACCTAATGAGAGAGAGCGAGAGAGACAGTTTAAGCAACAAGCAAATGAGTTAACTTTGCAAAGCTGTAGTGTCACAAGAAAGATTGTACTTCTAGGAAAGCAAAACCCAACCCTTGAGTACGCGAGACACCTTGCTTGTTTCACCTCTTGTTCTCCCCTTCTCTCTCCTCCCCTCCTCTGTGCGTGTGCATGTGCGTGTACGTATTTGTCAGTATTTTACCAAAAAGTGAAGATTGACAAAAGAAGGTAAGGGGAATTTACTATGATTGCATATTTTACTGCAGAGTTTACATCAGCATACACATTTACAAACAATAAGAGAAATAGAAGCAGGCTAGCAGCCTGATAAAAGCAAATAAACTGGGAGAGAGAGAAAGCATCCAGACCAGAAATTTAGATGAACCCAAAACAGAAATAAAATAATGGTTAAAACCATCTATCGAAAGAAAACAAAAAGGGAGGGCTGTTTGAGAAAAAGCCCCGAAAAGAAGTTGGAATTTACAAAGCAAGGAATTAAAAGAATGGATGAATGGATGATGTGGATGGATTATCCTGAATCGAAATATCTAGAGAGGCAACTGTAGAAGGAGGAATCCATCAGACTGAGGATGGTCCACTCCACTCCACTCCGCTTGGTCTCATCACCCAACAGCTACTACTTACCTTTGCACATCCATCCACAGCTGGGATTGAAACATACATACATACATACGATCTCAACTCTCCCAACTCTCCAACTCAACTTGCAATTTCACACACCTACAATTCCCATTCCCATTAATATCTCATCTCACACATAATAAAACCACCACCATCAAGAGAGTGAGAGAGTGGGAGAAAAGAAATCGGGGTTTTCCGATTATTTCTAGTCCTTTTTATCCAAACAAACGAAATCAGCATATGTATTGTATGATGTCGGGATATGAGACAACTATGTGCAGTCTCAGAGCAAAACAAAAATATAAATCGAAAAAAATAGTGACAAAGGAAAGGGAGGAATTGGGTATTTGAGATTAATGATGCAACAGGCATCACCTTTTTTTTCCTTGTATTTGATGGAAAAGTGATCAAGGTTTCCGTTCAATCTTTTGGTGGCCTTTATTTGCACTTGCAGACTTGCAGTTGTCAAGGGAAGGGAAGGGAAGGGAGACTGAGGCAAACAACACAACACATCAAAACGAAAGAGTCAAAGAGGAGCCTATCCAATATAACCATGCGATTCGGAGGCACACTTGTTCCTACTTTTGGTTTAATTTAGTATTATTGGAAAAATATCTCTAATCCGCAATCAAAGCTTCCTTGGATGGTAAAAAATCACCCAACTTTCCCTTTTTTCACAACTTCACAATCGCATATTACAAAATATTATTACTTTATTTCTTTCCTGTTTTTCCCATCTGCTCTACCCTCTATCTGATTCGGATCTTATTTACTTGTAGGGGGAGATCGGCATTCGCCATATTACCAATACCATGTGCGTTTTACAAATTAGTAAAACGCAGAATGAAGGACAACGAATATGAAGAGTCGGTAACAACCAAGTCGAGATGTTACGGTCACACAATTTTATTTTATTTTCTAAATTAGTCCGTCCGCCCAAATTGTGCAAGTTGCCAAGCCTGAAAACGTGACACATCAGGGCATTTTACCAAAAACCAAAACACAAGGAAGGGGCACAAGAAAACAACATGAAAGTTGGAATTTTAATTGAGACTGAATGTGACCCCTTTCTCTCAATTTTGCAAATCATAATTGCGGCGCCGGCGGCTATATAAAGCAGAGCGGAGGACATCTTTGGTCCTGGCCCGCCCCCTTTGGGGTCAATTTTGGACAACAAAAGTTCAAAATGTAGATGAAGGTTTTCCGAAGAAAATTAAAAGTTCAAAATCTGGTACATGTATACATACTTTTTCTTTCTTTGGCAAACAACCATTATCCAGATACACGTATACATACTCTGACGTTTGAACGCACCAAAACATTAAAAAACAATAAGAGCACGCAGCATGTAAAACGTTTTGGGCCAAGTTGCGCCCCCAATAGCCCAGAAATTTCAGACCATAGTTATGGGCATGGCCCTTAAGTATTTCCCACGGAAAAAATATAGAAATTGTCAAAAGATAAGAGCCAGGAAAATGTGTCTTGGATAGATAACTTCCCCTGTGCATTTTGGCTAGAAGAAGAATTTGACAAATTACATCTCACAAATTTACTTTACATGCCCAAAAATTGATAGGCAGTTTTAGTTTAACTTCCCCTACTAGTAGTAGTAGACTAGTAGTGCACGTCCATGTCCATCCTATATAATATGTGTATATATCACCTAAACAAAATGGCAGCTTCTTTTGTGTCTTGTGTGTAAACTGTAAAACCAAAACAATCAAGTGAATATCATTACAAATCAATTCATAAGAGTTGGACAAAGTTCATACGCAATTCCTGTTGGCACCCATGAATACATGAACACCAGCCACCAAAATCTTCTCTCCTTGTTTGGAGTAATTTACACCCCCGACGAAGACGTCCGGTTTATCCTCTGTGCGCCCAATTTTGGAGCAGCTGCTTTGGCTCCTCGGCCTTTGGCTACTGATAGAGGCT
Source organism: Pyrus communis (assembly GCF_041283825.1). Taxonomy (NCBI): domain Eukaryota; kingdom Viridiplantae; phylum Streptophyta; class Magnoliopsida; order Rosales; family Rosaceae; genus Pyrus; species Pyrus communis. The sequence goes on from NC_142577.1 coordinate 31,136,088, forward strand.
TTGCCTTGGTAGAGGGTGGGGGAGCGGCAATCGCAGCCCATGGATCATCATCATCAACTGCTGCACTTGCTTTCACATTCAAAGGTTTTGAAACTGTTTTTGGTGCAGGGGCGGCAATGGATCCCCACAAATCATCATCTTCATTTTTGACAGCCTTGGCTGTGTTTTTTGGTCTCAAACTCGTTGCTACAGAATAACACAAACACCTTCCAGTTAACTAACACCGCAAAGACTGACCACTTTTAAACTTAGGTGAACTAAGATAAAGCATTATTAAGCTTCTACCTATGTTGACACTTTGCAGGCCATTGTGGAGGCATGCAATATGATAAGCAAATATTTCATTGTTATAAAAGATATCTGATTTATCCACCACAAGACAATTATTGTCGGTTTAGATACACTTGAAACTCAAACCAGTATTACGCATTTTTACTCTTTTATTATAACCAGTAACTTTTATACGTTTCTGGAATATTTTCTATTCATTCAGACATCAATGCATAACAGCAGAAGCTAAAAAAAACTGCAATTCTTGATACACAAGTTCAATTACCTTGTTTAGGCTGCGAAACATGTTGTGACACCGGCCGCTTTTGAGCTGCTTGAATGTTCGCAAGAACAGGAGACGGTTTTGGCTCTTCCAGGGGTTCAACATCGTCCCACCCATCCTTGTCACTTTCATTCTCCTCGTGAATTCCATTTTCAAGTTCTCCCCAGCCATCAGTAGACGTTGGGGACTCAGGTATATGGTGGTCGGCAAAATCTGTTGTCGAACTTACGTGAGCCGGCACTGTGCTTGGAGTATCCACCACTAGGATTACAAGAGAATAACAATGTAAGAAGTGGAACCCAAGAAAGTATCATTGGCCTGTCTATCCATTTTTTCTAATAAGAAATTGTTCCCTCTTATGTGGTGGAGGTAGGAACAAAATAGATGTGGAAACCAACAAACGCACACAATCCCATCTCCCCCCCACCCAAACCCCCTCTTTTTCTTATTGGATCTCCCGCATTCAACATTTAATCCAACTAATATCTCTGCTTGGCATGGTTGTTGATTCTCCAACAAGCTAAACAAATTTAATCAAACCAAGTAATCAATACGTGTACCTGAGCTTGCATTAGAAGTTGTTTTAGTAAGAGATGCACTGGTATTCACAGGAGCAAGTGGAGCTTGTTCAGAAGGTTTACCCTTGAGAGTCAAGGAGCTCATTGCCCATCTGCATGAATATACATTTAAGACTAAGCACTCAGAAAAAACCCTGTACATTCTACGCAGCATGATTTGGTTGAATCCCAATAACCTAATTGTAATCATAATATGTTGAAAAGTAAAAGTCCTAAGCAACTCACCCCAGTAAACTAGCATTTCCTGGTAGTGCTGAGATTCCAACACCGGCAGTATCTCCTGAATCAGTCTACATGGACCACAAAAGAACAATGAAATTAGCAGATTATCAACATGACACAGTATTGACAAACACGAAGATATGGACCATCAGGTTTCTGAAACTTCCTCTGAGCCTTATCCTCTAAAGATTCTGCTATTATACATACTGGTTTTGCCGTTGCAAACAATATTTATTCACTGATACAAACAAGCACCACGAAAACCGCACAAGACGATGGCTAACAGTACCAAGTAATGAAATTATGATGAACGGTACCAAGTGATGAAATTATGATGGAAAACAAAAATGTAGCAAGGTCAACTTCACACACCAAATGTTGCATCATATGTGCATGTGAACAGAAAAATGAGAACTCAATGAGAAATTTGCAAACGTCATATACACAAGGTAGCCAACAACATCAAAAGAAAAGGAGTGTATGCCATAAGCTTTAAGGTCATTGATGCAGTAGCAAAAATTGCTTCTGATATACCTACATGCTATGAGAAACAGAAACAAATGAGTTAAGAATTCCAACACACCTTTTCATAGGATTGCTTCACTATTTGTAAAAATTGATCAACTGCTTGAAATGCCTTTGATCGAACATCACTGCACCAAAGGGGAAAAAGGTATAATTCCCGTTTCACGGATTCCATTAATAAAGTAGGACTAGGACAGTACAAAATGTAATAAAAAATTTTCTTTTCTCCTTAAGCGTTTCCTTTTTTTTTTTTTTTTTTTTTTTAAAGTATTCCCCCTTAAGCTTTAGCTACAAAATTTTTGGGGATACACCAATATTCGGTGCGCAATTCATCCCATCCCACTCTGAGTGCATTGTATGCAGATCCAAGTGTTGTAGAAGTGATGTAGTTAACTTGTCTAAAAAGTCTACTTCTATCACACGACACACAGGCATTCACCCAAGTAATGACTCGACGTTGTAATTGGCTTCCAACCATCCTAACGATAGGGAAGGCAACGGGAAGGAAAGGAAAATTTTCTTAAGATTATCTCCTTAGCATTCCAATATATTCACTTTTCCTCTCATCGACAAAAGGCACCAACATATTTACAAAAAGAAAAAGAAAATATTTTGAAAACATTATCATCTATTTCCTAGTGTTAAAATCTATATAGATATATCATTACTTAATATTCAAAAAAGTTAAAGGAATATACAATTATTCAGAACAACATACTGAAGAAACGTCCAAAGATATTTATGAATGCTAAAATTAATAAGCAGACGACCTTATAATACCTTTGTGACCAGAAATAGAATCTTACAAGATTCTGTTATAACTGCATAAATTATTTCAATTTTTTTTAATACGGCAAATGCCTAGAACAATAACTTATCCCTTTTAAAAATCCATGGACAAGAGGCAGGAGAACCTCAGAGTAGTTAAGTGTGACTTCAAAACCACGGGGATGCAGTTTCTTTCAGAAACACAGTGCTTACTTTCTGCTATAAACAATGACATCGTCCTATTTAAATTTTAAATTGTAAGAATTAACCAGATCAAGAGAAGATTTTATAAGGTAGCAATATGAACAGACTGTTAGCATGTCATAGAACAAGAAAACACACTTAATAATCACTTAAAGTAAAGTATGCTTTTAAAAAAAACCAGACAGATAAATAATATACTAATCATCTGCTGCATACTTACTTATCCGGATCAATGGTAAGAATAACAACATTTGGGAGAATCCGAGTTGCAATCTCAGTGATATCATAATAAGAACTGGTAGCACACAAAGCCATAATACCTGCCACAATTTTCACATTGATCATAGAATCCAAGCATTGCCACATGTACCAAACATAAGAAAAGACAAGTTTAATATGATGACAAACTAAAACATGATTCAAAACAGAACCTAGTAAATATATAAATAGAAAATTCTAGTACCTGCTCCCCGGGCAGGTGAGAAAGTATCACGTAATGCACGGGCAGTAAAAGCATTAATCAGCACTCTTTTCCTTGTCTGCATTTAAATAAGAACCCAATCATCTTAGGACAAGCAAATATTTTATCAAATCTGTTGAAAAATTAGAAATTACACCAAATAACCAATAGGACCATTCTATCACCGAAGAGAAGAATCAAATTAGAAACAGTAGGTGTGGCAGATAGATGACACTAACCCCGTCGTTCAGGTGGGATGCAATGTTCCCTAGTAATATAGTGGTGTTCGTTCTAATTGCTGGTTCTTCATCAACCTGCAAAACAGGAAGAAATTGAAAGAATAAAAAACAAGTGTTAAGAAATGGCTATATTCTATGTTCCAAACACATTCACTCACAAAAAATAATCTTCAAAATAATCAACTTGAAAGACAAAATATGAAAATAAACACTGCAAGCATTCATTTTAAAGGCTAACTCAAGGTTATTAGTTCAGAAGTTAATACCTGTAACTTTGAAAGATACTTCAACAAGGACCCTGAAATGGTGCGTTGAGAAAGCTACAAAGTATACAGACAAACCTCTTAGATGAGACTAATCACATAATTCAAATTTCAAAGGTGTATAATGACCCGTAAACCTAAAACAAGACAGGAATTTTATTAGCCATCACGGGCACCACATAAAGGTTGAGATATATCTTCAAAATGGTATGGAGTAAAGCAAAATATATAAAATAGTAAACAAGAGTAACAAGTGGCTAACACTAATTCTAATAAGCGTCATGTTTCAAGATTCAAATCACATTATCAGTGGCTTGTGAGAATATAAACTATACAAAACGAGAATCATACAACCATAAAATTAGGGGCACCAACCTTAGGAGCTAGAACAAGCATCGACTTCAAAGTCAGTTCCCGGAGAAAAGCAGATGTGTCAGTGAACCCCGTAGCAACGTGGGGGTAAACCTGAGCATCACATGCAAACTTAGAACCCACACACTAGAAATGAATCAATCTAAATCTACCAGGTTTCAAAACAAAATCCAACTATCATCGACTGCATACTTGCTCATCAACAATTTGTGCTGATAATGATTCTCCAAACTGATCGATATGTTGCAAAAGTCCAACTCGAATAGCTCGGTCATTGGAAGCAAACAGTTTCACAATTGTTGGCAGCACCTAAATGTATACCCAAGTCAGATGATTACAACCATAAAAATAAAATCAACTAAAAAAGGAAAAACAAAACTTCCACATTCAAGAGTAATTTAAGTAAACAACATTCATGACACATAAGGTCAATGCAGAGTACTGAAACAGTATGACCTTCACACTGAATTCTTCGGTTGAAAGCCAGGAACCCATTTTCAACAAAGCTGTCAAAGCAGGAGCAGCAGCTGAACCAAATTCAAGGGCAGAAGCCAACAAAGGAAGCAACTGTAGAAACCAGATGGTAGGATTATAATTTGATTTTTTATTTTTTTTCAGAAGAAACGATAACAATTTATTTAAACAATAACATGAATTACAAAATAGTGGATTATAATTTGATAATAAAAAGGTTTGTTATATGTTTCTTAGTAGAGAAATCACATAACAATTCTGAAAGCACACCTTTTTCAGCACAATTTGGCGAGGTAGCTGCTCCACTAAATTTGGAAGCTTGCGGAAGAAGGTATCCTTCTCAACACTATCTTTCAGATTTAGGATTTCCATGAAATGTATTGTATCCACTAGCTTATTTTGGAAATATTCTGCCAATCCATTTGTTGCAACAGTTATTGAAATATAGGCAAACAAAAATACCATGACACATAAAATTGTTAAACCACCAAGGTATAAACAACAGAAGGAGCAAAGATCATATTTTCATAAATATTTAGTACAATCTCCACATGCATACAACTTTAATCCTCCTTGGGGAACAAAGGGCGACTAGAATTCCATAGATGATAACCCAAAACCAATTGGAGCTATATGTATCAAATGCTAATCAATCCTCAAACTGTGAAGCAGACTGCCATACTCAAGACTATAAACTCCCAACAACATTAAAAGAAATTAATTCGAGTTAAGAAAGAAAGATCACCACTATTTTCTATAAGCTTCGATGTATTCAACCTACGAGAAGGCGTGGAACTCAAGAGCCGCTGATAATCTGGAAGCAGAGACTGAAACAAGACAATAGAGAGATGCAAATGAAAACGAATCTTCAAAAAGATTAAGGCCATGAGAAATTAAAAAGATCAACTACATTTTACCCCCTAAGGTTTGGGGTTGTTTTCAAATTGGGTCACAACATTTCGGTTTTAGTAATTTATTTACAAATGGTGATAAATTGATCATGTGGGAACTGCATACCCTTTTTTGTGCTTTCGAAATAATCTTTTACTATATTTCTTCCCCATGTCAGCATAAAAATGGGTCCCAAAATTGCCACATCACCAATTTAATGGAAAACTCTTGACGGAAGGTTTAAATTGATGTCATTTTAAAACTTCACAGTGTAAATTGCCAAAATTCAAACCCCGTGGCCAATTTTGAAAAACACCGCCAAACCTTAGGGGGTAAAATTTAGTTGATCCTAAAATGAATACGGTCATCATTGACTCATGCTGACAGTAGAAGACTACTAACCTTTGGAATAGAAGCCGTGTTGCGCAGTTCCTCTGTTTTGCTTAACTTCAGACCGGAAAAGAGCTCGTATATAAGACAGCCTATCAGTTTAAATTTTAAATAAAGAATTTAGATTCTTAAGATTAGCATATTTAACTAGCAGTTCAGCAACAAAACATCACATGATTCAACATATTTTCATTATAAATATGTTAACTATATTAATATAAACTAACCAGCATTCACTGAAAATATAATCAAAGCCAATACACGACAAATTAGCAGTACAACATCAGCAAATCAGACAACAAAAAGCCTTCAAACTCTAACTGACTAAACATATATCAGCCTTCAGACAACAAGATGAAATATATCAAAATTCAATAAATACCAAAGAAAATAGAAGGAGCCAAAATTTAACACTACCCTACGACAATCCACTTCCTTCCACCTTCCAGAATAAAAAACCTCCTGATCCTTTCCAACTAAACAACCCGAAACAACTCAATCTGTACCATAATACTAAACAAGGATGAAGCTTCCAACAGGGGCAAATAATCATTTCTAGACCCCCACAAAAGAATCAATAAAGTTCAGCATCAATAGACGAAGTGGAATAACAAACCAATAATCTTGTTCTGAGAAACTGATAACAGCAGACTTACCCAAGCCCCAAGAATCAATAGCCCATGGTGGAGACTTTCTGATTGCAGCCCAATCAGACTTCAGCAACTCCGTGGGTTTGTATTGTGGTCCAACAAGCCAGGCGAATTGCTGAAGAAAGATAGAAAAGAACTAGTGAGAAACATATCGCAACTTCTTACTATTCCTAAGAACTTTTTAACACAAACATCCACAAGAAATTATCTTAGTGGAAACAAGCACCATTTTCATCCATTGCCATTCAAACAAGAAAAAATAATTAAACTAAGTTTTAAAAAGTAAGCCCTCCCGTTTAGGCAAAGCGAGGAAACCTTTAAACAACATATAAAGAAGCAAACACACAAAGAATTCAATATAATGTAATAAGGACATAAGTTGAATTAAGAGGGATAAGGATTTACAATGATGAATCACAACGGAAGACATGCTTACCAGCATTTGTCCGGCAGAAGACTCATTGCCGCCATCAAACTCAGATAGCACATCAAAAGCATGTAACTTCCAGTCCAAAGTTTGAGTTACAACAACACTGGCCAAGCAAACGTTCGCATGAACCTGTAGTATCCAAAAGCTAGTCAAACAGTATTACTATAACTGAAAATCATATATGAGAATTAGCCATATGGTGCAGTCCACATGCAAAATACTAGTAATACCAATTACGAAAACTTACAAGTTTACAATCATTATTCAAGAAACTGACAGCCTTAGCTATCTGGTTCAGTCCACATGCGAAATACTCATCCCTAACATCAAGGAGAAAAAATGAAGTGAATTCTAGTGACAAATTCAGTGTCCACTTATATGATTCATATGTGCGATAATGTAAAGAAATCAAAAGATTTTTGTAGTGAAACAAATTGAACAAGAAGACGAGAAGAAGAGCAGATAGATTAATGTATGGAAATACCTTTGGATACCTTGTAAATTGAGCTCCTTAATCTTTTCAGAGAGTGGCATAACAGGCTCGGTAACGATATAGATAGTCTGCTTGATGGCAGAAGAAGCATCCACAGTTTCAGCCTCAGTACTATGAAGAAATGATAAGATGTTTGGGTGTCTGACCTGAAAGAAAATAAGCAAAGCGGCAAAATGAAATGAATAATTGCTGCGTTTGCAATTTTGCATACGAAATTTTGAAGAGCAAAACGAAAGCAAAATTTACAGTGCGGAGACGCTTGACGCCATTGCGAGCAGCGGCCAAATGGCCATCCTGAGTACTACTTCCAGATATAGAGAATATGGACACCGGAGTACCATCGTCCTGAACAGTTTACAACAAATAATTAGAAAGAAAAAAAAAACAAACGATTTCATTCGAATTCCTTCGTCCCAAATAAACAAACACCCTCCCTCAGATCCAGTCATGATCGTCCACATCCACCGTTGGAATCATGAAATTTGCACATATATACATACATATATATATATATATATAGAGAGAGAGAGAGAGAGAGAGAGAGAGAGGAATGAGAGAAGCAGACCTTGGAGGTGCCTCGGAAGTGAGTCCAAGAGCCCCAAGCAGAGGGATAAGGTTCGCCGATGTTGTAGGGCAGATCTTTGGGTCCAGTCCCCGATCCGCCCACCACTCCCTTCAAGAATTTCAGCATCCCTCCTTCCCTTAGCTCTTCGCTCTTCCCTTCTCTTCTTTCGCTGCAACCAAACGGCGTCGATTAGACTACTCGTGGTTTCCGTTAGATCCGACCACTCTCATTATTGGTAAGTTTGTTTAAAGAAAATAAAAAATCATAATGATCCCAGATCCCAAACGGAATTCTTCTGGGTTGGAACTTGGAATTGGATCGGGGCTTGAGGCCACTTTTTCAATGTTACTATTTTGCTCATGTATTATCTGTCTGGTTTGGGCTTGGGCTTCATCGACCAGGAACACTAGAAAAAACTAACAGGCTTTGTTCTGTAGGTTTTTCCGATTTAGTAAAATCTCACATTTACTCAAGTTTTTTCACCTAATGAGTCTATGATATTGTTTGTTGACATGTTTGATTATTTTATGATGTTAAATCTTGCCACTTGTTCTTACGGTCTAACGATATTCACATTATTACTGATTTATTGTGAAGTTAAAGCTTACTTTCTTTTTTTTAACATAAATAATATTATTCTTTCAAAAAAATATACAACCTCCACGCCAACCTTAGACCACAACCGTCCACGGGATCTTTCCTGTGCAAAATTTACAAAGGGGTTTTCTTAAGATGGTTTCTCAAAAATACTTTTTATAATTATTTAATACTAGTTAACAATAACTTAAACTAAACTCAAGCTAATTATCATTAAAACTGCGAGATGGGAACTTTAATTCTACAACTATAAAGTGTGAAGTCTGGGTTGGGTGGCAACTGAGGCAGAGCAGATCCACCAGTTCCCGGCTCTCTCCAACGACACTTGCTTCCTCAATTCATATTTTCATACTCTCAAAGTCTCAAATCCAACCTGAAACTGAAACCCCCATTCATTCAGGACTTCAACTTCATTCATCATTTGAATAATTAAAGTGAATCAGTCTTTTCCTCCTCTTCTCCATTTCTCTTGTATTCTCTCCAGATTCTTCTCCTAATCTAGTCCATACGCTAGTCAGTCAACCAACACACGCACACTGTCTCTCTCTCTCTCTCTCTCTCTCTCTTCTAAATTTCCTTTCTTTCTTTTCTATTTTCCAAATTTCTAAATTCCTAATCTAGGAAGAGAGAGCAGAAAAAAGAAAAGACTAAATCTTGCGTTGAGTTGAGTTGAAGATTTGAGAGTTCCAATGGTGAGGCCGTCCGTCTCAGTAATCATATACATAGCAATTGCAGTGCTTGTCCTCTTGCTCATTTCCCACTCCCCCAAGAAACCCGGCAACCACCGCCACCGCCGCCTCAAGCTCCGCTCCAACTTCACCTTCTCTCCTCCCCTCCACCACCACAACCCCATCCCCTTCGACCCTCTCGTTGCCGACATTGAGCGCCGCCGCGAGGACCGAAAGTGGGAGCAGCAGCACTTCGATCATGCCTTCAACGCCTCCCACCACTCCGCCCCCGCCGCCGAATCTCAGCCCGAGTGGGAAGACTTCATGGACGCTGAGGATTACTTGAACGACGACGAGAGGTTCAACGTCACCAGCAGGTTGCTCTTGTTGTTTCCTACGGTTGATGTCGACCCGGCTGATGGATTCGTCACCGAGCACGAGTTGACTCAGTGGAACTTGAACCAGGCCCAGAGGGAAGTCTTGCATCGGACTCAGAGGGATATGGAGCTTCACGACAAGAATCGTGACGGCTTTGTTTCCTTTGCCGAGTATCAGCCCCCGAGTTGGGCTCAGAATGCAGGTTACTTACGTCATTCCATCTTTGCAAATTCATGTGTTCTTGTTCCTTGTATGAATGTATCTATATGATCTATCTACGTGCTTTAGTAACTGCTGAAAAGTGAAAATTCAATCTATGGCTATTGATTATGCTGTGGGGAATTCGTACATTTTGGTTTCCGCCAGAACTATCTCTTAAATTAAACTAAAATGAGTGTGCCATTCTGCAATATGTTGGACTGTTGCTCCTAGCAACGGTGACAACGGGTGAGAAGAAAGAAAGTTGTATCTGGTGAAAGTTGAAACAGGGTGGTCATTTGTTATTTAGGCCATCTTCAACTAGATCATTTGTATGTTGTCACTTTCTTGTTGCTACTGATTTGGTTTATCATGTTCCATCTACCAGATAACAGTTCCTTTGGATATGATATGGGTTGGTGGAAAGAGGAACATTTTAATGCATCAGATGCAAATGGAGATGGTCTTCTTAATATAACCGAGTTCAATGAGTGAGCTTCTACCTGTCTCTCAACTTCCTTTTACATAGTATCCTTTCACATACCTTATTTAACTTGATGCCGGTGTTTTTTGTCTTTATCCTTTTCTAGCTTTCTACACCCAGCTGACAGCAAAAACCCAAAGCTACTTAAGTGGTTGTGCAAGGAGGAAGTAAGGTGATACTAATTTCCATTCTAGTTTTCCGTATCCATATGAGCAATATCTATTTGTAGGATATCAGTTTGTAGGTCAGATGTAGGCACCCTGATAAAAAAAAAATTTCAACTTCCACTTTCAAAATTTTGGGTTTCTCCATGGACCGATAACATGCTGATATTAGAACAAAAGAGAAAAATAAACATCTACTGACATAGGCACCACCAGGCACTGACCAGTTAGATGGGTCGTTCCTTTTTTACCAACTCTTTTTGTAGTATTTGTATTTTCTCATTAACCCTTGCACATGATCTTATTTGTCATTGCGTAATGTCATTCTAACATGGTTGCTTAGCCTTTCTAATCGTCTGAATGCTCCTCTGCTTCCTTAGGGAAAGGGACACCGACAAAGATGAAAAGATTAACTTCAAAGAATTCTTCCATGGCCTCTTTGATTTGGTGAGGAACTATGATGAAGAAAATCACAATTCCACACATCAGTCTGATGATTCGATGGAGTCCCCAGCTAGAAATTTGTTCGCTCAGCTTGACAAAGATGGTGACGGGTACTTTTAAGCTGATTTTATTTATGTGTAACTATTCTGAGGGTTTCCCTTTTCATGTTTATTTTACTTGTTTCCACCTTGCACATCCGCAGTTATTTGTCAGATGAGGAGATACTTCCTATTATTGGAAAGATACATCCATCAGAACATTACTATGCAAAACAACAAGCAGATTACATTATATCACAGGTATTCATTTTTACAGTGGGAAGTATTTTCTTTCCTAGTTTAGATGGATCTATCATTTGTGCTTTTCGGGTTGTTTAGATATGCTTGTATGGTTCATGCGAGCATTGATTTAGGTGCACTTTTTATGTGGTAATTAGTCTGCTCTCACCATGTAGCGAGGGCTTCCTGGTTCCTTTCCTTGCCTAATAAGATGAGTTAAATCATTTCAAAACAATAAATTAAGGTTTGTGAATTTATACGTAACTGAAGTGTTAAGAGATGAATCACCTTCTATATTCTTTCAGAGCATCTTCAAGTGTCAAAGTCTGTTGATTTATCTTGCACTCAGAGGCAATTTGGAGATCAGATTATAAAATTGCTTAAGTTTATAGACGGGGCGTGATCTCTATATGTTGGTATTTGGATTCTAAAGTTACGGGCAGTTCTTCTCTTATTGCCATCGTGCTATCTACCTTATAAGATGGAGGAATTATCAGCTGATTAACAAGTAGACATTAGTTTGCAATCTTGTCATTCTTCTGTCACTGAAGACATCAAATGAAGTTTGATAGTAACGATGTAGTTCCCTTCGTACCTCTCTATACCCCCCTGGAAAATAAAATAAAGTAAAAAGTTGTTCCAAATTTGGGTGTGGCATAGGAGGAAGCAAGAATGGTAGGAACGGTTGATGATGTATTATAGTATATGTGCCGTCGTTGTGCTGCCTTTAAGTGACAAATTTGTGAATTGCAGGCTGATACGGATAAAGACGGGCGACTAACGCTGGGAGAGATGATAGAGAACCCATATGTATTTTACAGCGCTATTTTCAATGACGATGAGGAAGAGGACTATGGGTACCATGATGAGTTCCGTTAATCTCATTACTGGTTCTCCTGTCTTATTGTTTTAATAACATTATAGTTGCCTGACGCGGAAGAGTTGAAAATCTATGTTGTTGGTTTTGTTTTTGTTTGTTGATATGGAACTAGATTATGAGAGAGAGTGATTCAACCTCAAGGGGGATTGGTGCCCCATGGCTGGCTCGGTTGGTTATCTGGAGCCATTTGGAAGAAGGATTTATTTGTTTGATAGAGCTGCTTGACAATCGTCCTACTCGCTGTAAACATAAATGTAATAGGCAGACTAGTGAAGGAAGAAGAACATTTTTATCATTGTTATTTATCATTATTTGGCAGTCAAGTTGAGTTTTTCCGTGTCTTTGGCAAGTTACAGTTTAAAATACATCATGCACTAATGTTTCATTTGTATGTTTCATTTCCAACCAACAATGTTTCATTTATTCATAAATTTGTATGTATCAGTTCAAATCGACCAACACAAAATTTCATTTATTTACAATCGGACCCTATTCTATTCCCCTTTCTCTTGTTGTCGTCGTCGGAGTCGTCAGATTCAGACTTGTCCCGACCGTCATCGGAATCGGAAGGTGGAGAAGGGTCGAGGCGTGCGGCGTCCTTGGCCCAGCGCATCAACTTTTCAACTTCATCCTCCTCATCATCCAAGTCATCGTAGTAGTAAGATGACGTGGCGGTGGTGGCAGAGGAGGAGGAGCGAGTGGCCGTGGCCGTGGCCGTGGGCAATGAAGACTTGAGAGCGGCGAATCTGGCGGAGAGGTCGTCGCCAAGGACTGCCTTTATTTCCTCGTCCACTTGAATGGAATTGGTCCGATTAGATTTGGAATTGAAGGCGGAAGCATCAGCAGCAGCAACTCCACTGTTAGTTTTGAGTTTGAGGGCATGAAAGCGACGGTCGATATCGGGATCGTCGTCCAGAGAAACACGGCGGTGAGACATGTGAGAGTCGACTGACAGCTTGAGAAGCAAATCGTCCTGTGCCGCCTGCAGCATCTCTTCAACTTCATCCTTCTCTGCTGCCGCTTTCTTTGTCTTGGTATTCCTGTTATTCCCCCTCCTCATTTCTCTCTCTCTCCCTCTCTCCCTCTCCCTCCTGTCCTCTCTCTCGCCTCTCTCAACTCCTAGGCAATATATACAAGTTTGCTTTGATGCCCTCAAATTTCTAAATAAAATTTAGCCCTCGCCCCTATAGGTAGGTAATCAGGAATACCAAGCAAGCGCGCCCCTCCCTCCCCTTATTTTCTTAGGGCAAGTCCACAGAGAGTGGATTGCCTGGCACCCAGCACCCGGTACAGGCTGGCCTCCAGCTAAATCACTTCACCCCAGCCTAATAGGATGTCCCCCATTTCAAGCCAAGCAAGAGACTAGCCTAGAATCGACAGACCCAACAGTCGGGCCATTTGACGTTACTTTTGTGTCAGCCTGATGTCAAGGGCCATTGAAAAAAAAATTTGTGCTAGGCGCGTGTGATACACGCTCGAGTGGGGGCGCGTCCTTGACCAAAAAAAAAAAAAAAAAATACAAGGCATGGGGTCCGCATGCGCAAGCCCACTTAGGGTTCAGACGAAGAGGCCACGGGCTCGTTCTGGATCATTGGATTTCCAACTGTCAAAAAATTTGAAATTTAAAATTAATGGCTAATGACATGGCACAATGAGCACGGTTTGATTTTCAAATCAATGGTCCAGATTTTTCAACCAAAAAACTTAATAAAAATAAATAAATAAAAATATCAAAAATTAATATAGTTTTTTATAAAGTTAGAAATTAAAAAAAAATTATTTATTTATTATTTTATAATAAAAAATAATAATATTTTAATAAATTGACTAGGTTATTTTTTGTTAGGGATAGGGATGCATTTGGTCCATTATTGTTCATTGAAGTCTATCACTATTCATTTAGTGGATAAAATAGACTAGGTGCTCACGCATTTTTTTAGAGGTGAACTTGCTCTTAAGGAGTTATTGCAACAATGGTTAAGAACTACATTAAAACAAAATTATCGCAAGATAATGAATTTGTACATATACATACTCGACTCACTCAGAACTGAGAGAGGGAGATCAATGGAATCGATGAATTCGATGCTAAAAGGAGACCATGAGAGGTCAATACTTTCAATTTATTTTTCCGACATGAAACACAATGCACGAAGTCTTATCGTCACTCTATTAGACTTACTCTAAATCATATCGCATGATCCTAGAGTAACAATTGTTATTCAATTTGACGGCCGAAAACATAAAAAAAATTAAATTAAATAAATAAAAATATAAATATAAATAGCATTACCGTAACAGTACACTTCTAACTCCAAATTCTTACGCAAGGGGTGTACAACCGTACGTGACTCTAAGACTGAGCCCTTAGACGGGGTCTTATTTCAAAATTTGGGTTGGGGCCTTCTGTTCTACGACCACACTCAAGCATCCAGCGTGCAACATTGCAACCCCATTTTAAAACATTATCAATTGATCAACTGATATTGTATACTGTTAAAACTATTTGATAAAAGTCACAGCAGTAACTAGTATTCAATTAGCCATGCATGCATGGTTTTGTATTAAATAATAATAATCAGTAATCTAGTAAGAAATAATTATATGATTACATAGAGGCAAAAAGGCCCACAACAGGCGGCACAAAAGTGGTGCTAGAAATAATTACAAAAATTTCATACCACAGCCAGCCCTTTCCTTTTGCATCGTCTGTGAAGCAATTCTCCTAGTGTCATCCCACATCCCAATTTGTAGTCTTTCTTCTTGTGATCGATGTGCAAACGGAAATTTTGGTAACATGCTGTTAATGCTGGACAAATATGACTTGGAAACCATCATATAACAAATATATCTAAAGCATAGCTGATGCCTGATGCCATTGGTCATATATCTCATCCGGCTTGAAATTATTGTACAATTCAAAGCAGCTGATTTCTCACCTCCGCAGAAAGAATAAACTTAAGACCCGTATTAATCTGTCTTCAAGATAAGCAGCCGTGCAGCCCTTGGAACCAATCTTCCCTCTAACACGACTCTGAAACAAGAAGCATAAATAGTATTTAATTGATTTCTTTTTCTTCTGTTCTTAATAGCAGTGACATATTATTTCTTGGATTCTGAATAAGCAAATAGGTTCATGTGATATTTGCGTTGAGGAAAGAGGCAAGAAACCCAATTAGTGCCTCTTGCCAGCGCTCCTCGCCTAGTTCGAAAACCCTGGGAGACTAAAGCCCACACCCAATAAAGATTTGTGGTGTATCGGGTAAAATACAAGAGATATCTATTGCCATCGTGTCTGATGAACTTTACTGAAACTTGTCAAAGTTTTCTTTTGATGAACACACTTTGTTCATCATGAACTGGTAAAATAGTGTATATTCCTTCATAACAAAATTTTAGAAGAACCTAGGACATTTCTGATGGCAGAATCTACCTGTCTGAAGACGTAATCATAGCCAACACTTGCTGTGACATCTCTTGACATGTGGTTGTACATGAGGTCTGACGCTAGTGAAACCTGCATAAATACATTAGTATTCTTGTTCAGGCCACAACTTCCAAAGTAGGGAAAACAATAATAGACATATAGAGTCATAAGATATAACCTGAAGTTCTAAACAAAACAACTTTTCTACCTTGTCAGATACTTTCTGAACATAGCTCAATGCAAGCATTCCAGTGCTAGCAACCTGCCCTGTGGCAACCTACAGGCAAGACATGAGCATCACATTTGGTTACGGAGGAATCTGTGTTACCCAATAAAATCAACCCGACTAGAAAAGGTTGTTAGGGTACAAAGACGTTGAACTTTTTTTGAGACTATTAAGATGATACTCTTGTATCTGGTGTGCCTAAAGAGATAATCTGTGTTTTCCCTAAAGATTGTTATTCCTTGTTGGCGGAGTAAGTAATGTTCTGATTGTTTTCTGTCTGTGTTAGTAGTCAGTTGATTCTCTATTCTAAGGCCAACAACTTGATTTCTCTTTCTCTTTCTTTTCTGTCCTTTCTCAGTAAAATACTTGTTAATAATAATAAAATATAATGATAATGTACGAACCATGCATAATGGCCAGAACGATAAATCATTTTCCTTCAAACATGTGACGTAAGATGAAACCCAAGCTAGCTTACCATCTTTTCAGTGTTGAACCGAGCCGCATAACCGATACCTGACTTTCGATGCCGACCGGCCCAAAATACTTCACCGCCCCAAGAAAAATGAGGAGTCACCGACTGCAAGACAGCAAGAGTATATAGAATATAGACAGATTAGGTCAGAAAACATCTTGAAATTAATGTAAGAACGTTAGCATAAACCACCTGCAGCGGCCTAGTGTTACAAGACATGTACCAAAACAGAGCCGATTTTCGGTCAATCATGTTCTTGATATTGATATACAATATCAATAAACAAATTACAATCAAAATAAGGGAAATGTACTATGAATATCTCGATAAATCTGGACCTCCAAGACATGTTTGATTCCAATATGAATATCCCAAAAGTTACATGGGCACAAAAGTAAATTAATTGGTAGTTGGTACTAGTTTCTACATTATCTGGAGGCTAAAAAGAAAAGAAAAAAAGAATATCATTACCTGATATAACTCGCTTGACATAAGGCCCCATTACCCAATGTAATCTGGGATCTGTAGTCTGAACCCTGTTCCAAGAGAGAATGTCAGAACTAGGAGCACCATACGACACATGAGATGAGAGACACCATGAACTAGGAGAGTTATAACCCCTACACATCCGTACTTCCACATGGGCATAAGTGATGGTTAGGAAGTGAAACCAGATATGTAAAATGAAACAAGAAAAGTAGCCAAAGAAACTCCTTAATTGTATATGTAATGAGGTCAAACAAGGCAAATTAAATCAATGAAAGTAAATAAGACGAGTGAGCAGACCTTGTAGTCCAAATTGACCATGGCATCAGACATGTGCGGCTCATTTGCGAGCCGTAAATAAGAGTCGAAATAAATGGGTTACATCAGTACTTCCACATTTTTTCTACACAAGAAGAAAAAAAGGAACAGTTTAATCCAAGGACGAATATTCACCTGAGCTATTGAAAGTCCTATCTGTGTAATAGGGTTTGTGTCAACCCTAGTAGTGCTTTATCTAGTTGTATAAATGTCTTATCTTGTTGGCAGCTTGTTGGCAGCTAATAGGGTTTGTGTCAACCCTAGTAGTGTTTTATCTAGTTGTATAAATGTCTTATCTTGTTGGCAGCTTGTTGGCAGCTGGTTGACAGCTGATTGGCAGCTCCTTAATTCAAGGAGCTTAATTATGTTTCCTATGTCGACTTCTTAGCTTGATTCAAGGAAGTTCTAGGTTAGAGTCTTGAGTGTTGAGTGTAGTTTGCAACTCACTCAAACTCCTCTATATATTTGTATCATGTTTCTGTTCCTTGTACGACAACAATATACAAAATACACAAACTTCAAAAGTTAACATGGTATCAGAGCAGGCATCCCTCTGAAGCCTGTCTTTGAATATCTTACGCTGTGATTTCTCTTTAGCAAAACTATGGCTGATGAGCATTCGGAGGAAGAGAGCATCATTGCTTCTCCTTCCACTCACATCTCTGAAATGGATATCAATCCAAATCAACGACTCAGTTCAGTGTTACTGAATGAGTTCAACTATTTACCGTGGGCAAGAGCGGTTAGTCTCGCACTAGGTGGAAGATCCAAACTGGGTTTCATCGATGGCAGTTTTCCTGCTCCTGGAGTCACTTCTCCTGAATATGGAGGGTGGCTTTGCAAAGATCAGCTGGTCATGTCATGGCTGCTTAATTCCATGGAAAGGAAGATTGCTGAGATCTTCAGCTATTCCGAATCGTCACTCACTCTCTGGACAACAGTGAAGGAGATGTATGGTAATCAAAATAATTCTGCCCGCATTTTTCAACTCAAGAAGGATATCTCCAGCGTTCAACAAGAAGGTAAAACCTTTGTTCAACATCTTGGCTCTCTAAGAAGCATGTGGAATGAGCTGGATGTCTATAGACCTCACACCATTGATCCCACGGTGCTTCTTAAAAGAGCTGAAGAAGATAAGATATTTCAATTGCTGTCTAGTCTGAGCTCAGACTATGAGGATTTGAGAAGCCATATCCTCATGAATCCTGAGCTACCATCCTTCACTAGCATTTGTGCAACCATCCAACGTGAGGAAGTAAGAAGAAAAGTCATGAACAATGGTACAAAAACCATTGTGACTGAAGCTAGGGCATATCTGACAAATGAAAAAAGATACAAAGGAAAAAACCCCCATCTAAAGTGCCTACACTGTGACAACATCGGGCATGTGAGAGATAAGTGCTGGATTCTCCATCCAGAACTTAAGCCAGATTTCATGAAGGACAAAACCACGCAGAAGACAAGTCGAGCACATCCTCGTGCCAACATTTCATCATCTTCATCTTTCAACAGTTCTGATCCATACAAACAGTTCACTGCAAATCCTGCTACTCTTATAAATGAGTTCGCAGCCTATCTCCATCAAAAGAAGGGTAGGGAAGATCGAGCTGCTGAACATGAAGATGGAAGTACCTCGGCATTGCTTGGCAAGTTTGCTGGTTTCCTGGCTGATGCTGATCACTTACCTCAACAAGGCATGAAAGGTATCATGAATGCTTTCAAAACTGCTCTTAAAATGAATGAGTTGCATGATTTTTGGGTTGTAGATTCAGGTGCCACAGATCACATGACTAATCAAGTGTCAAAATTCCATAAATTCGAGAAACTTCATAAACCATCACATGTGTCTGTAGCTAATGGTGAAGGTGCTAGGATTGTAGGCAAGGGAAAAATTCACTTGATATCTGATCAAATAGAGTCCATGGCCTTATACGTGCCTTCGTTTCCATTCCAACTTCTCTCAGTAGGGAAAATCACAAATTCCTTAAACTGCTTAGCCATTTTTTCACCAGAAAATGTCATTTTTCAGGATCTTGTCACCAAGAGGAAGATTGGTGAAGGATTTTACCTAGATGGTCTCTATTACATCTCGAAAAGCTCTCCCAGTGGATTACAAGCAAAGTCCATACCCGTACATGTCTCCATTCAAGACCAGTTTTTGTGGCACCAGCGATTAGCACACCCATCTCAACATGTTTTGTCCACATTGTTTCCAGATTTAGACAAAGAACAAATTCATTGTGAAACTTGCCACATGTCAAAGGCAACAAAGCTACCCCTTCGTTCATCTTTGTCTAGAGTTTTTCATCTTTTTGAACTTGTACACTCGGATGTATGGGGACCAACTAGTGAGTCTTTTGATGGTTACAAATATTTCATAACCTTTGTTGATGACTATTCAAGAGCAACTTGGTTATATTTGTTAAAATCAAAGAGTGAAGTGATGGAAGTGTTTAAAGACTTTCATAGTCTTGTTAAAAACCATTTTTCCTCTCAAATCAAAACACTAAGGTCTGATAATGGCACCGAATACATGTCCCAAGTCATGACTCAATATTTGAGCAATAATGGCATCATGCATCAAACTAGTTGTGTTGGCACACCTCAACAAAATGGTATTGCCGAGAGAAAAAATCGAGATCTCCTTGAAAAAACTAGGTCATTGATGTTTCAAATGAATGTACCTAAACGTTTTTGGTCTCAAAGTGTTATGGCAGCCACTTATCTGATCAACAGGTTACCTAGCAGGGTTTTGGGGTTCAAATCACCAATGGAAATTGTAAAGAACAGGAAAATAGACTTGTCACACCTTAAAGTCTTTGGATGCATTTGTTTTGTCCATGTTCAGTCCTTGCATCGAGACAAACTTGACCCGAGAGCAACCAAATGCATTTTCCTTGGTTACTCATCCACACAAAAGGGATACAAATGTTACAATCCACAACTTAAGAGGTTAATTGTTTCCAAGGATGTCAGATTTCATGAAACTAACCCTTATTACAGCCAAGCTCTGGATAGTTCAAGTGAGGGGGAGAATTACTTGGATTTGTTTCCATTGCCAAGAACTGAAATCCTTGCCACTGAAGTACCTGATGCAATGGTGCCTGTTCATCACACAAATGTCCCTACTGAAAATGACAACCAAGCCTCAAGTAATGATACCAACAATTCTGAATCAATCCACAGTATTGCTCCTGAGGAATCATCCTACGAGTTGCAATCGACTGCACCTCGACGCAATCCTACTCGTGAAAGACATCCTCCAGCAAGACTGCAAGACTTTGTCACTTACAAACCAAGACATCCACTGTCTCACTACGTGTCCTATCACAAAATGTCTCCTAAACACACTGCTTTCCTGTGTACTATATCTGAACATGTTGAGCCTCAGTCATTCCAAGAAGCAAATCAATCACCAGTTTGGCAGCAAGCCATGCAAGATGAACTGAATGCCCTTGATCAACACAAAACCTGGAGCATTGAGACACTGCCTAAGGGAAAGAAGACAGTAGGTTGCAGGTGGATATACAAGGTTAAATTCAACTCAGATGGATCCATAGAAAGACACAAGGCAAGATTGGTGGCTCGTGGCTTTACTCAAACATTTGATGTGGACTACAAAGAAACATTCGCCCCTGTTGCAAAGATGAACTCTGTAAGAGTACTACTTTCAGTTGCTGTTAACAAAGGATGGCCTATGTTTCAAATGGACGTAAAGAACGCCTTCTTACATGGTGAGCTTGAAGAAGAAGTCTTCATGAGGTTACCCCCAGGCCATCCTCAAAGTCATGAACCTGATCTTGTGTGCAGATTGCACAAATCAATTTATGGTCTTAAACAGTCACCAAGAGCTTGGTATGCCAAGCTAAGTTCAGTCCTCACAACGGTTGGTTTTAAAAGAAGCAATGCAGACTCTTCATTGTTCGTACGCACGGGCACTGCTGGGAAACTGGTCGTTCTTGTCTATGTCGATGATTTAATCATCACAGGAGATAACATGGATGAAATAACTAAGCTCAAGCATTCACTGCAACAACGTTTTGCCATCAAAGATCTTGGCATACTCAGATATTTTCTTGGCATCGAAATGGCTACCTCTCCCAAGGGTTTCTTTCTCAGCCAACGGAAATATGTTCTGGACCTTCTCAAGGAAGCAAACATGAGTGATGCTAAACCTGTCAATACACCTCTTGACACAAAACTCAAACTTAGCTTGGAAGGACAACCACTGCCCAACATCAGCTATTATCAGCGTCTTGTGGGTAAGCTGATCTACTTGACTATTACAAGGCCTGACATAGCCTATTCAGTAAGCATTGCTAGCCAATTTATGCACTCTCCCACCATGGAGCATTTTAACCTTGTCAAGAGACTACTTCGGTATCTCAAAGGTTCAATAGGTCGTGGCATCATCATGAAAAAGAATGAGAGCACTGAGATCACAGGTTATTGTGATGCTGATTGGGCTGGTAACTCTATTGATCGTAAGTCTACAACGGGGTATTGCACATTTGTGGGAGGCAATCTTGTTACCTGGAAAAGTAAAAAGCAAGCCGTAGTTGCTCGATCCAGCACTGAGGCTGAATATCGCGCCATGGCATCTACTGCCTGTGAACTAATATGGCTAAAAGGTTTGCTGTGCGACTTAGGTGTCTCTACTACTCAGTCCATGTCTCTTTTCTGTGATAACCAAGCGGCAATGCACATTGCGTCCAACCCCGTCTTCCACGAGAGAACCAAGCACATCGAAGTTGATTGTCACTATGTCCGTGCACAGGTACAATCACAGGTAATCAAAACTCATTTTGTCAAGAGCTACGATCAACTCGCAGACCTATTCACTAAACCTTTAGCATCACCTCAGTTTCAGCGGCTTCTCGACAAGCTTGGATCCATCAACCTCCTGGATCCAGCTTGAGGGGGAGTATTGAAAGTCCTATCTGTGTAATAGGGTTTGTGTCAACCCTAGTAGTGCTTTATCTAGTTGTATAAATGTCTTATCTTGTTGGCAGCTTGTTGGCAGCTAATAGGGTTTGTGTCAACCCTAGTAGTGTTTTATCTAGTTGTATAAATGTCTTATCTTGTTGGCAGCTTGTTGGCAGCTGGTTGACAGCTGATTGGCAGCTCCTTAATTCAAGGAGCTTAATTATGTTTCCTATGTCGACTTCTTAGCTTGATTCAAGGAAGTTCTAGGTTAGAGTCTTGAGTGTTGAGTGTAGTTTGCAACTCACTCAAACTCCTCTATATATTTGTATCATGTTTCTGTTCCTTGTACGACAACAATATACAAAATACACAAACTTCAAAAGTTAACATGAGCATTAGCCTTGAGAGTGAGGTTGTTAGTCAAGTCATACTTGACTCTTGCATTAAGTCTCCCGTCTGTTAATACCCTCACAACAAGCATGAACTACAAATTTAATCACCCCCTCCCCCCCCCCCCCGGCCCCCACAAACGCACACAAAATAAATTAATCATGAATGATTGATTCCACTCCTTTCAGTAGAGGTTTCTGGATAAGTAAATACGGCGACAGCTACCTACCTTTGGGTGGTCTATAAAAATTGCACCAAACTCATAGTTGGCAGTAGGAACCTTTAAGATTTCAGCAGATAGACGAGGAATTGTCACAGGTCCCATGGAGACACCGATGGGATGCAAAAACAGTCAGTGAAATAAGCAGAAGAATAGAAAGGACTGATGAGGAAGGAATGCAAAAACAAAAGTTGAGAGAGTAGAAAACAAAAACCTGTGGCTAAGGGAGAACTTGTGGTCGAGTCCCTTGAAAAAATCAAAGCGCATTCCCTCAAAAAGTTCTGGTCGTGAAGACACTGCCATTCAGAGACGCAAGTCAAAAAACTACTGCCAATATGCAGTTTTCTTGACCATCAAGTGCATTGCAGCTGCTATCGTTTCAGTGACATATACGATATAGCATATAATCTGATAAAAACTGGACCCGGAGAAAAGTATAAAATCTGAAGTGAATTGATTGAGTTCACTAAAAGTAAAACAAGGATGAATTTTTATGACAGCATAACACGTTTATGAGCAATTCAACATCACAGGACTAGAAATTTAAACTTGGTTTGGTTTAAAAAGAGCAATTCACGTGCTTGGATTTTCAAATAATTATCTACGGCAGGACGGTTCACCTCATACAAAGCTAATAACCGGAAACCCACACAATGAATCATAATTATCTACGGCTGCCTCCCTTCCCGCGGTAGTACTTGTACCTGTACCTGTACCTGGACCTGGAGGCACAACACCCGCCATTGCTTTTCCTCTGCCTTTCTGCCTTTCTGCCTTTGGGGTTTAACCTTTTGTATTTAGTTTTTTTTAAAGAAAGAAATAAACAACTCCATTCCAAATTTCCATTCTTGGTGGGTACGGCAACTCAAAATCCTCCTACGTGATCCAATTCCAACCCAACCTGCCGATTCGGCGTGCTCTGCCTGTTGGGCTCTTTTGATACTTTTGGCGAATAAAACAATATCGGTAACAGTTTCGGGCCTGCATCGAGGCCAACCTTTTTATTTCTAACTAACTAGCCAATTGCATTTTGTATTTAATTTGTAAAACATAATTTTACGATCTTTTTTTTTTTAAGAAAATTAAAAAATTGTCAATTACTGACTTTGTTTTTTGAAGGTAATAAATACCAATTGAGATATAGGTTTCGAGCAAATATACAAACTTTAAGGAAAAGATAAAGCCTAACCCTTTTATTTGGATTAAGTCAACTTTTTGTTCCAAGACAATTATAATAATTGTACATATATACATTTGTGCCCCTACTACACATGAATTTCAAAGCCCACATGGCATGGGCGTCGGGATTTTAGGGAAACTTTTACATCCAACAGTCGGGAATTTTATGAACAGTGTAATTTAAAAGTATTTAAATTCCGATAAATAATTTTTTGTAGGTAAACTTTGTTTTAGATGATTTTTTTAATTGTTTTAGGTGTTAGATTTAATTTTGGGCTATTAGATCTTTTTTTTTACTGTTATATTTGAGCATATTGGATCTCAACCATTGGATTTAATATATTAAAATTATATTTTTTTAGAAATTTTTTGAATATGGACCATTGGATCAACTAACGGTCCATTAATCTCATCTGTTCGATCTCAAAAAGAGTCGTCGGTAGGTTGCAAGAGGTCGACAACTGCCCTGACAATGGGCCACTCGCTGTCAGACACTAAAGGCAGGTGAGCGCATTCCACGTTTGGGGTGTGTAAGGCCATCTCCAACCGAATGAGGGTCTGCGGGCTCCCTTTAGCACTATAGACCTCCAATAAATTATACTTTAATTAACAATGTCAAACCATATTTCATATCATCTCCAACCAATGGGCCAAAGGGTCATAGGCCAAACATAGCCATGCGACAAAAAAAATTCCAACCGAGGGGGTCAAATGGTCATAGGCCAAACATAAATTATTATTTTTATTGAATTAATGTAGTTACTTAAATTAAACTATCTTATTAAAATAAGGTTTTCGGACATATTGAAAACTACAACAACCTCAATTTAAAGATTCAACAACCTCAATTTAAAGATTCAACTACTTCATTTTTAAAACTACAACTTAAATTTAAAGACTACAACTTCAATTTAAAGACTGCAACAACTTAAATTTAAAAATTACAACTTAAATTTAAAAACTACAACTTAAATATCAAAGACTACAACTTAAATATCAAAGACTACAACAACTTCAATTTAAGTTGATGCCATTTATTCAACAACTTCAATTTAAGTTGATGCCATTTATTCAAACTTGGATGAAGATGTTTTTTCCATCTTGAATAACAACTCTCGTTGTTTTGGAAAATCGGTGGAGTGGTGCCTCCGTATAACTTGTAGTACTTTTTGGACGTATGAGTCCGAACACATTCACTTGTTTGAGAACTCCCCTTCACACTATTTTCCGAGACCCATATATAAGCCTTGCAAAGAGCTTAATCTTCTTTTCGGGTCCAAGCCCTCCCTTTCATTGTAGATGTGGCCATTTGAAAAATATTGAAAAAAATGAAGGAAAAATTATTGGAAGAGGTAAGAGAATTGAATGTGAAGAACTGAAATAAAATGAGGTAAGATAGTATGGAATGGTGAAAATTATGTGAAAAATGGTGTAGGAATGGCTTAGGTATTTATAGGAAAAAAAAATTAGAATATTTTTTTTTTAAAAAGTTTGTCCAAAAAAAACAAAAAAAAAATCAAATGCAACGGTAACAGCTAGCTGCCGTCAGGTTACCGTTACTTTTGAATTTTGGGCTAGATTGGGGTTGGTTGGCTAGCTGTCTGGCCTGTTTTCCAATTTTTGGCCTAGTGGGGCTTACGGTTGGAGACGATTTTCGTGTTATTTCGAGCTATTTTTAACCTTATAACCTTTTGGCCGAGTTGATTGGAGATGGCCTAAGTGGATTGTGGCTTCCTTCTTTTTCTGGCGTGTCCACTCGCTAAAGTGGGCCAGGTCATTTGCATTGTTAGTTTCTTGGGTTAAATTTACCCCAATGATCAATTTGAACCCAAAATTGATTTTTAGCCCAAAAATTAGAGCAAGAGGGTTTAGAACCTAAATTTTATGTTCTAACCCAAAGGGTTGGAAGTTAGCCGGGTTTAAAGAGAGGCCCTCAATACAAAAGATAATAGTAAAAGAAAAGTGTTATTGACACTCTAAAAATTTCATTATACACTCCTCACAAATTATTATTTTTATTTTCAAAGAATGAGATTTTCGAAATGCCAATAACAAAGGGGAAAAAAAAAAAAAAAAAAAAAAACCAATTTTGCAAAATGCAAAACGTCAAACGGCGCTTTCATTTTGGTCTCTCGAAATATTGGGGTTTGGGAGTGTGAGCGAGCGAGCGCGAGCAAGCGAGTTGTCACCAAAACTATGAACTCGACCCCGGCTTACAGTAACGGCTACCAGCAGCAGCAGCAACAACAACCACACGGGATGAGCCAGAGGGATAGAGTTCGCCGGGGAACACGTGCGAGGTCACGTGAGCTCAGAGACAACTTCGGCAGTGGTGGTAATTTTGGCGGGCTTAGGGTTTCTGAGCACAATAAGCAGCAGCAACAACAACAGGGAGCGCCTTGTACGGACTTCGACATGGCCTATTTCCACTCCTACGCGCACGTTGGCATCCACGAAGAAATGATCAAGGTGCATTTTGCTGCACATATGTTTTTGTTTTCTTGCTAATTTTCCATCTGCTTTTCCAGATGATTGCGAGAATGTTTAGGGTTTCATTTTGTTTTTACTGCTGTTTGATTTTCCGGTGGCAGCGGAGGATACGAAATTAGTTTGATGCGATATTCCATTGTTGATACTTGTATTGCTTTTCGTCTTTTAAGAGAATGCATCTCAAGTGGGAATGCGAATATGAATATCAGAATATGAACCCATGTATAAAGATTTGGCCCATAACATCAGTATATCTTGTTTAAGGTTCCCTGTCTTTGTAGTTTTAAATTTCAAGGTAACTGTTTATGCTTTGTCGTTGGAAAAAATACATTGTGATGAGGGTTTTCTTTTCCAATTTGATCG
Source organism: Pyrus communis (assembly GCF_041283825.1). Taxonomy (NCBI): domain Eukaryota; kingdom Viridiplantae; phylum Streptophyta; class Magnoliopsida; order Rosales; family Rosaceae; genus Pyrus; species Pyrus communis. The sequence continues at coordinate 31,162,756 of NC_142577.1, forward strand.
TCATATAAATTATTGACTGATGTGGCAATCTGTCATCATTCAGGACCGTGTACGCACTGAATCTTATAGGGCGGCAATCATGCAGCACCAGAGCTCTATAGCAGGCAAAGTAATGCAGCTATAATTGTAGTTAAGAAATGATGTGTATTCTATTTGGTACTGCCTTCTGTGGATGTAAATACCTCTTCTGCAATATTTATAAGACATACCTTATGCATATGAACTTAACATACTGGGGAATCATACTCTCACATGCGCAGAACATGCCTATTCTACTCAGTTTGCACGACGCTGTGGAGAAGGGTTGTTTCTGCAGTGAATTGCTCATTTATATTCTTGATTGAATGATGCTTGCAGGTTGTAGTGGATGTTGGCTGCGGCACAGGCATTCTTTCTATATTTTGTGCTCAGGCTGGTGCAAAACGTGTAAGCTGTTTTTTCAATAATATTTCATAAATTTGCAAATAAGATATTGACCAAATTGTATGTGTTTAGTTGCAATAATTTTCCTTTTGACATGGGGAAAAGCGTTTTGTTTCGAAGGATGGTATGCATTTCATTTAACTATGGGTTTTGGTAGTGTCAAATCACTACTTCCATCTACTGATTCAAAATATGTCACAGCCATTTTTGCTCGTTCTCTTCAATGTGATATCTGATGAATAAAACTGGACAGTCTTCCCCTGATTTTAATGTCTGTAGTTTGGTTAAGTCACTTCTATGTTGTGTCCCGTCCTGGCATTGTTTTACTTTCTGTATAGCATTCTCTTATGTGTTTTGTTGCAACCTACCAGGTATATGCTGTTGATGCAAGTGACATTGCAGTGCAGGTAAGTTCTTGTTGTAATGTTTTTTACTTTATCTGCATGTGATTTGATTCTGTATTCATTTATTTCTGATCTTCTCGGTGTCTTTGCTTGAATGTAAAATGTCTCATTACCCTTAAACTCTGATTGAGGAAGTACCTGAGTCAAAGTTACCTATATGTATCTTTAGCTTGAACTTTTGTGCATGATGTATCCGGGAAAATAAAAGTTCATTCTCATGAAGATGAAATATGTTAATTGTGACGCTTTAGGATTGGCTTTGTAATTTGGATTAATCTCGTTCATTTGTAAGCAGGCAAATGAAGTTGTGAAAGCAAACAATCTATCTGAAACTGTCATCGTACTACATGGGCGAGTTGAGGTATGCTTGTACAACCAAGACAATTTTGTTGACTTTCCTTGTGTGTGTGTGCGCGCGCGTGAGAGAGAGAGAGAGAGAGAGAGAGAGAGAGAGAGAGAGAGAGAGATTGACGAGTTTGTTTGGCTTTCCCAAATTATTGATCTGAATTACAAATTACAAGCCAACAATATCTATTGCTAAAAATGATAGTTCTGCAGGATGTCAATATTGATGAGGAGGTTGATGTTATAATTTCAGAATGGATGGGCTACATGCTTCTGTATGAGGTAGCTGTTAACGTATCTGTATTCATGATTGTATAGTGAAGTATTGGATATAGGATTGTACCTCAGAATACGTATACTTGTGCTGTTTTATGGTTTGCAACTTTATGATATATTTCCATTTCTTTTGTTGGCATGCTTGCTCTTTTTTTTTTTTTTTTTTTTTTTTTTTTTGGCCTATTATAGAGTATGCTGGGAAGTGTGATCACAGCAAGAGATCGCTGGCTAAAACCTGGAGGTCTAATACTTCCTTCAAGTGCAACGGTATCTTTCTTTTTGATTTTGATCTTTCAATTACAGTCACATCTGCATCTTTAATTCTGAAATCTGTTACACTGGTGCTGGCTTCATATCCATGTATGTTATCAACTTGTGTAGTGGGGATGTAGCGTTGTCAAGCTCAAGTTTGTACAATGTAGCAGCTGTTGATGAATGAATTTGTTTTTTTCATGCTGATTTTTAGTTTGTATGATTGCAGTTGTACATGGCACCTATCACACATTCTGATAGATACAGTGAAAGCATAGATTTCTGGCGCAATGTTTATGGAATTGACAGTGAGTATACATCATATAAAATAACATGATCTCAATTGTTATCGCCATATATTGGATTTGTACTACATTAGATTATTTGAACTTATAACACACATTACATGCCTTGCCCGGATTTGGTTATTTATAGGGTCTTTGAAGACGATGCTTAATGCCATTTAACTGTTTTCAATTAGTTTTTCAACCTTGGTCAAATTTTACCAGCATCTATGGAATTGTTGCTAGGACACAATCAGTAGTCACACCCATTCTAAGCGGAGCTCTTGAAAATATGTGAAAGTAAAATTTGCAGTAGGGGAGCACAACTCCTACACTCCGGTGCAGGAGTATTTGTGGGGAATGTGACCCTTCTCACGAAATAAAAAACTGACCATCAAGAAGCTCACCTAAACTTTATGCTTTTTTACATTTTTTTAGACTCATGTTAAAGATAATCCTTACTTGAGCTTAGTATCAGCATTCATTTAAATACCATTCCACTTGTATAATGTAGAAAAGTTTTATTGCTTGGAGGTCAGAATCATTTTCTTTCATTGGCTTGTTTGCAGTGTCTGCCATGTTGCCATTGGCAAAACAATGTGCGTTTGAAGAGCCATCTGTTGAGACGATTGTGGGTGAGAATGTTTTGACATGGCCACATGTGGTGAGTTCTCTCAGTATAGTTCCAGATTTTTATGTGTTTTTATAGTTTTCATTATACTTATGGGTTGTCTTGATGGTAATAACCTTTCCCACCAAATGTGGACGTTTTCATTTTCTGCTTTCTTGTTTGTATTTTTTTTTTCCTTTCCCTTCTTTGCTACCAATAAATCAACCTTGAGGTGAAGTAGAGTAATCATGACTCGGGCATGAGCTACTTCCTTGACCTTACACATTTTGTTGGCAGAAAACTGTTTGTTCCTTCTTGTTATGGCTACTGGATTCATATATGCATGCTCCTCATTAATATCAATTTATAGATTTATTTTCCCCAGTCAAACAAATAGTTTGACTTTGCTTGTGGTCCAACATTCTGGTGAATATGCTTCTTTCGAACACCTTCTGAGACGTCTGTTTTGGGAAGTTGAGGTCATTAAGGAGGTGCCTGAGGTTTTTCTATTTAAGCGGCCTCGCACCTCCATCTGATGCCCTTTATACTATGATCTGAAGCTCTCTGATTTTTGTTTGTCTTTAGAAGAAAGTATATAATCTAAGGCATCATGCTGTTACTATTTGGTTGTAGGTTAAGCATGTGGATTGCCATACAGTTACACATCATGAGTTAGAATCTGTTACGGCAAACTACAAGTTCAAGTCAATGATGCGAGGTCTCTCTCTCTTATATGTTGCAGTTCGTCTATCTCATTATTGTTTTCACTACATATTTTTTATAACCTTGAATTCTTTTCTCTGTGTGGGTTTATGCATTGAGTGTACTTTTTTTTTTGTTAGAGGAGGAAGTTCTTATTGTATTAATCTCATTTACTTCAGTAGACGCTGTTGTGGTTGTAATTATTTCTTGATTTACAGCTCCACTACATGGGTTTGCATTTTGGTTTGATGTCGAATTCAGTGGACCTACGTTAGCTCCTACAAATAATCAGGCACCATCCTTGCTTTTTAACAATCTTCCAGTGGAGGGTCAGCAGAGGAAGAAACGAGCAAATCCCAACGAAGCATTGGTTCTGTCCACTGCACCTGAGGACCCTCCAACGCATTGGCAACAGGTACAGTATCTTGACAATTCTCCAACTCACACCTTTTGGCTAGCCAGCTAGGTGATAACTTGACTGGTTAAGGTTTTTGATGCTTACATTGTCAGTATAAAAAGGCATTCAGTTTTTTCCTGGAAACAGAAAATCATCAGTCTCATCATAACTTGATAAGTATTTTGTAGTTATCCCTGATCTTCCATTTATATTTTACTGTGAACTTTTCATCGGCCCGTCTAATGAATCAATATTACAGACTGTGCTGTACTTCTATGAGCCAATTGAGCTGGAGCAAGATCAACTCATTGAAGGTTCTGTAACACTATCACAAAGCAAGGAAAACCGTCGATTCATGAATATCCACCTTGAATATGCGTGAGTCTTGGCTTACAGTTATGGTATTTTAATTACCCTTGGTGAAGTCACATGCATGTTGAGTGTTGGGCTCATAATTATTCTTTGCTCTTGCAGCTCAGGTGGAAGATCCTTTGTAAAAGAATCTGTAATGAGGTGAATCTTCCTCTTATTAACTTGTTGCGTGGTTGTTTGAAGGGAAGCATTGAAAAGTCATTACATTGCTTAACCTGTGCCTTTCTTGCTCCCGCCAAATCTCTGCAGACCTTGATTCTTTGCAGACCATTCTGGGTGGCTTTGCAATAACTTTAACTTGCAAAGCCTAACATATTGGAGAGATACGTGAATTAATTTAGGAAGATGTGATGTTAAGCCTGTGTGTGCTTAAGAATGTTAATGTCGTTGAGGTTAATTTCAGACGGATAAATCGTGATACAATTCGAAAGAGAGCATGTAATTCGGAGGTTGTCAAGTTATTGTTATTTATGGTATACTGACCACGCCACTAACTAAAATTTTGTGAGTGGAATCATCTGTAACAAATTGCGACACTATGCACAATTTGTTTCTCTCTATTCATACAAGTTTTCGGAAGTTGGCATGCCTTGTATGTATTAGTATTACCGGTGAAGATCCTCTTGTGCTTGTACTAGTATTACCAGTGAAGATGATCCATCATCTACAAGCAGGCCACAATGACGATGAAATGAAATGAGCAGACGACAATGCCTCGTTACTGGTGATGATGGTGAGATACGAACAAGTGATGGTGACACTTGTTTGGAATCCACAATGCCTTGTTACTTGTGAGCTGCCGGCCCTCATTCAACAACTCACTTGTCATTCTATTGGTTTTGAATCTTTTGATGATTATGATCATCATCCCCCGCAGGCCCAGTCGGAGCCCGAACCCAAGTCCCAGCCCGTGTCACTGATCCAGCCCAGACTGTCCCAACAACCACCTAGCTGTTTAATTTGATGCATATATAATAATATAATCATGTGAAGCAAGTGCATGTATACGTTACGTGTTTTATAGCATCCGGTGAGTGGTGAGTGGTGAGTGGTGCGAGTCGGAGAGAAACCTCAGAAAACAGATAGAGACAGAGAGTCAGAGACTACTTAATTGAAAATAAGAACCACTTTTAGGTGCTATAATTGTACAATTATTGGAATATGTCTCTGTCGATGGTGCTCTCACATCTTTAAATATTCTACTCCCAACTCATCCATCCCACTTATTTTTGTTTCCTAATTTTTTATGCTATTACTTTGGTTGGTCCTTGTCGTATTAATTCATTATTTCATTTGAATATTATATAATTAACCCTCCCTATATCTATCTTAATCTCTTTGGAAAACCACAACCTCCACCTCCACCTCCACCTCCCTCTCTCTGAATGGGATGGGATCGGAAAGAAGCTATGGAAGTGGGATATCATCGATACTGTAACTGGCTAGTGGAGACATGCTAGAATCATTTAGTTCTACAACATTACTCTTTGATTGCTTTTCAGTGATTTTAAATAAAACCCTATTATTGTTACAACTCAAGATTATTATGTTGTATATCATCGATCCAGCTACATCTTTACATCAAAATGTTGATTGTCAATATATCCATATCCAATCGAATTTCTAGCCCTAATTCCAAAAGCAATTGGATATACTTCGCTCGGTTATGAAATTAATCTGATGCTAGATTGCCCATAAGCTAGGCAGTTATCGTCGTTAGATTTTTTTTTTTTTTTTTGAGGTGATGCTAGAGATATTATATTTTATAAACTACATGATGTGGTGATTAATGATTAAATCTCTTATTTAATTAATCAAACAAAGAATCTAATCATTAACTTCTACATCACATGGCCTACAAAATCTAATCTAAAAAATAATCTCTCCAATATTGTTTTTATTTATTCAAATCTGATTAGATGAAATTATGATATATACTAAAAAGTATTCATGCAGCGAATTCTTCCAAAAGAGTGAGCTCAGCCGCCATTATAGGGACAAAAGTTGGATTATATGCAATCTTTGCTTTTAAACGAACAATGCACTCATTGATGGAGGAAGGTGGTGGCGATTTTATATATCTTGTTATTATATTTTATCCTAAGTTAATTTCCAATGCTGATAAAAAAAAGGCACTCTACTTTTCTAAGGTACGTACGTACCTATTGATCGCACATGTGTATGCAAATAAGAAAATTAAGCTGATCTCTTGAAAGTGGAAAATAAATGCCTTGTCAAGCTTGCATGCCGTTCAAATGAACCGTATGCATGTGTGTGTAGGAATTAGGGTTTAGGGTAGCATACGACTCTCTCTCTCTCTCTCTCTATCTCTCTCTCTCGATATTGATACCGATTATCCATCTGCAGGAGAGATTTTTCAATGTGATCATTACACGAGATGGTATATCACGTATCGTTATATAAATAGTACGATATGTGTGTTAAAAAATTAATAATTTAAAAAATAAAATTTTTCATCACTTATGTAAAAACACGTAATGTACCAATAGTGTTCTCGTCACGATAAAAAATTTCTTCACCTGGAGATAGCCATGCCAATGCCATGATTGTTTGTACATCCAATGCCTGTTAATCGTGCGATGGAAAAGTATACGTGTACGCTAGTCCTCATGCATGGATGGGCCCTGGCCCTACGGGATCTGGACCAGGTGGTCAATTACCTACTCATGCGAGCATGTTGATCATGTTCTGCAATCATTACATGTATGATATATATATATAGACACACACACTAGAAGATGAGCACATATTATGTGTGTGTGAATAATTTTATTTTATTTTTTGATTTTTTATTAAGGAATGTAATTAGTTTTTAAAATTTTTAAAAAGAGTATGAGACAATGATGATGAGATAGTTTATCTTAATAAGGGCATATTTTTTTGTCATAGGAAAAATAGGTATATGATTGTCATTTTCTAAAAAAATGAGGGTAAAATAGGAAAAATAGAGATATGATTGACAAAATTAAAACCTCTTCAACCGTCCATCTCCTCCCATGTTCTCCTCAAGCGCAATCGCTTCAGTTCATTCAAACTATCCAAAAAACATCATGATTTTACTTACTGGTATGAAAAAATGATGGTAGAACAATTTCTCTTAATAAGTACATATTTTTTATCTTATGTAAATATTGTGTATCAAAAGTGAGGGTAAAATAGGGATATGATTGTCATTTTCTCAAAATATGCAAATTACTATTTAGCCCTCTTTTTTTGTAAATATTGTGTATCAAAAGTGAGGGCAAAATAAGAAAAAAGAGGGCAAAAAGTTCAAAAGACATAAAATTACTATTTTGCCCTCTTGATGTCAATATTGTGCATCAAAGATGAGGGCAAAATAGGAAAAAAAAGTGACAAAAAGTTAACAAAGATGGTTCTCTTAATAATAGTATAGATATATATATATATATATATATATATATATGTATGTATGTATATCCATGCATCCCTATTCATCCTATACATTTTACATGTAGCCTCGGCGCGCGCGCGCGCGTGTATATATATATATACACACATAAATGCTTAATAATAACATGTAATCTGTGATTGTGTTAAAAGAAACATAATATAATAGTGCACACCTACCTATGAAAAGGCTAACACTACGGAGTACATTATACATCATAGAAATTCTGTTGTTTATAATTCTCTCACATTTTTTAAGCGAGTAATGAGAAGTAGATTAAATTTTTATTTCATATTTGTAAATTATATGATGTGTTATCAATAAATAAATATGTAAATTAATCAATATTTAGATAATAATTCAGTCATTAAAAAGCACGTCATATAGTTTATAAAACATTATTTAAATAAATGATTTCCATAACATCACCCTTTTAAAGCTTCAACAATAGTGTCTATCTAAATCTTATGGAAAAGGCTAACTCTATATAATTATATATGCGAGGAAAATAAATATTTGTAGCAATTAAGATACTCAATTGGGATGATGCATCTTTATTGTGAGAGTGTTACTCTTGTGATACAATATCCTATTATTTGTCAAAAATATATAAAATAGAATTGTTTTCGTTCTTTTTGACAAAATAAAGAAAGAATTGTTTTCATTCTTCATTTAATTTGTTTAAATTTTATTTATTTTCTATCGCTTTCCCTTCTTTTTCCGGAAAAAATATATATCCTACATGTCCATGAATGAACACAACGTGGAAATCGAACGAAATAAGCCATAATTAATTAGTAATATGGAACTCACTAATAAATGAAAAAACTTCAAGTTTATTGATTGAATGATATGATACAACTTTTTCCCACTAATGGTTAGGGCCTCTTAGACGTGCACCTTTTAGGAGTACAAATAGAAAACAAATTAAAGAAATAACAAAACACAGAAAACACACTAGTAAATAATGGAATTCAGCCAAAATTGCCAATGCATCATGGTAAAGTGGCGAGTCTTCTTCGCGTTGCCATTCTCTCACGGACCAAATCAAACACCAAAACCTAAATCTACACATATACTACAATGAGCTTTGCTGCTGATTTTAAACATTCTTAAACTTTCATTCGATCCTTTTAGCCGCCTGTTATACATCAATTAAAGCTTGATGGATGGCATCCTGCGGTGAAGCTATCACTCAATTAACCCAAAAGGATAAAGAATTGAGAAAGTAAAGCTGAATAAAGGTGGCTATAGCTACTAGCTAACCTCAATTAACCCAAGAGTCAAGATAGTGGAATTCCCTCTCATGTCATCAATTAATAATATTAAAACAAAATAGAATCGACCCCATCGATCATGCACAAATGGGATAACCCAATTATTCCACCTCACCTTTTTTTCTCTATACATCTATATGAAAATGCTAGGGAGATTATGTTTTTAGATCATATTTTATAAGGGAAAACTAACAAAAATAACTTGAAAACTTTGAGTTTTAATCAAAAGGACAAAAATGTGTTGTAAATGAATAGTATCAGGAGTGACTTTTTTGAGTAAAAATGTCATTTTTTGTTAGTGAACAGTACCGGGAGTGTTTCGTTAAAACTCCTATTTTATAAACCACATGATGTGGCGATTGATTTAAAGAAGGAATCAAACCATCAACATTCACTATATAATCCACAAAACATGATTCAAGTAAGAGTGATGCTAGGGAGACTAAATTTTGTAAACTAAATAGCATGAAAGTTGATGATTGAATTATTACTTAAATGTTGATAAATGTGCTCATTTCCTATTGATGACACATTATTTAGTTTACAAATTTAATTTATAAATTTAATCTCCCTAACATTACTCTTCAGCTAAATAGACTTTCTAGCGTCACCTATATATATATGCCATTATATATAAAAGACCAAAGCAAATAATCCCACATCCCATCTCCCTACTATTTCAAACCCAACTTTCAAGCAAGGGATAGCTTATTAAAATGAGTAGTACGTAGGAGTTAAGAGCAGGCTTAGTTAATTTGACTCTTCTCAAGCAATTAATTAAAGACAAGCCATGGTAGCCGTACGCGTGAAGGTAGCAGAAGCACGATTACTACTGCTATCGGTGGCTGCTCTTCTCCTAATTAGCAGCTGCGCCGCGGCCACCACCATCACCAATACTACAACTACTTCCCCTACGTACCCTGAGTTTCAAGAGCTGAACGTGAAGGAAACAATCACGGCAATTCAAAGTAATAACTGGGCACCAAGGGCTGCATACAACGTCACCAGCAGCACCACCACGGGCAGCAAATTAAATGATGATGATGATGAAGATGATATAGATCATGAAGAATATGAAAGAAGCACTAATGGCGGATCCGGAGTCGGAAAATGGAAGTTGAAGGTGGTCCACAGGGATAAGATGTCGTCGCAATATTCAAACAGGAATGGGAATGAAGGCAGCCATACTTCCCATAGCCACCTTTTCCGCGCACGCATGAAAAGGGATGCCAAAAGGTTTGCTAGCCTCACACGGCGCCTCCTCAACTACTCAGACTCAGAGTTAGAGTCGTTGGATTTTGGGTCGGGGGTGGTGTCAGGTATGGAGCAAGGGAGTGGAGAATTCTTCGTGAGGATCGGAGTGGGTAGCCCACCACGAAGCCAATACATGGTGATTGACTCCGGCAGTGACATCGTGTGGGTTCAGTGCCAGCCTTGCACCCATTGTTACCACCAGTCCGACCCCATCTTTGACCCCGCCCGCTCTGCTTCGTATTCTGGCGTCTCCTGTGCCTCCTCCCTCTGCGGCCGCCTCCAGAACCCCGGTTGCCACTCCGGTCGATGCCTCTACGAGGCCTCCTACGGCGACGGATCCTACACCCAGGGCACGCTTGCCCTCGAAACTCTTACCTTGGGACGCGCCCTCGTCCGAAACGTCGCCATCGGCTGCGGCCACGTGAATCGCGGCATGTTTGTGGGAGCTGCTGGTCTCTTGGGCCTTGGAGGTGGGGCCATGTCATTTGTTGGTCAGCTCGCCGGCCTGACCGGAGGTGCCTTCACTTATTGTTTGGTCAGCCGTGGCGGCCGCTCTGGTACTACAAGTACTAACGCAGCCGGCGGAGGAGGAGGAGGGTCCCTGGAGTTCGGTCGTGGGGGGATGCCCGTGGGTGCTACATGGGTCCCGCTGATCCGGAACCCGCGGGCCCCGAGTTTGTATTTTGTGGGGCTGGCGGGCCTTGGAGTTGGAGGGATGCGGGTGCCCATATCCGGAGACGTATTCCGGCAAACCGAGATGGGGTACGGAGGGGTTGTGATGGACACGGGCACCGCCGTGACAAGGTTCCCGACGTTGGCTTACGAGGCCTTCCGCGATACCTTTCTTCAGCAGACGGCCAGCCTCCCTCGGCTGTCGTCGGGAGTGTCCATCTTTGACACATGCTATGACCTGTACGGCTTCGTGTCGGTTCGGGTGCCGACGGTGTCGTTTTATTTTTCGGGTGGGCCCATCCTGACGCTTCCGGCGAGCAATTTTCTGATTCCGGTGGACGAGAAGGGGACTTTTTGCTTTGCATTTGCTCCTTCGGCCTCCGGACTTTCCATAATAGGCAACATCCAGCAAGAGGGCATCCAAATCTCATTTGATGGAGCCAACGGTTTTGTGGGTTTTGGACCCAATGTCTGCTGAACAGTTTATTAATTATAATATGTGGTCCCTAGCTCCTTTTTCTCTGTTTTTTCTTTTTTTTTTCTTTTGAATATATGCTTAAATTCAAGTTCATGAACTATATAGTATTTGAAGAAAGGTATATATAGTATAGATTACAATGAAGTGAGCTTTAGTGGATCGTCTTTTTAGTTAAACTTGTTCTAAGAGGTTCTTAGATGAAACTTTTTAAAAACATGTTCGTGTGCCTTTTGTTCTTGCGAAGTGAGTGTAAAATAATGTAATATGTGCTCATCGTATTTTATTTGTACGTGGACCATTCCTTTTCACTTTTCATCTTTGAATTGGCAGGAAGACATAAAAGGGTGGAAATATGGTGACTTACGAATTACCACGCATGTACCTACCTAAGAGAAGTAATAGTAGAGCAAAGCAAGTAATTGGTTAAGAGAGTGACTTCACTTAACACTCAAATTTCTCTATTTGAATTCTCTTTTTTATTACGTTGGTTGTTTTTAAAAAGAAAGTGTGTAAAATAACATACAAATTGTGTATTAGCGCACGTTTTAGTGAAAGCTTTTAGTTAAAATATAGTTTTAATACAAGGAATATGAGATAGCCGATGATACAAAAGAATCAAACATTCCAAAAAGTGAAGAGAGTCGAAAGAAATAAAAGGAAGGGGGAAACTTGAATTGAAGTGTGTGTATATAACGTGTAATGTGTGTGAACAATACAAGTAAAGAAGAGGAAACCCAATATATTAACGAGGATCCAAGAGAAGAGGAGAAGTAAAACCCTAGCTTAGGCTTAGCTAGTAAATATTTCACTGACCCAAGGCTAGAGATAAAAATAGGAGTAGCGGAAGATGATGACCTTCTATGGGATGGTCGGCCCTAGTTTTGTCAAGTATCAACAAGCAAAAACAGTAGTCTACTTGACACAAACCAACCTAACAGCAAAAAACAAAACTAAATGATTTTACCAAGATATAATTGCAAATAATATCACATAAAACAACGTTTATCATCCATGTTGTTAACAAAACTAAAACAAAGGAAGCTATACTACTAGTACACTCTTTTGTACAATAAAATAAATTAGAAAATATTTACAGCAAGTCCCCTAGCCCTAGCCCTATGCTCACTCGCTACTCGCCACTTGTTGGGAACAAAAATGCCTTCTTCGGCCCGGGAAAAAGCCCCTAAAAAAAAACAGATGCAGGTTCGGATGCAAATCCACCCATTAGTCCCATGCGAGCCTACATTATCGGGCAGTGCACTACTACTACTGCTGCTAATACTGATTTCATGCATCCTTAATTTAACAGGATCCCGGTTCATAATTCTCTAAATATTTGTTTCGAGACCAGCTTTTTCTTTGAATCAGCAAAGATACTAATGCCAGAAACAAGATTGTGAATCGCTTGGTTGTGTTCTTAGACCATAAATAGGTATCTCAGATCCTCAACAGTCAGACGTGTAGCAGAGCCCCCACCATGATCTTCACCAAAAGCAGATGCCACCATTTTTCTCTTTTCTTCCTGCAAAACATGGGAGTCAATGACACAATATCAAGACTTAGAACTGGCATAACTTCTGTTCGAGTATTTCATGTTAGCCTAAAAGATATGCATTCCCCAAATATAACAGAAAAACAGCAACCTTTTCTCTTTACACATCAGAACCAGACGGAAAAGAAAACCCAATGAAGAAAAAAAAAGTACATCCGCACTGCAAACTGAACTTGGAAGGCAGAAATATTAAGTATAAGATCATACCTGTAAAGCTAATATCCTGTCCTCCACTGTATCCTTAATCGTGAGACGTGTTACAGTAACAGGTCGGGTCTGTCCAATTCTATGTGCCCGATCAATAGCTTGATCTTCAGTGGTTGGATTCCACCACAGGTCCAAAAGGATAACATGACATGCAGCAACCATGTTTAGACCAAGGTTTCCAGCCTTTAGTGACATGAGCATAACAGTGATCTGCAAAATATTTCAACCATTAAAGATGTTAAAATCAATGACCAGTTTGAGGTAGTCAAAGGGTTAATCATGTAAAAATGATGAACTAACGTAGAAGCAGTTATGCATTATTTGACCAATTTATCAAGACAAGGACCAAAACCTCAGGATCAGTGTTAAAATCTTTGACACCCCTGTCTCTTGATGCCAGACTCATTGTCCCATCAAGCCTTCTGTACTGAATACAATACTCGTTCAATGATGTTTCCACTAAATCCAACATGCCAGTCCACTGGGAAAAAATAATCGTTTTTATTGGTCCACTATTTGGTGAGCTTGAAACGCCAGAATATCTAATATCTGTGATTTCAGTTCCAAAAGCAGGGTCTCCATTGCTTCCAGCAGAGTTATGTTCCAAATGTGAAAGCAAAATCTCAATAATAGCTCTGACTTTAGATGAACTATACTCATTCTGTAACACTATTGATTTCTCGCCCAACTCAGAATTCGTCGGAGTACCATCAAGATTATTGGAGAAGCAACTTATGAGAGTGGATTTGGAGAAAACAACATCAGAACCAACTTGTTCTTTACATTCAGCAGCAGGGCATGTATTGTCATCACCCGTCAAATATTCTGAAACACACTGATAACAGAATACATGGCCACACATAGTAACAACAGGGTCTTCAGGTGGATCCTGCCAAAAGCATCAAATACTATAAGAATTAAATAGGCTCACCACATTTATACAATATCCTTTTAATAATCTGACACTTTCAATTTGCAAAGAGAATCATCAGCACAGAAATTTCCTAGTTAAGCATGTCCAGATTCCTCCCTAACTCCCCAAAACGAGTTAAGTGTGACTATATTTTTCTTTCAAAATTTTAAATACATTTTTACTTAAAACAATGTGTTACACCACGCAGAAAGACATCTATAATTCAGGAGAGATAATATGGATTAGTATATAATAGTCCAGGAGAGATAATATGCATAAGTATGTAATAATTAGAAGAGCTAAGAAAGGAAGTAAATAGTTTCAATCTGAAGCATCACAACGCAAAGGAATATTTATTGAAAGGTTTCATTGCAATCATGCACAGTATATTGGGAAAAACAGAAAAGGAGACAGTTACCTTCTCTAGGTCCTGCGCTACTCACATCTATAAAACCTTTGCGTCTCAATAACATATATTTTCAAGTATGAGAAATAAATCGAGAAAATGACAAAACAAAACAAGTTGCTTTGCTATAAACTAATCAAAATGCAGACACCATTTTTACATGGTAAGTACAAGCACTTTATCTCCTATAATTGGCCGAGCCCTTAACTAAAAGCGTATAGTATCAGAAGAAAGTTTTGGAGGAAGGAACTATCCTAAGCAGGAAGTGCATAGAGTTGCCACACTCTGCATTTAACAATGGAACAGGCAGTCATCACAGCCTTCCATGTGTGCATGATGTACCTGACCAGTTTCCAGAACAGTTGTTTTTGTATTAACTTAATAAAATTTTCAAGTCTACAAAGATTTACAGGCCCTTATAAGCTACAAAGGAAATATGTTTGGAAGGGTTTCAAGAAAGCTCACTTTGCATACACGACAAATAGCCAATGAAGTTTCCAGAAGATGCAAAAGATGGGATATCATATCCTTTGGGAGTCGCCTTGCCATTTGCACAGAATCTTTCCCAACACAGTCTGAGTCATACGCTTTAACAAGCTGAGGGTGGTCACAAGCTTGCCGGAGGCGCAAAAGCATCAAAAGAATATTTGCATAATTTTGATTTACTGTGCCAGCAGCGGCATATGCCTGCAAGAAACAATACAAATCAGCACACGAATATCTATAAACCCAAATTAAATCTTCACGAGATCACAAACGAATCTTCCTCAAAACTGCAGGTTTCCACAAACTGCAGGTTGTATATTTATTACAGCATGAAATTTCAACCTGGACCAGGTTGCAATAAATATAAATTACCTCAAAAAATCCAACAAAGTAGCATGTACGGGGCACATTAGAACAGCACAGATATATTTTCCCATTAATAAATCCACTAGCCGCATTTGTCACTTACATCTCAGATTACTCAAGAAATATCAGATGTCTCAAGTAGAATAAATAAATTGAAGGGGAAAGCACCTTGAACTTAGTGCGTGAATCGGCTTCTAGCTTGGTATAAAATGCCCGCTCCTCAGACGAGAACTCCACTTTACTCAAGTTTATTGTTTTTGGTGGTAATTCAATTATAGGTTGCCCATCGATCAATGTTCCTACATAAAGTAACCAATTATGATAAGCACCAATGAGTTTAAGTCAAAATTAGTCCAGTGTGTCAAAAACAACCACATTAGTTCACAGCATCGGAACAATAACAGACTTCATTAATAACCGACATACACAGTGACAAACAATTTTTAATAATATGTTTGTCCAAACTGTATGTAAAGAAGTAGAATATATTTATCAGATCAACAACCACACCAAAAAATAAACTTTAACAGAAATGCACAGTAGTAAATTATAACTAGTTGCGAATAATTTCATCCAAAAATAAACAACAAAGTACAATAACGTAATTGGGCACACAGCTGAAACAACTGAAAAATGAAAGAAGAGATTTTGCTTCTTGCTTTCAATGTACATTTTCACTTCTTTTATGAGGAGCAAATGTAAGAAATGAGTTCTTCCAAGTTTCTAACAGTGTTTTAAGCAAGTACAAATTACAAAGCATGGCTTAAGACCATACTATTTTTGCCATTATTTCTCAACCAGAAAATATTCCCTTTCTCAATATGGAATTCTGAAACTCGCAGAAAGTGGTAACCTAGTTCAACATGAGAAAGTAAAGCCTCATGTGTAAGGCATCAAACCTAAGGGATTAGTAAAAGTGCACAAATATATTTTTTTTGAAATGGGAAAGTGCACAAATATAAACAACTACCAACTATCACGCAAATCAAATAACCGGAACAATATATTCACCTTTTGTTCGACGCAACATTATAGCCCTCAGAACTGCCTGGAGCTTCTTGTAACCTTGGATTGAGTTTCTTGATATTGGAACCTTAATGGTACTGTAAAATGACTTATATACAGCATAGGGGTCATATCTAAGAAATCTGAAGTAACTGTATAAGTCATCAATTGTATTTTGTATAGGAGTACCAGACAAACACCACCTTCTTTTTGCTCGAAGGCTACAACATGCTCTAGCCACTTGAGTTCTGTGATTCTTAATCGTCTGAGCTTCATCTAGTATCACCCTAAACCAACCCACTTTTGCAAGTGCCCCAGAACCACAATCAATAGAGGAACTATCAATTCCCTTTTTGCCCCTCTTTCCCTTCTTATTAATAATTGAAGCCTTTTTTCTCTTCTTATTACTTGAAAAATCAGAATTTATTCCATAAGTTTCCTCAATTTTGTCATCAGGTTCATCATCATCAACTAAAGGTTGTTTTGGGACTTCATTGGTTACAATAGCATATGTTGTGAGAACCACATCATAGCTAGCCAGTTCTTCAGGAACCTTCGTCCGGCTGCCTCCATGATAAATAAGAACACGCAGCTTTGCTTCCTCTACAACCTTTTCATCCAGCTCCCTAGCCCACTGTCGAAGAACACTTGCTGGACACACAACCAATGTACCTGCTGCTGGCCTCTGCTTTCTGATTGATCGTGAAGATGTACTAACTTCTGGAGTTGATCGAAGATGATCAGGTGCCTCAGTTTTATTCAATTTATCCAAACCACCGTTGGGATTGTCCTCATCGTCATCCAAATTTAAAGCCTCAGTTTTCTGATTGCCTAAATCTCTAGATTTTGACTTTGAATCCAAATACTTCTGCATTTGTATAAGGGCAATCATTGAAATGGTCTTACCAAGGCCCTGTAAGATAAAAGCATTATGAATCTAAATAGGGCATACATATGAAACCTTTAGTCTAGTAGAAAGGATTAAGCTTAGATTTAGAGGTCAGATGACTATTATTATTGAATAACCTGATCATCTGCTAAGATTCCACCCAGACAATGCAGACTTCTAGTTTCCTTTTGAAGCATCCATGCCAGAGCAATTTTCTGTGGGCGTAAACTTACTTGAGTTCATGAAAATGATGAATTCAAGAGAATGGTGAAACCAATTATTATAAAAAGAGAGAAAAACCTGATGTCGTAGAAGAGGGACCGACAGAAGACCATCAGGTAAAGTAGCTTCAACTTTTGGTTGATTGAGATCCTGCAAGAACCAAACTTCCTTTAAAGAGGATTCCTTGTTATGCGACTAAGACAACCATATCTAGGACCAATCCTGTTCAGATTTTCAATTGCTACACCCTGGTACAATCACCTTTCTGTTACCTACTATTATGGCCTCGGCCTCACAATTATGAGATCTGTCTTACCCATAAATTCCTCAACAACTTTAAGAAATAGCATAAACCCACCATCTCTCTGTATTGTTAGGACAACTCTGCTAAACTTGATGATCAAGATTAAAAAAATAGTATCCAATTACAAGATAACGAGTTTAAGTAAGCAAGAACGTGGAGCCCAACAAAAAAATAAAGTGATTGGAAAATGAAATGAAACAAGGGTTAAAGAAAAAACTAATGCAACCAAATGAATTGGTAGTAGCACCATCAAGGAGAAAATGGAAGGAAAGATGACTACAAATAATTTTTATTACTAGCACAACATGAGAAAGGGACACATTTATGTTCCCTTTCAAACTGGTTTTGGCCCCAAAGATTCGTACCTTGAAAAATTAATTCTTTATTACCATAAGACTACCGAACAAAATTCATTTTGCACTATATACATGGCTGGCCACCCCTATTGGGTTTCTGAACGTGTTAAGGTCTCTTTGCAAAAATTCAATCCCCAATAATTTTTGTTTTACTGAACCTCACAAAGAAATCAAGAATAAACTGCTTACCGCACCAATAGCAATGGAACAATGTTAGAACTGAGTACAGAAGTACCTCTAATGCTGCTTGATATATCAGTCTCTCATCACTGCCAGCAACCCTTTCGTCACCTGTCCCAGAATGGTATGCAGGGTCACTTGAACTCGCAAACTGTGAAGCAGAAAATGACTTTCCATGCATGAAAGAGGGAGGCTGGCCCCTACTCCCACTGCTTTCAGACCTAATAAATTCGTTGTCATAGCCCCTACTAGAATAGTCTCTCATAAGGCCCTTGCCATTGCTTGCATAAGTACTTGGTCCCGATAGCTGCATAGATTGTGGAAGGGTCCTCTTCTGAGCCTCGTAGTCCTTAAGAGAAATATTAGAACTTTGTGAATGATTACTTTGAGGCCGTTCCACATTATCATTATGTGCTCGAGCAGCATGTCGATTTGAGGTTCTTATATCATCACTTGAACTGGGATTAAAATTCTGTTTCACCTGTGTGTGCTGATTAACATTAGGAGAGTTGCCATTAGAAGCATATGCTCTTCTAGGAGAAGGCATCTTTCTAAACTGCCCAGAATAATCTGCAAATTCCACCAATTGTCGTGTAATTAATAATATATACAACTTATTCTAAACATTTTTGGGTTTGTTGGGGGAAGGGGGGGGGGTTGTGATACAAAACCCAATCTAACCTCTACTCCTTGGATTTGAGCTAGGTCCAGAAAGCGAACTTGGAAGAACTCTGCTGTTGCCATATTCCCTTTCTTCTATCTCTAATTCACTATCCGATGAACTAATATCTATAAATTCCCTTTGATCCATGAAGGTTGAAAATTGAGTTTCCCTTTCTTCAACCAACTTAGAAAGTGAGTTCCACACAGGTAAGCCAATCTGAAATTGCGAGGTATCTTTTAAATCTCTTGGTGCAGCAATATAAATAGAGAAGCAACAGGTTTTACTAAAAATTAAAATAACTCACCACATCCGTGCGGTTTTTTGAGATTAAACTGCCAATCCATCCATATCTCCAAGTTGAATCAAAGAAGTCATAAAGATGATCCGCATGACCAAACATGTGCATCCCCCCTTCCTAAAAAAACAGAAGATTAATAAGTTGAGCAGATTATTTTGAAGTGTACAAAAAAAAGGCAAAAAGGAAGGTTCATAAGCCTATCTGGAAAATTGAAATACATACACACACACACACACACACACACACACACACACACATATATATCAACTAAATTACAAGCATATAAAAGAATTTCGACAGACAATGCAAGCCAACGAACCCTTGGATCCATACATTAGTAGCATTACATAGGACTGCACTCATCCAAGAGCTATTGGTATCAATTCCCAGAAGCAGGTCTTTGCTAACAGCATAAGTAATACACATGCAAAGCCTTAGGAATCCTCTCCTACAAACACGTGTATACCAATTACCAAAAGCATGTGTTAATAGACACAGCGTCAGTGAGGGTCTGAGGAAGCTGCATTATCACTTGACTTCATATGGGTATACCAAAGTATTGCCTTGATAATCAGATATAAGTTTTAACTGATCATTTGATCGATCATCATAATATATATGTGTAAAATTTTCTGCATTATCTCGGCCTCAAGTTTCCAAGCAGGAGGAACTCATCAAAAGGGGTGGTAGACTGCTTGCTTACTAATGAACCCTGATGTTGCTAGTAAATCTAAATCAAAAGGCTAAAGCTTTTCTAGTGAAACCTGATGTTGCTAGTAAATCTAATCTCAAAAGCATAAAACTTTGAAATCATATCATCAGAATTCGCAAAGACCTGATTAACTTGACCCTCTCGTCTCCGACTAGGATTTGCTTATAAAATTTACACCAGATTTTAAAAATAAATAAAAAATCTCCCTAGAAACCATTGAAAAATTGAACGACTGGAACAAATTTGGGGGAGTCGAAGGGTAGCGAACAAGAATATATAAGTTAAACCCAGAAGATAAGGATGAATTGCAAAGATGGAACATGCAGTGGGTGGTAGCGCCAGTGGGTCAATTCGTCATCAAGTTAAAAGCTTTTCTCATTAAAATGCAGAGGAAAAAGGAGAAATCGTACCTGCAAAGCTGTAATGGCCGATTGCCATTGGCCTTGTCCAGCACTAGTTTATAGGGTTTGCAGTGCAGGCGAGGGGAGAAGACGATAGGCGGAGAGAGAGAGTACGGTTGGGTTTAGAACAATTGACAATGGAAGAGATCTTTACGTGAGTATCACCTCCGAAAATTAAAAATTAAAAATTAAAAATAAAATAAAAGAACGAAATTAATAAATTTACTTAATAGAAAAAACTCTTTTATAAAACTAATTCATTTACGGTGGGAAAAAGAGTAAATAATTAGTACTGTATTCTTGTAACGTCTCAATTTGTTCGACTAATTTTAAAAAGACTAGGAAATAAGGCGCTATGGTATATTTCATTGAGATGAATAATAATTTCAAAAACAGAATCGGATTTGGATTAACAAGTGGGACATGTCGTCGTCGTCGTCTTCTTCTTCTTCTTCTCCCATGTACGAGTACGAGAGACGGAGAGAGTTCGGTTGGAGATTGGACAAGTACGAGTGTACAACTGTACAAGGAAGGACACTGATCCACAGCTAGACTAACACACTAAACATTGGGCCAGACCTTGGTCAATCAAGAGGCCCAGGCCAGCCCCCTTGGACTCATCCTCCGTTTGGGCGGTCAGTAGAAAAAGGGAGTTCGAGAAAAGATCTAAGCCCACTAATGGATCTCAGACTGAGGTAACCCAGGCCAATTAGAAAGCACAAGAGACGTTAAATCTAAACCGTCAAAAATTTGGGGAAAGTTACGGGAAAGATGGATGATAAAGAAATAAATCTGGCGGGCGGGGGATTCTAAAATAGTTTAGGCGGCAACCAATTTTCCCTCTTGTGTTTTCGTCAAATTTCAAACTCAAGTGTATATATTATTAATCGTTTGCTTGCAATTAGTAGGGTTCCGTTCAATTCCATAATTTCATTATTTTGATAGAAGAAGGAGGGGAGAGAAATGGGAGGAGGGTCAATGAAATCGAACCCAACCAAGGCAAGGAAGAGAGTGGAGGCCACTGAGACCCGGGAGAACTCCTTGTCAACCGTACCACCTTCTCTCGTTCGCGGCAAAGATGGCAGTGCCTTTGCCCGATGGTTGCTACCCTATACCCCAACACTTGTTTTTCATTTTTCCTCTACTAAATTCTTCAGGGTTTAGGGCTATTCGATTAATCAACACAAAAATTAATCAGAAGAAAACCCAGAAATACATGGTGTTACTGTTTGGATGTCTTTTTGCTTGGGTTGTCAATTTTGTTATTGTTAATCAGATCAGATCTATCCATTAGTATATTAGGTGTGTTGTGTTAGTGTGATTAATTGAGTTAAATGTGGGTGATGATTTGCAGCGAGGAGTGCAACAAGGACGTGCCAGTGGCACTCATCAGCATGCACAGTTGTAGCCTCGATGCCAAAATCAAGCTCAACCTCAGTGCGTTACGTTTGTTTTTCTGTCCTTTTTTTTTGCCTCGTTTATTTTTTGTGTAATTTCTGTTTTGCTTTTTGACAAGTGAGAATAGCATGTCTGATTTCCTTTGTTTGGGAATCGGGATGAATTTCCAGAGGCTCAAGTTGTGGAAAAGCCCCCTGAAGTGAAAAAGAAGCTTCCCGCTGACAGGTAATTACTTCTCATTCTCTGTCTCTGTTATTTGTCAATCTCGTGTGATTTATATGTCTATCTATCTTTCTTTCGTTCAATTTGGTATTCATTTGCAGAAAGAGGTCCACAACCACCACATCACAACCAAAGACATCAAAGAGAGCCAAGAAGGACAAAGATCCAAATGCACCCAAGCGCCCTCTCACCGCCTTCTTCCTCTTCATGTAAATCTCCTCTCACCTGCTGTTTCTGTTTCTCTTATGTATTATCAATGATGTACAACTACATTATCTGCTGACTGCTGTGTATTCGAATGATGTATGTTTTGTATGAGATGCTGTTTGAGGTCAATTGTGAATTTTGTATGCTGCAGGGATGATTTCAGGAAATCCTATAAGGAAGCTAATCCTGATTCCAAAGGCGTTAAGATGGTATTTGTTGTTATCAACTTCAGCACTCCATTACTGTACAATATGCTACAGTTTGATGAGTCTGGGTGACCTCTAATGTTGTAACTTTAAACTGGAGTTTCAGGTTGCAAAGGAGGGTGGTGAGAAGTGGAAGTCTATGACTGATGAGGTTTGTATTTGTATTCATTGTCTTCTTTTTTGTATGGTTTTGGTCTTGATTTGTTACCTTCAATCTTATCACGTGGACATGAAATGGTTGTTACTTTGTCTGATCCTGTTTTCTTCTTGTTTCTGATGTAAAATGTGTTTAGGAGAAGAAGCCCTACGTGGATAAAGCTGCTGAGCTTAAAGAAGAGTACAAAATAGCACTGGAGAGTGACATTGCAGAAGCTAGGGATGTAAGACTTATTCAGCTTACTTGTTGAATGTGTTAGTATTATTATTGTAGTTCTTAATAAATTCTGGTTTTTTTCTGTGTGGAAATACAGGGTGAAACACCGGAAGGGGTTTTGGAGAAAGAAGCTTCAGAGAAGGAAGGGGAGGAAGAAATAACTGATGTTGATGAGTAGTACTAGCAAATTAGTATTAGTATAGCTTGACAAATCTTTTCATATAAAGTTTCATGTTCCACCCTCTTTGGAGGGATTGAGTCTAATGCATGTTTCTGGATTCTTGTAAATTCTGAGGCTCTTTGTTTCTAAGCAAACAATGGCTTTTCGGAAACTGGTTATAATATATATCTTCTTGAATGATTCCCAAGCATCCCTTTTTCTCTCGGTAGACTTGTGAATGCAAATTTAGTAGTTGAGCATTTCAATTCCATGTGTTTTTGTGTTTTAATTGGATGGTGTATGTTGAAACATGAATTGCCTACTTACATTGAAAAATTGGGTTGATTCATTCTATTTTTTAATCTGCAATCCATCTGAGTTTATTTATGTGTTGATGGGTCTCAATTCTTGTTTCCTTTGCGGGGCACTTTTTGAAGCAAATGATTACTACACATTGTGCTCTGTAATTTGAATGTTTGAGCATAGGCTTAATGAAGGAAAAACACGCATTCTCTGTCCTCGGTATGTAAATAGACAAGGTTTCTTAATTTAAAAGTGAATATAATAAATAGATAATAAGTGACTATCTTTCTTGGATCTTGGCTCTTGCAGGAGATGTCCTATTTGCTGTTTCCTATATGACATGTAATCTCAACGAAAATGCTCATATTTTCTCGAGTCTGAGTCAGCATCTTACTGGCTCATCATATTTGCTTCTTGTTTCTTTCCACTACCCCTGCAAGGTGGCATTGGCTTGCCACATAAGCACAAATTGTGCAGATAAGCAGCTGCAGGGAAAATGTTGAATGGTCTCCCTTGTGGGATCTCTCCGCATAACCTGTTTGCCCTGAAGCTTGCGTGTCTGAGCCCTTCAATCCCTAACAGACTATTTGGAATCCTTCCTGTGAGCCCATTGATGGACACGTCGAGCCATTTCAGTTTCACGAGCAATCCCAAACTTGTAGGGATGGTGCCTGTCATCTGGTTCCTTGATATATCAAACCTTTCAAGTTGGGTCAGGTTTGAAACTGAGTTGGGGATGTGACCGGAAATCTTGTTGCTTCCCAAGTGGAGCAATTTGAGCCTCAGGCCTTCCTTCAACTCTGGAATTCCACCTGAAATTTGATTGTGTGAGACATCCAAAACCTCCAAAAAGCTGCTTGTCCTGTCGTTTAAGATTCTTGAGAGAGATCCTGCGAGCTGATTTGAGTGCATGTCAACAGAAGAAATCGTGTCAGGCAATTTGAGTTCTGAAAGATCAGACTTCAATTGGTTGTTGGAGAGATTGAGGCTTTGCAAGCTTGTCAAGTTGGTGAGGAGCTTTGAAATACCACCGGTAAATTGATTGTGAGAGAGGTCGATGGAGGTCAAAGAATCAGGCATTGTAAAGGTTGGGAGGGTTCCTCTCAATTGACAGCCAGCAAGATGAACATCTCTGAGTTGTCTGCTTGTGATCCAATATGGAACGCTCTCTAAACTGAGATTGTTGTAAGACAAGTCTATGGACAAGAGAGCAGGAACGCCCCTGGCAAGGGTCTGAGGGAGAGGATCCGAAAACCCGTTCCCGGATAAATTGAGGTACCAAAGGTTGTGTAATCTTGAAATGGATTCCGGAATACTTCCTGTGAGTCGATTGGCGCTCAACGAAAGAGTGGTGAGGGATTTGAGTCCGGCAACCTGAACAGGGATGATGCCAGTCAGTTGGTTGTGGTTCAAGGACAGGTCCAAAAGCTTGGACAAGCTGAAGAGGGAAATGGGCATCTGACCAGATAACTGGTTATTGGAGAGGTCAATGTAAGTAAGGTTTTGCAACTGGTGACCTACGAAATCTGGAATGGGGCCGGACAAGGCATTGAAGCTGAGATCAAGGTACTGCAAAGCATGGAAATTTAGAAAAGTGGATGGGATAGGACCTGTGAGGGAGTTTCTGGCTAAACCTAGTTGGAGAAGATGGGGGAGATGGCCTAGGCTTGGGGGAATGTGGCCGCTGAAACGGTTGCCGCTGAGGGAGAGGCTCTGGAGGGAGGAGAGACGGCCTAAACCGAAAGGAATGGGGCCGGCGAGGGAGTTGTCTTCGAGGGCGAGTTGGGTGAGGTGGATGAGATTGGAGAAGCTCTGAGGAATTGGACCTGTAATTAATTTCAGGCCACTGATAACGAGTACCTCCAAGAAATTCAAGTTGGCAAGAGAAGGGGAGAGGGTGCCCTTCATGTAATCAGGTCCAGAGGCTGGGCGCTGCAACTGCAAGACAGTAACCCTGCCAGCTGGGTTGCACTCAACACCTTCCCAGCCTCCGGCGCAGCAGTCTCTGCCGGTCCATGAAGACAGCATTTGTGTAGTGTCCTTGAAGATTCTGGATTTGAAGCTGAGAAGGGAGGCTCTATCTGCTTCTGAGCAAACAGCCGGGGATGACGACGAGGCTGAGGATGTAGAACACAGCAGGATCGACAAAAACATGAGCAATAACAGGTTGGAATTGGAAATACAAGTCCATGTCCTTCGGCATGTCCATGTGAGGAGGAGGAGGACAGGCATTCTCAGTTTGGGAGGAGGAGGAGGAGGAGGTCCCAGTCAGTAGTCAGAGCATCAGAAAACAAACACTGCAACTATTTTCCAGTGAAGGTGGGTGGGGATATGATATATGTATTTAAAAGAAAAAAAGTGGAAGCTGGAAAGGAAGCAGCAGCAGGAGAGGAGAGGAGGGTGGAGGACTTTTGCCTTGCTTGCCGTAGACACTTAGACAGCAAGTATTAGATTAATTAATACTTAATAGCTAGCTGGGATGAATGATGAAAAGGATGGAATAAGAAAAAGTGTAAGTGTGTGTGTCTGAAGATTGAGAGAGAGAGAGAGAGAGAGAGAGAGAGAGAGAGAGAATAGGCATGTAATAATGTGGTTTGGAGGAGGAGGAGGAGACGTGTCTGAAACTCTCGAGTGCCTGCGTCTCTTATTTATAGTAACCAGAACAAAAGCAAAGAGGTGAGGTCGGCTCTCGGGGGAGTAAATGGAACTTGTCTCTCGCTTCCTCACATGTAATGTAATTTGTAAAAATAAATAAAATTCTGACCGTTTGATGATCACGAGGATCCTCCTCCAGTTTGAACGTTGGAGCGCACTAGATTCAAATTCCGCAGCCAAATCAACCCTACTTTTTTACTTTTAAAAATTAACCCCTATATTCAAAAAGAAAAATAAAATTAACCCCTTATATTTCGCAACGCAACGCTCGTAGCCGTTGCCATCCACAAGTTTCACCTGTCAACACTCAACGCTTGCACAATCTTTTCTTGTGCCAAACAAAAGGCCTATCATTTCTCCGCCCTCCCTTCATTCCACTCCATTTGTAATTAATCGGTGTCAAGTGTGAACTCCTTGAACATCACTTGAGTTCTCAGACCCAATCACACGAGCCAATAATGATGTAACACATATACTCTTATTTTAAAATTCTATGACTCATTCAATAACACAACATTAACGTAACATATTATCTATTTTTCTTTTTAAATACAAATAATACGTGTGTTGCGTTATTATTATTTTTGCCATTTTAAAAGGAAGAACCCTATTTTTCTTGCAACACTTTCAAAGTCTATGCTACCCTACTTGTACTTGAATGCATTACAAGATTAGGGTTGATCGATCAGGTTTTCTTTCAATATCAAATCTCAATTAATAATTGCCAACTAAGCTTGAAAAAGAAATTAACCACTCAATTGCAAAACATTTCTAACGGTAGAATCTCTCTTTTGATTAAATAGTATGACAATGACAGTCTTGAATATAATCAACATAAATCAAAATTAATTAGAAAATTAAAAAGGTTCTGACTACTGATGATGATGATGATAATTAAAAAGAAGATAATTAGATTAACTCCTGACGCTTGCTTAACTGTTGATTGCTAATGATTATTCACGTTTCCTAATTTGCAAGGAACACTAGTGTTAATATGCCTATCGGTTCCGTATGCGATGCTTGTCAAACTTGTTAAGAAAATGCGTTTGCAGAATTTTTGCAGTTATTGAGACAAATTCTTTTGGGTAGCAATTGTTTATATATAATTGTATATGGATAACACCCTATTAGTTTAGTCATGTATATGTATAATTGTATATATGTTGTAATTATGTTAAATATTAGTTGGAAAGAGTTGTTGAACTTTTTGAGCAATTTGTCAAACAATCGTTCTTCAATTTTGACTTATTTTGTTCCTTTTTATCAACTTGTGTGCTCTCTCTTTCTCAAATTTTCAAAGTATCATATTCAAAATTCATGTTAATATTAGAGAACATGTTGGAACTTTCTGTTATAAATTAATGCGTTGTGAGATGTTATTGGCATTTTAAAAATATCATTGTGAACTAATCAAAAGTTAAAGACTTTGTGGATTGTCCTAAAAAATATAGCATTCTTCATCGACCCACTACGTTCCGTGTTCAAACCTTCTATGTTCCATGTATTTTAGATGAACTTTTGTCTATAAAAAACTAAGGAAAAACTAAAAATATCAAAAGTGAAAAAGAAGAAAGTGAATGATGAAACATGAGCTGGATTACATAGGTGGCGTTGATTGCGGTAGATTTAAGGGGAAAGGACCAATGGCCCCCTTTCTATATGTTGGGATGGACAGACAATGTTGACTCGACGGGATGAATCTTTGCTTGCTTGCCGGTGAACTGGAAAACTAGATTAAGTCGAAGATTCGGGGCTGCAGGCATGGTGATGGACATGTTCTCCCCTCAATCTCTCATTGTAACTTGTAAAGCTTTAAGCTTAAACATGATACTTGTGTATGCATTTCCAACAAGAAATGTCTAAGTTGACAATGAGTTTCGACTGACTGAACTATTCAATGGCAGCATGCGCATTGCGGTACAGTTCAGTGTCAAAGGGAAAGTTATGAGCTACTCCATGTCTCCCTAATTTGACAGGTCCAGCACTTGCACTTGATGTGGATGCAGCAGCCTCCTGCTGCTTAGCCTTACCAGGATGTCTAGGAACCAAAACTGCCCTAAAATTAATTTGTTCAGAGACGAACATGGAAAAAGGTGCATGGACTTTCTTATGCCCCAACTGGCCCAACCCAACTGTTGCCCTATGTCTTGTTTACCCACCCCCACGCAAAATGTGACAATCCAAAGCACGAGGAACCCCGAAGTGGTGACCAGAAATCACAGAATAGAGAGCTCAGCAGAGTAACACAGCTTGACTCACAAATTAATCAGAGCCTGTGGTATAAGCTGAGAGAGAGTAAATTGAGGGTGACCAGATACAATACAACTCCAAAAAAGTTTGTCAAACAGAGAAAACCAGCTAAAAACTGCCAAATATCACGGCGTAGAGTCTTCGCTTAACAATATATATAACGATTGTATCTGGCTACATTTCCAAGGTAAGTTTCATCTCAGCACCAAGGATTAAAAAGAATAATAATTGAGATTTCTCCCTACGACATTCCCCCTCACTTTTAATCATATGCAGCCAGATCATATTACTGCCATCAAAGGGCGGGTGTCATTCAAGAGTTCCCTTTTAACACACATATCTTCATAAAAACAACAATTGTCCACTTGCCCAGAACCCCAAAAACAACAACAGGCCTATGATACATGGGATATTCAAGGCAATAAAGCAATCCTTAGTCCCAAGTAATGGCAATGGCTGGATTATATGGAGTACCATCTCCCTGAGCAAGGGAGTATGATTCTCTCCACTCTTTTTTTCCTCCCCTTCCCTCCCCTCCTATTTGAATAGTCATGGTTAAGCCACGTCAACATTTTATATTAATTTTTTTATAACAAGATAATGACAAAATAAGAGAATGTGAGATGAGAGGATAGAAAGAAGAGGAAAGAGAATCCTAATCCTTGAGCACGACCCTCACTCTCCCTATTTGCAGGAGATCGCGTGGATAAGCCTTATCTATCTAAAACAGTCAAACGGAGCACAAAATGCATGTATTACTACAAATCACGCCGACTGCTTGGACCTATATGCATAATTAATTAATGTTTATGATTCAGATGGTCATGTAAATGTAAACCTCGGTAGCAAGCTTTCTCGACACTGATTCGTCTTCCTTGGGGTACATTTTTCTTGAATTAATATAAACCGGATTAAACACAACCCTTTTATTTATATCCATGTCTCAGATAAGAAAAATCCTGCACGAAATGACACACACACTAAGTTAGCTATCACATTGCTTTATTTCATCTACACAAATTACTAGTGTAGGAGAATCCGAATATGTACTAGTCAACTGACTTGATGTATAAGTAATCCAAAGCCCACAAGAATTTACAAAGCCTAGCCCATGTGAATTCTATTTGGATTCTCCTACACTAACACAAATGCACGAAAAACAACGGCAAATCAAAAAGAAAAAAAATAGATACGCATTACATTTTCAATCAATATGTTGTAACTAAGATGAAGATGGATCCCAATTAAAGTTAAATACTTATTGATTAAAATTATCTACAATACACATATGCAAATAAATTCCTGATAAATAAATGGGTAATGCTAGGAATATTAAATTTGGAGATAAAGTTTTGAAACTAAAAGACATGAAAGTCGATAATTGGTTTATTACTTAAACGTTGATAAATGTGTTTATTCCTATTAGTAACACATCATTTAGTTTGTAATTTTAGTCTCCCTAGCATTATTCTAAATTAATATCAAAATCAAGGTATGGAACACATCAATTTAGGGTTGGAAAATCACCTTGAAAATTTAGTAGACAGAGACGGAGAGACCGGAAGAGATGGCAGAGAGAGAAGTGATATGAGAGATGGGAAAGCTAGAGTCGCAGAGAGTTGAGAGGTGAGTCCTTACGTATTGCTTATTTAAAAAATGTGGCATTAGGATCCTCGAAAATAACTTGAAAGTGTCTTGGTTTTAATTTAGAAAGTATCTCTCGAAAAAAAGAAAAATACTAGGCCAGTTTAGAGTGTTGTTGGTTCAAGTTTTTAATTATTTAATTGTTTAGCCACATGTCCATTTGTGATGGCAACTTATTCATTTTAGCAGAACAGTACCAAACATTATTAAAAAAAAGGGTAAAGTACAAAAAATTACCTCAACTATTGGTCTCACGACACTTTCATACCTCAACTTTTTAAAATGACAATGTCATACCTCATCTTACGAATTTGTACCAATGTCATACCTCCGTTAGTTTTTCTGTTAAATGCTGACGTGGATTGGCTTAAATAGTGACGTGGCTTAAATAAATTAATTAAATATTAAAATCATTTAATATTTTTTTACATGGGGACCCACCCCTTTTCCCCCTCCCGTTTTCCCCCATGTCCGATCCACCCCCTTTATTCCCCATCCACCCCCTTTCTCCCTTCTCTCATCTGCAACCCCACCCACCTTTCTTTCATCTACAACTCGCACTCACCCTCCCTTCTCTCCTCTTCATCGTCGACTTCATCCACCAACAACCATCACCTTTTTCCCCATTCTAACTGACAACATCAAAGTCGCTGATCTCCGACACACCAACCTTACCCCTCTCCGGGTACCCACTCCCTCCATTGATCTCCTCCCCTTCCTTACCAAACTACCCATATGGGTTTGAATACTTCTGCGAGATGGATTTTTGAACTTTTGTTAATGGTGTGTTCTCAGGATTGGTGGATGCTTTGTTTTTTATGCATGCTTGTAGGTTAAAAATAGAGAGAGCGGCGGAGGAAAAGAAGAGAGGCACCTGGTAGGAATGGGAGTGGCTGGTTTGGGGTGGGATCTGGGTTTGGATTAGGGAAAGACGGCAACCTCGTTGACCCCAACCTTAACAGCTCTCCTTCTATCCCTTTCTCCTTAACAGCTTCGGAGACGGTAACGACGGTGGATCGGCGATGGGCAATGGAGTGGGAGAGGGAAGCGGGTCGGAGCTTGCAGGTAGATCCGAGAAAGGAGGGCAGATGAAAAAATCCAAGTGGGTTTGGGGGTTCTGGGCACGGCGAGAGAGAGAAGTGGGAAGGAAGGAGACTACGGTGGAGATGAAAGGGAGATGCGAGAGAGAGAGGGTGGTGGAGGAAGGTTGGGAGGACGGGTGGGAAGGAGACGGGGGGGTCGGGTGGGAAGGGGTTTTGGGGATGCAGAGAAGAGAGAAAGGCGAGAGAGAGAGAGAGAGATTTAATATAATTTTTTTTTAATTTTTAAAATTTTAAATATTAAAATATATATTTAATTATATTTTAATCCATGTGGATTAGTGAGTGACCCCGAATTTAGCCACGTCAGCATTTAACAGAAAAACTGACGAATGTAAGACATTGGCACAAATTCGTAAGATGAGGTATGACATTGTCATTTTAAAAAATGAGGTATGAAAGTGTCGTGAGACCAATAGTTGAGGTAGTTTTTTGTACTTTTAAGCCACGTCAGCATTTAACAGAAAAATTAATAGAAAAACTGACGAAGGTATGACATTGGCACAAATTCGTAAGATGAGGTATGACATTGTCATTTTAAAAAGATGAGGTATGAAAGTGTCGTGAGACCAATAATTGAGGTAGTGTTTTGTACTTTACCCTAAAAAAAAATAGGTGGATTTATGTAAGGGTGAGAGAAATAATAAGATTTTGCAAAGGGTGTATGTAAAAGTCTAGTACCATTCTTCAGTTGTTGAATTTAGGTTTGAATGTGGGGAGATTACTGATAACTTGGAGGAAATTAGCTAATTGTTTGTTTGTCTTTTGATAAGCTAAAACTTTGAAAGCCACGAATACCCACCTTTGATAATTTAATTCATTCAAATTTCATTCATATTGGTACATCTGGAATGCGATATTATCATACATTCAAACAGAAGGATGAGTCAAATATTGCAGGGGAGGGGAGGGGATGGGAAGCAAGGGGAGGCAAGGGGAGAATGGCAGCCAACTTCCGATCGAATTTCTCACTTTGGAAAATGGTAAATCCATCTTCTCTTTAAATGCTGGGTTGGTGGCAAATGCTTTATACTTACCAGACCATCTATCTGAATTACTTGGGTTGCTTTTGATGAAAATACCAATTTGAAACCACTCAACTCAACTGAAAACAAACATGATAACTTGAGAATGATGGCACCAAACATTATTAGTTATGACTACTTAGCCAGTGTAGGTACCAAACACCAAGAAAAACATACACACACTAGTGACTGACTGATACACGTATACATGAAGATACGATGAAGCCTCCATAGGAGGCACCCTTTATTTAATTATTGAATGTAGATACGCGGTGCCTAAGCATGGCGATGGCGATGAAGCCTCGACCTATCTGACAAGGCCCAAGTTGAGGATGCCCCAGGAAGTTTGTGGCCAACTTCTCTCCTTTGCCTTCATGAGGAGCACCCTTGCCCAAGCAATCCAACCTTCCCAAGTCATCCGCTTGTCCCAAGCACTCCCCCATTCCAGCATCAGGGTTAGCCCTCTCTCTGCCTCCCTCTCCGCCTCCTCAAACCTTGCTTCTGTCAAATAAACCTGACCCAACACCACATGCGGCTCCCCAATAAAGGGGTTCTTCTCAACACACCTCAACAGCAACTCCTCAGCTCTGTCCTCCTCTCCTTTCCTTCCCTGTTTTTGAGACGCATCACAAACAGCTTCCCAGTACAATTCCCTTGCAGCCAATTGCTCTTCCACATCCAGAACCCTTGTGCATTTGTCAAACACCGGTGGCACCACCAGCTCGATGTCTTCATCTCTACATTTGTCCGTTGCGGCATTCTCTCCTCCTCCACTTCCAGCAGTAGCATTAGCAGAACTAATAGTTTTCTTCTCTTGGATAAACATCTCCTCCTCTCTCACTATCAAAGTGTACACTGCAGCCATCCTTGCTACGGAATTCATCCAAAGCCCTGGCTTGCCATCGCCGGGCCACAGAGCTCCATAGTTGTTGCCCCTGAACTCGAGGCGACCATCTTTGTTACCAAAGAGCTCATCCTGGAAACCAAAGAGTTGATCACTGAAATCTGCCATTGTCATCAGGACAAACACTGCAACTACCCTCCTCGATACCAACACATCTTCCCCAGTCTTTATGTGCTTCACTGTAACCCCATTTGCAGGAACAAGACTCTGCACCTTGTTCCTCCAACTCCAATTCGGACTTGTGGCTTCCGATTGGTTCTGCAACTGCTGCAGCGACATCTCTGATTGTTTGAGATGCTCCACGAGCTCTGCGTCGGTGTAGTGGAACAAAAGGTCGTCATGGATGAGAGGCTGTCTGGGGACAATGCAGAACAAGTGAATCAAGCGTTCCGCAGCCTCCCCGACATGGGCGCGAACCACTTCGCGGCCTGTGGAAGGATCAAAGATGGCAAGGTTGACATAGGAATTGGAATAAGCGGAGTGAAAGAGGCCGCAGAGGCAGACAGAGTCAGGGGCCTTCCATATCTTGAGAATGCGGTAGATGTCAACCAGGTGTTCGAGAAAGGTGCCGTGCTTGTGCCAGCACTCGCCAGCTCCAACTGAGCGCAGGACGGCCACCAGAGAAGGCAGATTTTTGTCAACGGACTCCAGCTCACCCCGGAGGAAGGGGCGGGCCGTGTCCAGGAGGCTTTGGAGGTAGGTGCCGCCATGGCTGCTCTCCGACGACGGTGTTGGTGTCTCGGATGGCATAGATTTGATTGATTATAGCTGGGTGGCGGGGTTTGGTTCTGAAAAGAAATCCACTCAAGCTAAGGGAAAGGAAAATTACAGAGAGGAGCACAAGAAAATTGTAAACGGCAAATGGAGGAGACGTAATCAACTTTTGGTTTAACTTTGGTTGGTTTGTCGGTCTATTCTGTTGGGATTTAGTTAGTAATAATGTTATTCTTAATTAATAAAAAGATTGTTAATCAATAATCAAAATGTTGACTATGAGTTGGACAGCAACATCATTTAAATTAATTAGCATTTAATTAAAATATTAATTAATAATTAATAAAAAAAATTGTTAATTAAATGATGATTGTGGTATATGAGATGTGACAGCCCGTTCCGGATTTTCGAACTGTAGGGGTGAAATGACGATTTTGCCCCTATTATGGTTGTTTCGTTGTGTGGTTGTTTTTGGATGTTGCTTGGCTGGTTTTGGACCACACACACTTTCCCACACCCCCTCACCCTTTTCCCTGTCCTGTACCCCTGTCCCGAGCTCTCTCTATCTCCCATTTCTATCCCCATATGTACAGACACACCCAAAAACCATTTAAACCTTCACAGATCGAGGAAACAAATTACATATTCGTGCTCGTGAGGTCCTTGGGAGTTCAACCA
Source organism: Pyrus communis (assembly GCF_041283825.1). Taxonomy (NCBI): domain Eukaryota; kingdom Viridiplantae; phylum Streptophyta; class Magnoliopsida; order Rosales; family Rosaceae; genus Pyrus; species Pyrus communis. The sequence goes on from NC_142577.1 coordinate 31,196,732, forward strand.
TACCCATTTCAAGTAAGGATACCTTCGTTTTCACGTCGAACTCGAGGTACCTCGATTTGGTCACTGTTCATGCACACGTTAATTCTTGTGTTTTAGGAAATTTCAAGCTTGTAGGAAGCTTGGTGAGGTCCTTAGGAGGCTTGGGGTGGTTCGTTTGAAGGTTTTGGATGTCGGGATCGTGAGTTACAAGCTTGGCCGGAGTTGGTGGTGTTTTCCCGACGAGATTCCGTAGTTTTTAGTGCTTAAAAGTGGTATGGATTTGTTCCTCTTGTTGTAAGCTTCATTTTGGTACCAATTTTGTGAAATTTGGTTGAAAAACGAAGAAGTTACAAGGTTTTAAAGTTTTCCCGATTTTCAGCCACCGGCGACGGCGCCGGAGCCTCGCCGGAGAAGATGACGAAATATTCCGTCAGTTTGGACGGAATATTCCTAACGGCGTTAACGGAATCCGTCAGAGTTAACGGAATATTCCTGACGCCGTCAGTGTGTCAGGCGCGTGGGGGTGCGTGCGGCGTCAGAAAATTTTTCTAAAAATATGGGGATGTTCCTGAGGTTGAGTAGATCACGTTGGTGTATTCATGCACCCCATTTGAGCAATGTATGAGAAGTTATTTCGTGATGTTGGTTATGTGCTTTAAAATTAACGTTTTTATAGTTGTTTCGCATATAGGTGAGACCTATCCCGAGGACGAGCGCAGTCACTCGAGGCAAGGGGGTTACTACCCTTCTACATACCAGTGAGTGGACTTTTGGTTTTCCGTATATACCTATATACTTATACTTTTCCCAGAAAGTGAAATGAAACGTTTATTCGTTTATATGCCATGCTTATTGTTTGCCATTTATTTACGCATTATTAGTTGCATATATATATATATGTGTGTTGGTGTTGTGGACGTACAGGTAAGTGTCAGGTAAGTTATGGTTTATGTTTATGTTCAGTAGTGATTTGAGATACATAAAGAGCTCATAACCTGCACCCCCGGTGTTAGTGCTCCCGCCCAGAGTTGGGCACAATCCTTCACGTGATGTTCACCTCCCGCACCACACGCTCATCTTGGATCCAAGTTAGGTGCACAATCATGTCGTACAGACCACTTTAGGTGGTTCCGACTCGTAGGTGATCCGCGATTATTCGCACAGCCTTCACGTGATCGTAGCACTTGAGCTTACTTATATTACACCCAGTCCTGTAGTACAGACCACTCTAGGTGGTTCCGACTCGTGTGCAGGTATAGTTAGTGAGATGGAGATTTGAGCTCTAGATTCAGCCGTACAGGTCACGTTAGGTGACTCCGGCTGACAGATTACATGGCATTGATTTGACATTACCTGAGCACTTGCATTTTATTTCGAGGCTTTTGGCATGGCATATTTCTAAGCATGACTTATATATATATATATATATGTATATCCTATTTTTCTGGGAAGTATACAGGTTTTATGGCGAGGGGTTAGAATCTTGTTTATGAAATGGTTTTTGAAAAGCTTTGTTTTTACCCACTCACACTTTTTGTTTTGCGCCCCTCCAGGTTCTAGTTGGCTAGCACTTTTGGTGGCTCCCCAGAGGATTTCCCTGGCATATCTGACAGATTATCACCAGTGTAGGACCACATTTGGGTGTGTTTTTGAAGTGTTGTTTCTTCCGGACTGTATTAGGTCTTCGTGCTCTGAACTTTGTTTTTCACACTTACGCTTGCATATGTATGCTCTTACTTTGTGTAAAGCTAGATTTTATTTATTCGTACTTTTATTATTTTATTAGCTTCCGCACTGTGCACATGGTTACGTCACTTCCACGTGACGGCCAGCATGCCCTGATCTCGATCGGGGTGTGTCATGAGAAGTCACATTCTTCCATCTAAGATTATTTAAGTATTTTAATTAATAAAAAGATTAAAATTAAATGATGTAGCTTGTCCAACTCATCTGCCACCTAAGATGGTAAAGAATTGTGGTATAAAATTATAATAAGAATATCATTACTCTTTAGTTAGTTCGTTACTTTTGATATATATTCTTCTTTAACAACTTTTCCATGATAAATTTTCTAGTGTGTTACAAACACAATTCGATACACCAATTGTAATAATATAATTGATCAAATTTTTTTTTTTAAGTTTTCAACTATTTGCATTATTATTATCGGATCGTATTCTTAACACATTAAAAAATGTCTCGTTCTGCATGCGTAGTCATTAAAAAAATCTCATTCTGCTTGCGTAGTCGGGATTTGCGCCTTAGCTTTTGTCTATGCAGTTTTGATTGTGATATGTATTATATCTATACATGCCCTTTATCTAAAGGAATTCCGTTGTGTTAAAATAGAGACTAATTGTAACCCATCTACATCGAACTTCAACGATCCAAACAATTTATTTTTTAAGTCTTTATTTATAGCTCATCTTTGCAATATGTTAACCAAATTCAAAATATTTGAGACATCCAATGGAGTTCAGAAAATTAACGAACATTATATTCTAAAAAATATTAAAATTTTATGGGATAGAATGGGATTGGTAAGGAGGAATGTCCGCACTAGGAGTCATTTCTATTGGGCTAATACTCACTTTACTACCCTCTTATATTGTGATTTTCAAACTTCCATCAAGTTTTTTTTTTCTAATTTAAAAAAACATAAAACTAAAAATTAAAAAAATAAGATGATTATCAAACGTCTCTACACGAAAAGACAAAAAACTTGATGCACTAAACTTTGATGGTAAAAATCGAAACTTTCTAATCAAAAGTGTTCTATTTGAGTTGAGTCGAGTGGACTGCACCAATCTAGAATTAGAACCCGAACTAAGAAAATACTCATTTTCTTCTCTTTCCGGACGCTTATTTAGTATTCTACAGGCTTAGTAAATAAAAAATAATTTAAAATTTCTCAATGGGATGAAAATTGAAAACCAACATAAAAAAAAACTTAAAAACTGAAAATGAAATATTTATTAAACGCCGCTCCCCTTAATTAACCTTAGGAAACATTAAAAATCTGAACCCATATAAATTCACAGGAAAATCAAAACGCGCGAAAAAAAATTGGATCACAAATTGTCAGGTACAACAAAACGTTGGCAAGCAGACAACAAAACGTTGGAGTGAGAAGAAACAGAGAGCATTTCCGATATATCACTGTTCATAAACAGTGAAAAACAGTACAAGGAGGAACCCAATTTTGGCATATGTAGAATTTCTGCGTTTTCAATTTGGCTGATTATTTATAAAGAAAACTAATAAAAAAATTTTGAAAATTTTGAGTTTTAATAATAAGTACAAAATAAAAAGTAAAATAAATAATACCAGAATTAACTTTTTAGTATAAAAATATGATTTTTCGTTAAAGTAAACAATACCGTGAGCTTTTCGTTAAAACCTCCTTATTTATATCATTTGAAATGCAGAGAAAAATAAAACAACTCGTACATAACGAAACTCTGTCGGATGCGAATTTTGACTCGTCAATTATAAGGGTTAAAACATGTATCCATTCCTAAAAACAAAAATGTATTCGTAAAATCTAGCTGCTAGAGAATTATTAATTACGATTACTTCAACCTCCACAAGAAATACACGTCAAAAATAAATGTAAGATGCGAACTGAAATGGGACATAGGCGTAAATATTAAATAACAGAAAGCTAGTTGTAATTCGCGCATTGCTGCATAATACACTAGACATGAACTGCAAAACGGGGCAGAAATGAAACATAACGAAATGAGTCGGGCAAGGATTAAGAATTGAATAACAATTAGTAACCTAAAAAGTAATACACAACCCATGAATGTAAAATAGTGTAGCAGCCAGACAGACCAGATGGAAAACCTACAGTCAAGCAGAAAGGAGATCCACCCAACAGCGACTGACCGACGTATTCAAGTTCTTCTCTGTTCCAGTACTCTCAACAACTATACCAAGACTTAAAATGATTTTACAAATGACGCAGGTAATCACTCCAAATGATCATAAGAAATAAGGTACTCCTGTCCTCGGTCCTCTCATCTGGTTGTTCTCCTCTGTTTCAGTGAAAAACTTCACCTCTCTCTCCTGTTTTAAACGACATAACACCAATCATCACAAACGCTATGGATTCTACTTGATGTAAAAAATTACAACAAACGAAAGAGCTAGTTTCGGGTGTACATGGCAGCAACCAGACATGGAAATAGACCCATTATGTTAGTAAATGGGTTTAACGGGGTAAGGACCATTATTTGTCCTTTAGTTAGTGGGTTATGGACCAATGTTTTGGCCCAATGCCCATCCCTACTCATCCATTGCACTTTCCAAGAAATATAAATATAAATAATGAAATAGCCAAAAACTCTGGGACCAAATCAAGAGCAATATAGCACAACTAATACAATAAGCAGTAGGGGTCTGCTATCCACACACCCTTTGTTAATTTATGTCCATTGATCTTCTTCAATTCATACGATCTGACGGCTGAAAACTAAAAAGGTGTGGGAGAAGTAAAAAAAAGTGTGTGGATATCATACCCCTATGCAGTAAATGTCTAAAAAGTAAGGCCTCAAAACTAACATGCCCCTAAGCTCTAACTGAATGATTGGATATTAAAAACTGAGCTTCACTTCTCTCCATCACCAAAACAAAAAGTAGCATGGTGCATGGCTTAAAGTTATTCTCATGCAAGGAACATATGGACTTCTTTTTATTTTAGAAGTTGGACGTGTTAATATGGTTGACCGTGAGTTTATAACCTCTCCAAATTAGGCATTGATTTAACTCATTCCTTCTAATGATCCCGAACCAAGTATAGCTACTTCAAAAGTTTATATGTTCAGAGTCTAAAATTGAGAGATTCTAGAAGATGGCAATAACCCTCAACCAAGTGGTTCAGACGCTAGAAACAATCAACGTTAAATATGCTATGCACAAAGTCAAGGTGACAAAAAGATTTCCTAATTACACATATCATAAAAGTGAGTCTAAAAGTTTCCATTAAGTAAAAGGCAGTAGGCAAGCTAGTAATCTTTACCATATTGTCGTTAAAACTCAAGATAGAAGCTACATTCCCACAGCGATAACAGTAATTTGGTGCAGACCAGACCTGCAAAATTCAAGAACCCAACCACTCAATCAAACTTTTAGAATATTAGGAAAAAAAAAATCAATGAAAGAGGTTCGAACTCTCACAGTTACAAGGCCTTTATCTTGAAACATGTACTTAAGACCTTCTTGAACAAGTTGGTGTGCTCGACAAACCAGATCTAGATTATTTATGTGGTTGAACTGCAGAAAACAAGATTTTTAAGCTTTACTATGGGTGTGATGTGTGTGCGCGCCCGTGTGTGTGTGTGTGTGTGTGTAATAGAGAGAGAGAGAGAGAGAGAGCAGGGAGTATCCTACTTGATTAGTAATCAGATCTTATTACCTCAGAAGTGACTCTGGACCCAAACAGCCAACCTGCTCCTCGTGGACTTACTGCCCATGTTTCAATATCTTCAGGATCGCTCCACATGAGATCACAAAATGGCCCCTCATGTGGAATTTCACAATTTCGCTCAACGACCCGTATCTGTTAAACGACAAGGTATGTACAGTGATGATGAACGAAAAGGCATGTACAGTGATGATGACGATTCATGCAAACGGAAAAGCAAAAATAAACAAAAACTTCTTTGAAAGCAAGGTCATAGACATGTAGTTCACATGGTAAATCATGTAGTTCACAAGGTAAAGCATGAACCCAGTGATCCAGAATCCAACACTAATGGAATCACCGCTTCTTTCGATAGTTTAACACGCATAACTACACAATCTAACAAATTGTTATTGGATATCCATGCGAAGTGGCTAATGCAGAGTTGCAGCTGTAGCAACATGCATGAAAAACATAAATGCTTACATATATGAACAAAAATAATACAAATCGAAAACGGTTTACCTGATCAATTGTTCGGATGTCAGGAGAAAGTCCACCATGGACACACAGCACCTGGGATGACAATCCACATAAAACATATTTACTATCCAAAAGCACGCAATCAAAGTTACAAATATGCATATGCACAGAGATAGAGATAAGAGATATATGCATACTACCACACACACACATATATACATAGACGAGAGGGAGAGAAGGTTACAGTTCCATCTATAATTGCCGACAGCGTCAAATAGTCGAAAACATCTGTACAATACCGCCAGGCATTAGCATTTCCATACTTCCTCTGGCATTCGTCATAAAAGCCATATACCTAACAGGGATAAAAAAAAATTTAATTGATCAAGATTGGCCCTACTAACAATGCCAGTAACACAAATTCATGCACAGACAGTTAAATAAAGGGAACTTTAACAAAAAGCTCCCGGTACTGTTCACTTTAACGAAAAACCATATTTTTACACTAAAAAGTCAATCCTGGTACTATTCACTTTACCCTTTATTTTGTCCTCGTCGTTAAAACTCAAGTTTTCAAGCCTTTTTCATTAGTTTTCCTTTAAATAAATGCTGCTAGGGCAGTAACCTCCTAATGAGGTCCATCTACTGAACATTAGGATCTAAATTATATATATGCCCCTGGACCTCCAACCTATCCTGGGAATAAGAAATATGGCAACAATAATATCTGGGATTTCTTACTCGGATTCATGTAATTCATGTATCAACTCAACCTTTTGCACGCAACTCTTGCAATTCACTCCATTATATTAGGCCTCCATTACATGCCAAACCAACAAGTCCATTACATTGCACTATTTGAGTATCTTAGGCATCAAGAGTACGCTAAAGTACCTCTGAATACACTAACTGTAATTTCATTCCAGCCACCAAAAGCTTTAACACAATAATATTCAAAAGAACAACATGTATGCAAAGAAAAACAACATTGAAACCCTTCTCCCAATTTCAGTATCTAACAAAATTCTAGAGGGTATCGTCAATAATTGTCTGTTCCAAAACACTATACAATCTATATAATATCATACCTGGGTAAGTTGCCTGCTTTCATGATTACCACGCAAAAGGGTAATATTAGCTGGATATCTATAGCCACAAGTAAAAGAAGAGAACATTAGCTACGAGAAGAAAAACATAAATATCTCATAAATATTGAGATTGTCAACAAGAGAAGGAAAAAATTAAAGCAATCTAGCATTCAATTCATCGTCTCCTGATGTACATAATAATTAAAGCTGCCTAATTTTTATAGGAACAAAAAAGCATTAAAGGAGATCCATTCCAAGGCTCTTAAGAGAACAAAACTCTAAAAAGCAATGGACAAGATGTCACCCGACCAAAAATCTAGAAAGCTCCAAAATGCACCAAGAACCTAAAAAACATAAGCAAAGGAACAGGAGCCACCAATAAACAGATGCATTCCGATTTAAAACATAAAAAAAGTACCGTGAAAGAAAAGCCATCCCCAGACTCTTAAGAGATCAAATCCCATACAGATGTTTAGAAGCAAACCCTCTCCCCCAACTAATCCACCTCCTCACCATCACATTGTCAAACATCCTTCTATTCCTCTCCCTCAAAATTACCAAAAAAATAGCCATCCCTGCACATCTTCCCAGACCCATACACTTCTTCCTCCACCAAAAAAAGCAATGATGATAACCCGAGAGAGAGAAAAGAGAGAGGAGAGAGAGGAGAGAGAGGAGAGAGAGGAGAGAGGAGAGAGTAGAAAGTAGAGAAGAGAGAGAAAGAAAAAGGAAGAACGCATACAGCAATTTAGCCTTTCATTACCAAACAGACCAACATTGGGTACCTTGGCGTAATGCGCTCAACTGTAAGCTATGAAATATGTGAAATATGTGTGCATCTATCTATAGTTATATACTATGATGCACGGACACTTCTGTTTGGTTGCATATCCCGTATCCAATATTTGATCTTGATCGGAAATAATACTTGCCCGATACTCTCAGATACTTGTCGGATATGTTTCATGGTCAATGGACACGGCTTTGACTTGATGGATATGCGTATCCCACATTTGGGATACACGTATCCGGCTTTTAGGATAGATTTACACTTTCAAAAAAGATAATGAGGAGGAGAAAATTAATAGGAGACATCTATAATTGAAAGTTGATGAATATAAAGAGCTTCCCTCTAATTAAAACCATGAATACGACTCTCACACTTCTTCTACAGTATATAAAGAGGATTAGATTTCCAACTTTTTTTCTCCAATAACTCAAATGAACTTGAATTTGAATGATGAATTATGTTTTAATTTGTATAATTTTCTTGCTACATATATATATATTTATTTGCCGTATCCATAGCATATCGTATTTTAATTTTTAGATATTTCTCATATCTCTGTGTCGTGTCGTATCACATCGCTGTATATGTATCCATGCTTCATAGGTTATATATTATACTCTTCACCAATTTATAACATAAAATGCCATAACTGATAGCTTCCAAAACTCTTTCTTATTACTGAAATTATCCATTTAGTACTGACCCAAATGATAACTAAACCATAGAAGACATATCATAGGGCTGCAATACACATCAAAGGCATAAGGATATGGTGCACAAGTACCAAAACACTAAAGTAGTGTGCATGACTTAAAGTAATCATTTGAAAAGTAATGACCTCATTATTACAACACATTCTTCCAACAAAAGTCTAAAAAATTTGTACCTCGCCTTAAGAAGCAAAAGGATAGTGAAAACTTCAAGGCTATTGTAACCTCGATCAACAAAATCACCCTGCCAACAAACCAGGAATAAATTAGCACCCCCAGAAGACACCCAAACGATGTATTAAAGATGAAGTTCAGAGATTTTATCAAATTTAATAACAAAAAAATACAAATAATACCATAAATATGTAATTTGTCTCCGGTACATGGCCTCCAGTCTGGAAAAGTTTCATTAGGTCGTGGAATTGGCCATGAATATCACCACAAACTGTGACCGGACTGTTTACAGGTTGCACATTGGACTCCTCAATAAGAATCTCTTTTACCTGTGATATAAAAATGACCAACAACAACAATGAAAATTATAAATCTCCTCTAGATAATAAAACCTGAAACTACCACTCATGGGACTATTTATATTTATTCATCAGCAGATCACCATCACCAAATGAAAACATAGACAATTAGAAAAGACCAAAGTCAACAACCTACACAGCCACAGGAATGTTTCTACATTGCACTTTGAAGAATAAAACTGATCCAAACATTTTCAATAACTAGCTTTAACGTGTGAGTGCAAATATTACTGTATGATCCCGTTATAAGTTACCTCCCTCTCAGGACATTCGTGTGGGACCCACTGTTATATGGTGAGACTCACATGATATGAGAGGGAAGTCAGAATTGACAGGCACAAGTGCACGAGCTGCAGATGTTTATGCATGAGACATTCATATCATCAAATCCAGCACAAAATTTTGAAAAACTTACTATATTTACTGAGCAAATCACAAAGTAACACTAGACGTCCAAACTAGGTATTTCAGGTGCAGGATTTCGGTAGCCAAAAGCAGTTATCTTTGCCAATCAAGTAATGGACGTGTAATGAAAAAAAGATTGTTGTAAACTATGGTGAGCACGACTAAGAGTGTTGAATAACGATCACTATTGTGTAATGAACTGAACCGTAACATACTCACTCTGATAAGCATGGAAAAACCTAGACATATGCAGGTAGGGACTAGGGAGGGGAAAATCAAAAACAAAAGAAAGATGATTTTTTTTCTCTACTTTTAAACAAAGGGGGTATGTATTGAAATTTGAATCTTGAAGCCCATCCGTCTATTAGCTACTCAAGCTCACCAGTTAGTCAAAGGTCGCTTGTGAACAAAAATTGAGTGAACAAGTTACATTCAATGGTCGAATTTTCAAGGAAACAATATAGAAATCGGATTCCCAAATTGATCGAGAAATCAAACGGATTAGACAAGGCGATTACAAAAACCAATTTGAATTTAACAGCGACCGACCAACTCAGATATGCGTAAAAACCCTAGATGTAGAATTGTAGATAGAGGAAAGAAAGAGATAGAGACTAGAGAGAGAAATACGGACGTATTCGCATAGGAGTTGAAGCTCGTCCTCCAAGAGATGCTGTCCTTCCTTCACCTTTGAGATCCACTGGTCCAAATCCATCTCTTCTTCTTCCTTGTCCTCTCTGTTTAGGGTTTCAGCAACAAACCCAAATGAGAGACGAAACCTACGAAATTACACGAGCTGCGCCTGCGTGAGTTGCCAAATATGCATTTACCAAATAAACGGATGGATCTGTCCTTTTTTAAAAAAATAAAAAAATAAAAAAATAATTATTCCATTGTTTCGTTGAAAAAGGCCTAAGACCATGGTAATTTAAAACTTAAAAATATTTAGCTTAGAAACAGTTTTTCTGCTCAAATTTTTCTGGTCTAAAATTTTAGTTTGAGATTATCAAATAATGAATTAAGGCTAATTTTTTTAATTAACTTTTTAAAAAAAATGTAGACTATCCTAAATTAACAATATGAACATTTTAACCTAAAAATATTTAAATTTTGAAAAATCACTAAATCAATACATAAAAATCATGATAAACCACATAAACTTAATACTAACGACATTTAATAAACCACATAAACTTAATAATGATATCCACCATCTTGACTTGGTGATGGACTTGGGTGATAGTCTTGAGATGAATCATCATCTTGAAATATACTCGTTCATAAAATGTCTGTTTGCGTATCACGTAAGTATTTCTTCCTCTCTGAGGTGTATTTGTCGAGGTCCTCCATCATCAAATTAACTTCAAACCTTTCTTACTCCCTATCCCCTTCTTCCTTCATGGCTAAACGCATTTGGGCCGATTCTTCTTGCCGAGAGATATGATTTTCGTTCAATCTTACCATTTCGATAGCAAATTGTGCACATATCGGATCTTGGGACTTCCCTTTTCTCTTTGTTTCCTTTTGTTTATCTCTACCCGGAGGCCTTGCGAAAGAAGAAGTTGGGGTCATTTGTTCGACACCTTCATTGTCAACAAAACTCACACCTTCATTGACATCATTTCGGGGTGGGGCTTCACTATGAAATAATCTTCCACATTGTTGGTTTGCATCGGTTCCCCACCTCGGACAATCCTTGAGGATGTTCCAAGCATGATGCAATTTAATAGCTTGATTTTTTTGGTGTAGTTCTTGTCTTGTAAATTGTCATTGCTTTGTCACCCTATGCAACAAATACATAAAAACAATTAGTTGCAAAATATTATTATGTACATGACAACTAAAATATCAACAAAGAAACTCACAATTTATGAGGCGCCCCTTCCACTAGGCATGTCAACCGTGGCTCTCTCCAAGCTTCCCTTCCACAAAGTGCACGCTTTGTTAATAATCTTCCACCGATCATAAACACCACCAACTTCCCTTCGACCAGCGTTGGAGTTTTCATGGAACTTATCAACGATTTTACCCCACAAAACCTTTTTATTTTGATTCGTGCCGATGGCACCATTTTCGCTAATAAAAATCCATGCCAAACATAAAGCAATATCTTCGTCAAAGGTCCAATTACGATCTCGAACATGCTCTTTTGCCATCTTAAAAAAATGAGAAGAAATGGTAGAAAGAAAAATTGGAAGAATTGTAGGAGAAAAATGAGTTTTGTGTGGATGTTTGAACAAATATATAGGTATTTATAGAGTTTTTGGTTGAATTTTAAGTTAAATAATTTTTTTAAATTATTTTAGCCGTTGGATTTAAATTTGGACCGTTAGATCTTTTTTTTTTTACCGTTATATTTGATTATATTTGATCTAAGCCGTTGGATTCAATAAATATATAAATATAAACTAAAAATAATAATAATTTGAACATGGACCGTTGGATTAACCAACGGCCCATTTAATGAAGACCCTTGGATGATAAAAAGTAGCCGTTGGGCTACTTATTACTCTGATAACCGGGGGAACACCCCAACGCGGGGATGTCACCCTTTCAATAAACCCTAGCCCATGTAGCGTATAGGCGAGTTGCATTTGGGAAGTGGGATTCACAGCCTTGGTTTCAGTTTCAGTTAGTGGGGCCCATTTTGCTTTGTGGTCTAAAATTGGGCCGAAATTTGACCCCCATTTAGGTTTTAAGTTTATTTTAGGTCATGGGTTGGAGTGGATTTGGAGGGGGGAGGGAAAAGAAAATTTTAGGTTTTAGCCCACCATTAGAGATGGTCTAAGCGAAAACCCCTGTAATACATATATATGGGTTTTTCTATTATCACAAACACACTCATAAAAGATTTTGATATTAATTAACTTATATACCTGTAAGAGCATTTTTAATCTATATGTCAAAATTTTATGTAGTCTGTTTTGGAAAAAAGAAAAAGAAAAGTTGATTGTCTGATTTCAAAGGATGAGAGACTGTAGAGGAACATTAAAAAGAAATTTCTTCACTTATAAAATAATATATAGCGTATCGTTTCGTGTTCTTAAAAAACCTTTCAGGTATGAGATACTAAAATTTTACATGTTTTGTTATTCTTTATTTTGCTGCTAAATTTAAAGGCAACACCAATTTGTTTTATTTTAGTATTGGGCTCACATATTTCTTTTCTTTTTTTTCTTCACTTATTAATTATTTTATTATTAATAAATTTGACATCTCAGTTGGAACAATGGACTTTACAAAATATTATTTGGCACATCAACTATAAAAATGTCAAATTTCATTTTAATTTGGCATCCCCATTTGAAATGTTCTAAAGTTTTTAAAAATGTATATTTTTTTATGAATGCGCTCCAACTCATAAGCACGAGGCCGTTTACCAATGTTAATATTTTCACTCCCAACGTATTGTAAATAATTTGGAAAAAAAAATGACTGATATTCACGTACTTTATAGCGATGAAAAAAAATAAAGATGATGATGAGTTATTTAAGGTTAAATAATCAAAATAGTCTATGAGATTTACATAACACATTACTTTGGTTCTTGAGATTGAAAATCAATAGAAATGGTCCCTAAGATTGTCCACCATCCATCATTTTGGTCATTCTATTAAAAACTCTGTTAAGTGTCCTGGAGCTCTTCGTCGGAAGTTTGAGCAATTTTCAAAACTTCGTAACTCAATCGTTTCTTAACCAAATTTGATCCATAATATATCAAAATGAAGATAGGAAAGTGTAGAATAAGATTATACCTATTTGAAAGCCCAATTGTTGCCGGAGATTGTGACATCCCACATCGCCCAGGGGAGTGATCCTTATATGTATATTCTCATCCCTACCTAGTACGAGGCCTTTTGGGAGCTCACTGGCTTCGGGTTTCGTAGGAACTCCGAAGTTAAGCGAGAAGTGCTCGAGAGCAATCCCAGGATAGGTGACCCATCAGGAAGTTCTCGTGTGAGTTCCCAGAAACAAAACCGTGAGGGCGTAGTCGGGGCCCAAAGCGGACAATATTGTGTTACGGTGGTGGAGCGGGCTCGGGAAGTGGTCCCCCCGGGCGGGGATGTGACAGAGATGGCTGGAAAATAGCTTCAAAGTTGACTGGTCCGCGGGAAAACTGGAAAACTCGCTGGAAACTGAGTAAACTTTAAACATTCATAACTTCTCCAATACTCAACGAAATCAAGTGATTAAAAAACAAAAATCATACTTCTCGACGAGATGAAGAGAATGGTACCTTTATTAATGGATAATTCACTGCGTTTTGTCTGGAAAACTGCTCAAAATTGGCTAACTATTTTTCGAGTTAGCCACTTTCGTGCCGTTTTCCGGCCAAACTGCAATGAATTAGCCATTGATAAAGGTATCATTCTCTTCTTCTCGTTGAGACGTATGACTTTTGTTTTTGAATCACTCAATTTGGTTGAGTATTGAAGAAGTTAAGAACGTTTAAAGTTTACCCAGTTTCCGGCGAGTTTCCAGTTTTTTCACGAACTAGTCAAATTTGAGGCTATTTTCCGGCCATCACCAGCAACCATTGGGCTTCCAAATAGTTATAATCTTGTTATACACTTTTCTATCTTCATTTTTATATATTATGGGTCGAATTTGGTTAAGAAATGATTGAGTTACAAAGCTTTGAAAATTGCCCAAACTTCCAACCAAGAGCTCTGGGACACTTAACGGAATGACCAAAATGATGGATGGTGGACAATCCCAGGGACCATTTCTGTTGATTTTCAATCTCAGGGACCAAAATGATGTGTTATGCAAATTTCAGAGACCATTTTAGCTATTTAGCCGTCATTTAAAAGTTATCTTCAAAACATATTGATAAACAATTGAATGACTAATTACTTTAAAATTAGGGTTTTATTCCACGATTAGACTAATTTTTTTGTTAGCAATTACCCAATTCATGTTAACTATGCAGAAACTTCAATCCATGATAAACAAGTGAATGACTAATTACCCATTCAAATCGAAATATGGAGGGAATTCAATCTATGATAACACGATAGATGTGTTCACTCTTTGTTATTAAAATTGGGCTGGTCAAGCTTTTCAAACGAAGAGTTTGATGTGGGGTTTAACTATTAAAGCAGATAGTATAAAATGTATTTAGAGAGTGTGCAGTGTGATAATAGTATTAGAATGCAAATATTTATATTTTTAGACCTACAATCTTACATTTAGCGTTTTAAGATTTAAGTTTTTGCATTGGAAGGGAAATGATTGAAGTCAAAACTCATATTTGAGTTTTGGAAATTTAAATATGTGGACTGAAGATTCATGAACTCAACCTTGGACTCAAATCACCCAGAACTAAAACCGGTGAAAAGAATGAACAATATGTAAAGTGTACCGGCCGAAAAGACATAAAACATGAAGATAGAAGGATTTATAGAACAAAAAATATGGATGCCATTTCCAACCAAAGTGTAAGAAGCTAGTAACTGATGATGATTGAATATTGACGATTGTTATTAAAGTGCATAATCACACAACAGCAAAGTGTGTGGCGAGTCATTCAATTGCTGATGAATTATCATCAAAGAAAAATTCGTTGTTAGAAAAATAGCATTTTAATTTTTTGAAATAATAATGAGTAAGAAAATAACATATTAGAAGTTATATTAGAAATTAATGGTAGTGGGAAAATAACATTCCAATTTTTAAATTTTCATAGCAGGTGAAATTTAACGCGAAAAGAGAACAAAACATTCAAATTATAATGCGATGAGAAAATAACTGGGTTGGTCCACCAGCACTCCAATAATTTAGGGCTGAGCAAATTTAACCCGACTTTTTTTTTTCTTCCTTCTTTTTGGTTAAAGAGAAAAGAAAGAAAGGAAAAACTGGGCGAAAGCCATCAATCATCTGTATTCATGGGAGAGGAGGAGGCGGTAACGGTGGGGTCATCTTCTTCAGCTCCAGCTATAGACTCCTCCAATATTGGGTTTCAGGTAGGTGTCCACTGACTTGTAGCCGCTGGAGCGTTTGTACGAAATTAAGATTCGAATTAATTTTTATATTAAAGTGATTATATGTTATTAGAATTGGGAGGCAGCTTTTGAAGAAGCAGGTGCAGCTCTTTATTTTATCAAATCCGTCGTTATGTACAATCAACCATTGATTTTTCTTAATACCTCCAGTCTCCAGCCAAGAAAAGTTATATGTTAAATCTAATTTAAAACCACACGGAACATTGTTTCAAAAAAAAAAAAAAAAAAAAAAAAAAAAAAAAAACCCCACACGGGACATATAGCTATATATATATATTTACATGTTTGTGTGTTTATGTTTTGTTCGTAGCTGAGTGAGTATGTTTATCATGTCAACAGGGTAGGCTAGTGCCTATTCAAGCTTACTTGAAGGACAACAAACGCGGCATAGGAGCAGATACTTCAACAAATAAATTCTTGCCGGTTTCTGAAATTTCGGATTCTAGTCAACGAAAGTATGAAAAGGTTAGCTTCATTTGCTGTTGCTGCTTTCTGGTTTGTTTTTAAACTTCAGCTCTTCTCCTTTTTAGGACTTGTGAGCTTGTGTTTAGGCTCCTAAACAAATTATGCACAAGAAAATCATAAAAGCGGGTAAGAGCTAAAGAAACTTAGAAGACTAGTTTTTGAATCCATTGTAAGAGAAGCGTGCATAAGCAAACTAAACGAGACTGCATGTTACAACAGAATGTGCATCAATGATCTAAGTGATAATTTCTTTGTAAATCTAAGTGAAAGAATGAGAAAATCGGAATTTTGAGGAAAATGATAAGACGTAAACATAACCCAGTTTGTATAAAACCATTGGAGAGATGCCAGAGTAGTGTATTATTATTTGTTATCTCTTAACCTCAGAACAATAGCTTCATGCATTTGGTACAGAAGGAAGAAGGTATGGGAAACGGCATGATGTCTTCAAGTTGTTCATCAACAGCCATCAATTCCTCCAATATAGGCTTTCAGGTATTCCCCCATTATCTTTCTATTTATAGTTCTTTTCTTTGTTTTCAATGTTATTCTTCCTTTTGCTTTGGTCATGCATTCACTGTCTTGTGGCTGATCTTGTGCAGCTTTTGAAGAAACATGGTTGGAAAGAAGGAACTGGTCTTGGGATTTCTGAGCAGGTTAATATATTAGCATCTTTCTGATTTCTTCACTCCTACTTTACTTCAACAAGTTACCTATTTATTAGTATATTACTATCCTTCATCTTCACTTGTTTGTGTAAGCTTTGGTTTCTGTTGACTTACTTTTTTCTGGATTCCTGAACATGACTGTTGTAGTGTTCTGGGTAGTTATAGAAATTGACACGTAACCTCTTTATTTGTCCGAACTGCTTTCTCAATTCTATGTTATGCATGTGATTTTCAACTAATTTTGTTTTGAAATCATGCATGAGCTTATTACTGTGATCGGTCAACAACCATTGTGACAGTCAATTGTGTGTGCTTGTATAATTGCACTTCAGTTGCAGAAAAGGACACATTCTAGTACCCAAGGTATGAACCCCAAGAAGCATACTTTAGAAAAGGACACATTTTAGATATGCATAGAAAACTGTTTGTAATACGGATCCAAGAGTATCAGATTGTTTTCTGTTAAGCATACATCTTCCTTGCATGTGGAATACATAGTTCCATAAGAAGAGTGATATTGTAATGTCCAAAGCCACAGCTTTGGTCCACTTCTGTTACAACTATGACCTAACAACACCATTAGGATCACCACTGAAGCTGCTACCACTATTGTTCCGGTGATACCTCCACTACCATTGCTACATGCAGTAGGTAGCAACGGTAATAGAACAAGTTTTCAACCAGAAGAAAAAAAAAAAAAAAAAAAAAAAAAAAAAGGTAATAGAACAGGTTCATTTTGGTAACCACTATGCATCAATGGGCTGAAATAGTTGTCAGGCACTAATACTATTTCAGCCAGTAATAGAACAAGTTTTCAATCCAAGCCTGGTAGGCTTATTCGGTGCATGTGAAAGTCATTGATGCATGGAATGGGGTTTAGCGAGTTTATCGTAAGTATGTGCTAACTGCTACGTGCTACTAGTTTTTAGATGGGATATCTAACTAGTTTATTTCTATGAAACAGGGAAGGTTAGAGCCTGTACAGACTTACTTAAAGAATAATAAACGGGGCCTGGGAGCAGAAAAGTTAAAGAAGGCGCTAAAGCCCCCTGATTCTACTGCCTTGATTAAAAAAAATGACCAGGTGAGTTCATTTGCATGTGTATCAATATTTCAGAAACCCAAATCTTTTTTGTTTGATTTCCTGTTTTCCATGATGAAAATAGTTAGAAAAATATGAAGTTACACAGGACTAAGACGATGGAGCTTATTTTTTAAAATATTGTTGTTCATCAACTCGTCTTCTTCTAAACACGTAACTCCGAGGCAATCAATAAGAAACTCTTTTTAGAATTATTGAAAGAGAAAGGTGGTGGATCAATGATTTAGACAATATATCATAGAAGGAAGAGCGAAGTTAAGCTGACCATTATAACTGGCTACACTCTTGCACTACTAATTATGCTGTTGGTGTTTAGGAGGGGCAATCAAGAAAAGGCAAGGGATTCTCCAAGAAGATGAAGAAGATGCAGGAGTTAGAGAAAAATTTGCAGGAGAGAGAATTTGAGCGTGCCTTTTTCAGGGAGTTTTGGCCAAACAACGTTTAATGGAAAAAATGCATAATCTCTAATCATTATGTCTTAAACACACCCCTTGCTTTTCATATTTTAGGTTTTGTACGGGGTTTTGTTTGTAAGCCAGTGAAAACATCAATGCTAATTTCAGTTTGCCATTTTAAGTTTGCCTAAAATTTAAAAAACGGGCGAAACTTAAAATGTAGTGGCCAAATTTGAAACCTGGGCTCGTTGGTAGAGTTGTTGTCTAGCGGATACCTATTCCATGCAAGCAAAAGTCGATGAAGGTGGAGCTAATGTGGGTATAGGTACTAGTACTACCCTCATGAACCTGAACCAGCATGGTTATTTTCGTAGTTTTTGGTTCTTGTTACAATTTTACATAGTTGAATGTGGGTTAATGAGATAGGAATAGAATGTCATATTTGATTTTTTTCAATGTAACAGAAAAAATAGTGTGCGCACCCCTTTTCTCCCTCTAATGTACTTATTATCACAACATTATTTGCAGAACCCTATCCATCTATGAAAAGTTTAACTGGATATTGTGTACAAGAATAAACAAGGGTACGAATTGAACTGGAAATAGAACCACATTTGGCCATTTACAACCTAATACTGATAGCATTGTTTGTACCGTTGGCAAAGTTTTATGATTTCTTTTTCTTGCGATCGTCAAGTGATTTCTTCTTCTTGCGATCGTCGGGTTTAATGAGTTGAACCGGAGCTGCTGGTATTCTGATCCACCATTCCCTAATTCGCCTCACCCACCTGTCACTGCTTTCCTTTCTATATGGCATTTCCCTTGTAAAAGCCTCCAGAAATACTAGCAGAGTTATATATTTCAATGGCACAAATGCAAACACTGCTGCCATGAAAACCAGCAGTAAAACGATCCTGTCCGTTGCCTGCAGATATACCAGTTATGATATGTAATGCATCGACGGGAGAGAGAACCAGTTCCTAATAGAAATTTGAATTCTAATGTTACACGAACATGTTGGAAATACAAACAAGCCAACCCGCCCTATGAGAGCTTAAGAATAAATTAGCATGGCTTCAAAAGTATACCTGTGGAAGAACCGCAAACATGAGAGCTCTTATCTTCAAGAGAATAATATTCCCAGATCGAAGTAATGCTTCAACTTGAGTGATGGCTTCTTGCAATGTCAGCAGCTGCTCTACTGCATTTCGGTTATGGGGAGGTGTTATTCTGAATGGTTCTAAAGGTTTCCCTTTGTTAAAGTGCCTGCCCTGGAGCATAACAACTGCAACGAATACGAAAATTGATGGCAATATATATCTGATCCAACCCCTGTGCAACAAAATTAACATTACATTACTTCTGGCCATCCATGCTAAAGCTAAAGAAGAAATGGGAATTGAGGGATAGTTAGGTCAACACAAGCAACAATTAATAGGGGAAATCCCAACCCCTCTCTATTTGCAGTACCAATTGAGGGGACCATGCAATAAACTCCTCTTTATAAAGTAGAATTGTTCTTAAGGAACTAATAGGGGAACCCAACTCCTATCTAGTTCCAGCACTAACTTGACAGAGTCGGTTAAACCCAGACTGTAAAGTTCATGTGGGGCTCAAACTCAAAACAAAGAGGCCCCATGCTCTGGCAGCCCAGGTTTAACAGCCGGCTCTCCATTTGTACTGCGAAAAGAGAGGTAATTTTTCCCCGTAAGGGGCAATAAATAAATAAATCATACTCTTGGAACCAGGCCCAGAAATCTCCAGTCACAGACAAGTTACCTTAATATAAAGTAGCTGCTCAACATCAGAAACGCTGTTGTTTTATAAGGGTAGTCCCATGATGCCAAAACTTGAACACGGCTAGCTAATTCAATCACTGGAAACAAAAGTTCCTACAAGTACAAAATAATCTTTACATAAGCAGTACAAACATTATACCTCCAGAGTAAAAGTCGTGAAGGGATGCACTTCCAAAGGTATAAAAGGTACAGGGTGGAACTGAAAAAACTTAATGGCTGCGTACAATCTGTTTTAAGTACTTCTGTCTCTATTACTAATATGGGGTTCCATTAAAGCAGAAACAAAACACCCAAGTGTAACAAAAAGATTCAACAAAATTTAATCACAGTAACTTGTTCTCACATCAATACATGTTTCTGGAATTATTGCACTGGTTCAACGAATTTTTCTATATTTGGTTGAGCAGGAGTGACAATGCACTTGTCGCCTATTGAAGATCATATTCAGCAGCTAGGGAAGGGAGAAACTGCCTTCTTTTTCCTCAGCAATGAAGAACAAAACAAATGCAATCTATGTCACTAACTAAAAGCACTACAAATAGATTCATTCTTCAAAGGAGTTTTCAGATGTTTCTATCCACTTTTGTTTACTATTACTAATTTGTAAGAATGGTAAAAGTTATATTGGCATGGAAACCCCAATTTAACAAGTGAAATTGAATATTAACCTTCATTATTGCAACATTTGTATCAATTCCATCCACCTTCACTTGTTCCACAGTTGCCTGTGCAGCTTCAGCCCTCCCTGTGTCCAGTACTGACTGTTTCACTGCCATTTCCAAGGGATTAATCTCACCAACACAAACATCTCCAACTATTATTGCTTCTCCATCAAGATGTACATCTTTTTGTAACATAAATCCAAGTTGAGTAAGTGCTATAAGTGAAACTGGAGAAAGTTTTGGCTGCCATTTTGCATGTGGACTCCCAGAAAGATCATGTTGGGCAGCACCGGAATTCAAAAGCAGCAAGCGACTTGACAAAGTTTTCAAAATCAAGTCCCCACCTGGAAGACTTTCAGCAAGGTTAAAAGCAAGCAAGGTTTTATAATGGGATGAAAAGAAAGAGAAGGCTTCTCTAACTGCACGATATCGGATGATGCCTAGAATAGCTCTTGCCAGTACTTCTGATTTCTTAGTCTCTTTAAGATTATTTTTCCGAATGAACCTGTGTGCACGCAAGATCTCAAGACAAATATCCAACCAATAGTCCCGGCGAGAATTGCCTTTGAACTCAGGAAACTCCAAATAAACTGGCTCTGCTCTGCAAATAAAGAATAAAAGAATCAAATAAAAAAATTGAGTCAGCTCACGATCATACAAGTTCCATATAGGCTAGACGAGATATATCACATACACAGATGTTGACTTGTACATAATGGCTTTGTCGAAAAGCCGAGCACCCAATGGTCCAGTCAATTCAGGTTTTATGACCTGCTTCATATCCGTTGCCAGATCGTACCTAACAGCTTTTTCATACAAACCAACTCCCAATGATTCAAAGTACAGTGCAGAATTGGTAAGTGTCAACCGTCCTAGATAAACAAAGATTGGATGAGCAACACTTTCCAGTTTTATATAATACAAAATTTTAATACATAAAACGGAGCCTGCTATAATTGAGACCATGACCCGAATTAGTCAAACCTGTTTAGCAAAGTTTTCAGGAAAAGAACATAAAGCAACTGTTTAAAATATTATAAGTTCAAAATTGGGGAAGGTGTCCTCATTAGTACGATGCAGAGCTGGTTATTATAGGATTTCCAAAAACTTAGAAAGATAAAGATGAAAAAAAAATTAAACTGTCACTTGGCCATGAGGGGTTGTAGCAAAATCACTCGAGAAAATCCTCCCTCCAATAATATTTATAGGGAGGCCATGGGGGGTTCTTGTTTTATAATATAAGAAGTAGACCATTCCCAAGGTTTACTCATGTCTCCAAATTGTATTAGCTCTAAAGTTTATGGTTTTAAAAACTAATTTACTTAACGCAAGATCCACCTTCCTGAATACAATCACTTACCAGGCCACAGAGACATGCCAATATGTTGCAGCACTGGTTGAGTGGGAACTGTACCATCAACATCAAGGACAATTTCTCCCTCTGTAAGCTGAAGGTTTTCACTGGACGAGGCCAATGCATTTTTGGAAGCCTTAATAACCCTGCAAAAGAGCCATTAATTAATAGATAAAAATTTGACATCAATAAGGTTAAACGACGAGAAAAAATAACAAGGCAAACACTTTTTTAGTTATATTTGATAGAAAGTAGAAAATCCACATGCCATAGCCACTGGAACTGATGAGTGCACATGTGCATGTGCATGTGTGTGCCTTCTAATAACCTTAAAATCTAACCAAAGCTAGAATTACCATAGACGAGAAATAGGATATTTTCTCTTCTATCATGGGGGAATTCTTGTCCATTTTACTGTGCAGTTGCCAAATTCGAAAAAAAATTTCGTCTTTTAATTAAAAAGAAATCATAGAGGAGAAATGGATAATGCATTTCTTACTAACGAGGTATACACCAATTTCATCTCATCACACAAGGTGAACTGCATGCATGGCCAGACCCCGATTGTTGCACATATGATATGCATCAGTTTGTGCAAACATAATTTATAAACCGTTTACTTGTATAGCATTTTTCTTTCATAAAAGTATGTTTGGAACTATGGCTTAACACGTATGGGCCATGCATGCTCCAAATTTAACTTAACATTCAATGATAGGACAAGCACCTAGGATTAAATTCTCATGTACTTTGAGTAACAGTTCCACAATGATAACTAAAAGGACAAAAAAAATACTTGTCGAGGCTTCGTATGTATTTGTCATATACAAGGAAATGAAGTCGATGGCCTGAAGAACTTGTGAGGGCATCATAAAGATTGTGGACTGTTATTATATCTGCAACAGCAGCACAAACGGGAGCTATTCGTGCAAAGGCCTCTGGCCCAACAGTTTTCTTGTCATCAACCTGAAGGAAAAACACAAGTTAGTTTTTGAAAGTAGTAACTACACTGAATGAATAAGATGAAAGTTGAAACTAGCCCATTCTATGCACAAAACTCGGTTAGATGGGAATAATGTGCTCATTGCAGACAAAGAAACGAGGAAACTGACGAAAAAAGAACCTGCACGGCCATATTCGTAGAACTAGAATAAAAAATTGACCAGCCATCTTCGTCTTCTACTTCCTGGTTACTGCAAGTAGTTTCCTGCAGTTGAAGATCGTTCACAGAAACGAAGATAAAATTTAAGAGCTACACTTGAGTTTCTGACTAATTATAGGGGGGAAAAGAAACCCTTAGTGATCTAAAATAACAATGAGGCTGCCTCACTTTGTCTTGGGATTTAGTCTCAACACTAGGCGACTCCCACGCAAGCATCATATCAAATGTCAGGTGGCGGAACTCCTTGTCATTCAAATAATCTGGACGACTGCTTAGTATATGGAGTGCTTGGTATGAGCAAAATTCCAAAAAATTCCTGGCATAAGTCAAAAGTTCCTTAACACTCTCGGGTAGCTGTGTGTCAAAATGATGCTGTAGTTCTTCAGTAGGGACTTGAAGAATCCTGCAGCAGCAGGTGAGATGCATATAGCATCAAGATTACTAGGATACAGATGGTATAGATGTATTTTAATGAATCATGGTTAGACTATAAACCAATAATACATAGCAGTAGATGCTTACTATCACAATGAAATCTATGGATTTCATGGATGTAATGTTTTTGCGTTTGATGATGATGATAACAATGATGAGGAGAGTAATAATAGAGGCAGAAATAGTAAAAAGAAGTGTATTTTATCTTTCTTTTTGCGTCATCCAGGTAATAGTTATGGACTAAAAATCAAAGGACCGGAGGGATTCATTCAGATATATGATTTGTAATATCCGAACACCAGCACCAGCATGCTAAAATCAAATCAAAGAATAACATGTATAAAAAAAAATGTGATATAAAATGATGGGTGTAGTCGCATTATAGGGTGGAATTGGCAAAACAAATGAAGCCCAAATCAAATGCAGTG
Organism: Pyrus communis; assembly: GCF_041283825.1. Lineage (NCBI taxonomy): Eukaryota > Viridiplantae > Streptophyta > Magnoliopsida > Rosales > Rosaceae > Pyrus > Pyrus communis. Next base: position 31,220,602 of record NC_142577.1, read on the forward strand.
CTGGTTTTTGTACAATGGACATGCTTGTAAAGGGAATGGAACGGAGGAAGCTTCTCGAGCGACCCAAGTAAAAAGAAAAAAAAAATAAATAAATAACAGAGCAGCATATTCATATCAATAAAGAAAAAAAAAAAAGGAGGGAGACTGGGAGAGGGAGGAAGACAGACTTGGAACAGCGAGAGACGACGGAATTAGCGAAAGGAGAGAGCTGAGGAATGGATTTTGGAGAATTGAGAGCAGCAGAGGAAGGGGAGTCTTGGTCTTCGTCTCCATTGTCATTCGCATTGGGAGATTTGTTGCGGCTGAAAAGGGATTTCAGGGATTTTTGATGGTTTCTCGTCAGGAAACCGTCCAGCATTCCCAACTTCACGTTCTCCATATATTCTACCGTAACCATAACCCTAACCCTAACCCTACCTAGACTAACACATCACACATTCCCTCCCCTAGGCCTAGGCTATACTATAAATTGCCAAATGCCAATGCCGCGTTGTCTGCTCTCCCACCCATTTGATTTCCTCATTCTCTTTCCTTTTTCCAGTAATTTCACAAATGAACAACCATCCCTTTTCCTTTTCCTTTTCTTGAATTGTAATCAACACTGCCAAGATTGAGAAATTAGATTGCGGGAGATTCCACGAACACCGCACCGGCAAGGCGCCTTGCTGCTCGCCTTATTTAAAATTGGGGCTGAAGCTGATGATGGGCCCAGGACCAGGCCCAATGCTCCATAAACAAAATAAGGGACGAGTATACTATTGGGTCTTGGGTTTGGGAAGTAATGGGTTTGGCCGTATATCAGCTCCTCCAACATATTCTAATTTGTTGACTATTGACTATTTGACCGACTGGGGGGATTTGACTGAGTTTTCCAATCTTAATGATATGTAACAACTGGGGAGCGTAGAGACTGACTCGGGAGGAAGGGGCGGGCGGAGACAGATTAGATTAGATGGGTCAAGTTCAAAGCGAGGCAGCAACAGCGGATCGCCACTCTGGTTCTGGTGTCTCCTCCCCATCCTCTTCCTCTCCTTCCGTTTCCACAGACTCTCCTATTGCCGGTGGGTACCTTTCTTTCTTTCGCTACAGTCTCTCCTTTCCGCTGCCCTATCTATATAATTTGTGTATTAATTTAGGGTATGATTCATTATACTTACACAGTACCACCGTTTCTCGTTTCTTATGGGGTATTCGTGATTTATTTACGGCGTTGTTTGGGTGTTTGTGAATTTCTTCCCTGAACTTGTTGGAATTGATTTATTATTGGAATAATCTGAATATGTATTTGCTGCAGAATTATTAAGTCCTATCCTTGAGTATATACCTATAAATTAAATTATATACACACTAGACTAGTAAATTTGGCTACAATAATACGTTGATTGTAAATTGTTTACTTTGCCAATTGCCACCACTAAAACCACATTCTTCTTCTTATTATTATTATTAGCCCTTTGCATGATTAATTAGTGATCAAAACAAAAAGATGTGGATCTGTCTTTCATCGAAGATAAATTAATTTTTGCATGTTTAATTAGCGAGTAACCGATCCCCGTACCGAATTTTGGGGGTTTTTTTCGGTTTCGGTTATTAAATTTTTTGGGGACTTTTGGTTTTTTTGGGTAGTCGATTCCGGAGTTTTCAGGTCGGTTTCGGGATCTCAGGACAAAGACCCCAGCCCTAGCAACTGATTTCAGACGACGCTCCACAAGTGTTTCTAGACTCTAGACAAATTTTTCTTTAATTTGCTCCACAACACTCTCCTGTATACTAATAATACAGACCGCCATGTTATTGGTTGGGACGGGTGTCTTGAGCTACATCATACATTAATAGTAATACTGGGGCCTTAGTTTCTGGAACTTTGTTTCTTTTCATCATCTACTACTTAACAAAGTATATAATACTTGACATTCCTTCCTGCCATGTTGTGCATTTACAGAAGCTGCAGCATATGGCAATGACGGAAATGAGGTTGGTTTCAAAGACCCCAAACTTGTTTCTCTTAAAAGGGATATGCTGGGTGGGGTGTATCTTTTATTGCACATTTTTTTCAAAAGGGCATACGTTTAGTATTTGCTTTTCGCTTACGAATGATTGGCCATCCAACGAGTCCAACTGTGCACTTTGCAGTCTCTTGATGCCAAGGCTCACAAGGCACTGGAATGCCCCTGCATAGCTGACTTACGAAGTGGGCCCTGCGGACTTCAGTTTTCAGAGGCCTTTCTCTGTTATCTTAAGAGCACAGTGGAAGAAAAGGTAATCTCAACTCTGACCCCTGTGCCTTAAAATTGGGTTGGGTACTAGTGATAGGATATGCATCTGGCTGTGGACCTGGATTTTTAGTAACCCATAAATGGAAAATACGTCCATCTAGTCACCAAAGAGACTGGAGAGACCTGGTGAAAATTTTGAGCAAAACGCATTTTTCAATTTTCGTTCTCTCATTTGTTCCCTTCTTCCAAATGAAAAATTCTTGAAAATTGATCTATACCAATTCTATTATGATTGTAAAATGGATGCTACTTACTTGGTCAGTTACCATGTTGATCTGTTTCTACGTACTGGTAAGTGGTAACCGTAACCTAGCCTAGCGGATGTAGCGTAGTGCTACGCTTATCATTTATTTGTACCATTATTTATATCATCTCTATAATAAAGGTAGGGCCCACCAACACATGTGTCTCATCTCTATTAGAAAAAATGGTATAAATAGATTGTAAGAATAAAGTTTTTGTTATGTAACTCTAAGTTGGAAATTCATAAAGCTCACTATCATTGGTGGCTGGTCTGTTTCTGGTCAGCGTAAATATGCTTGTAGTTAACATGAGGTTTTATTGTTTGTCCTTTTTATACTTACAGGGATCGGACTGTGTGCATCCATTTGTAGTTCTGCAGAATTGTATTAAAGCTAATCCTGATGCCTTTTCTCAAGACAATTTAGAAGAAGATAAAATTAAGAAAGATGACGACTACAAAATCTACCCCCCGACATGGTCCAGAGAATCTCAAAGTCCAAAGTCCAAGCTTTAGGGAAACCTCTTTCACCTCTCTCTTTTTTTCACTTTTCTTATAACAAACAGTGACCATTGACTTTGTTTAAAGTTGGCCTTTCATTGAAGATGCCCAAACAATTTGAGTTTGTTTTATTGGAAAGATGGTTAAACATTGTTCCACTTCCACACATATAATTCGGCTAAAGAAATTTGGATAAAATAGAATGAGAAAAAAATACAGAGGGATTTGAATTGGGGGTTTTGAGTATAAATTGGTTAATTCCATTTAAAAATATTAGTAATTGAAGTCAATACAATTTATGCATAATTTAACCAATCAAATCGGTTAAGTTGTAAAGGTCAAAAAATATTTTTAACCACCTCTTTAACAACTAACAATTTAACATGTTAATGTTATCGTTTGTTAAAAAAGAAATATATATATATATATATATGAGTGTGTGTGTGTATATATATATATATATTTTTTTTTTTTTGTGGGTCAATCAACATTCTATGTTTTCAAGTCGGGGTCAATGAGGAGATTTTAGTGCCTTTGAAAATATATTTTTTTGTTTTTGTTTTCGTGTACAAAATGATATGTGATATTTGATCAAGCGAAAGGTCCAAATGTAACGTTAGTGCAAAGATTGCTTAGTCTCTTTTCAACACACTACATGTGTGTAAATATATAAATTTTAAAAAAGAAAAAAATTATTTGAAAATAGAGAATTAGAAGAGAAATATGAGAGAGAGAAAGGGGGAGAGAAAATATGCAAATTTGGTTCCAACATGGGGTTTATTTATTTTTAAAATTAGAGATACTATGATGACATGCAGGTGAGGTTTGAAGAAAAAAAGAGGAAATTAAAATCCGCTACAAATTTTCTATATCATGTTATATCCCACATGGTCCAGGGAGTGGATCCTCTAAGCCTTATATGTATATTCTCATCTCTACCTAGCACGAGACCTTTTAGGAGCTTACTGGCTTCGAGTTCCATCAGAACTTCGAAGTTAAGCGAGTTTGCGCGAGAGCATTCCCAGGATGGGTGACCTATTAGGAAGTTCTTATGTGAGTTCTCAGAAATAGAACCATGAGGGCGTGGTCGGGGTCCAAAGTAGACAATATCGTGCTACAATGGAGTCTAGCCGGGAATATGGTGGGGGTCCGGGCCGGGATTTGACATATCATCTAGATTAAACATTTGTGCTTTTTTAAGAATTGTTTAAAGCGCTTTGCCTACAAATTTTATTGATTTTTTTTTTCAAATAGTTGTGATCAAACATAACAAGTTCTGCATAATTTTTTCAATTTTTTTTGTGAAACTATTTTTCTTTGATTTTTTTTAACATATGGTTGTTGATGAACTGTTATTACGTACAATACATTATGCATATAGGCTATAATCAAAATGGTTCATGAGATTTGCATAACTTCTCAATTTGGTCATTAAGATTTGAAATCAATATAAGTGATCCCTGAGATTGTCCATTATCAATCATTTTGGTCTTTCCGTGAATAGTTATGTTAAATAAAGATTAAAATGATAAAACTACTCTCAATTTTGATAAACAATAGGCCAAAATGATTGGACAAAAAATGAGGATATTTTTGTCATCTTATCCTTATTTGATGGATATTTTTCATGGAATGACTAAAATGATTGATGGTGGACAAACTCAAGGACCAATTCTATCGATTTCAAATCTCAAGAACCAAAACAAGGAGTTATGCAAATCTCATTGACCATTTTGAATAAAAAGCCTATTATCGGTGGGTACATTTAAATTTGTAAAAATCGTTGATTGGTACATTTATTTGCAATTTTGGTACGTTTAACAACATATTGTTGATATTGGTACATTATTTTTCATTTAGGTACCTTCGATTTCATACACATTGTTTATTGGTACCTTTATGTTGTTTTCAGTCCTATTTTCTCTTAATATACTAAAAGAAAAACTTATTAGTTACGTTTAATTTCGTGAGATTTAAAATATTTTAAACTGTTGAGAAAAAATAATATTTTAAATCATAGATAATCATTGCTATATTATAGGGATTATTGTGAAAATAAATGGAATCTAACCATACTTTTTTATACAATTATCTCTAAAGGGAGGGAGGGTAATCAAATGGCTAGATTATAGGAAATTTGTCATGATGTGTGTTTTTTTTTTTTGGCATGAGATTTTAGGGAGGTACATGAAATAATTAATTCTAATACATATAATTATAAAATAAAATTTTTAATCAAATCTCTAAAAGGCGTAGATGTTTAGCCCAAAAAATTCAAAAGTAAGGCGCCGATATCAAAAGATTAAAAAAAAAAAAAATTGGTTTGTGCGAAATTATACTACTATCCACAATTTTTATTTTGTGATAGAAGACCAAATTGTCTTCTCATTCTCTTTTTGTTGACAAAAAGAGTTTTGTTAATAAGTAATTTAGATTAGCTTAGTAAGTGGTATTGACTTGAATTGATTTTATTGACCATAATTGAAGAGTTTTGTGCATTTAATCGAGATTTTGAGAGGTTTTAGTTGTGTGTATGAAAAATGTACATATATTCAATTAAGAGATATTTTATAAAAGTCCACAAAAATTCGAATGTACTCAAATAGAATTTTAAAGAAATTTATACAAAATCCACATATATTCAATCTAAAGAATTTTAGAAAAGAAGAATTTAATATATTTGAAGAGAACTGATACAATATTCTAAGAGCATCTCCAATTGACTGTCTAAATGAACTTCTAACAAAATTTAGAGCGGATTAAAAAAAAAAAAAAAAAAAAAACAACAACAACACCAATCATGTTCCTTATCCACCTCCAATGATAAAATCAAGAACTAGAATGATTCCTATAGAATTCAAATTTTCATTACATTGTAGGAGTTTGATTCTTACCGAATTAGAGTCGAGCTCAATTTTTTGGCATAATACGGAAGACCTATAAATATTTTACATTTAGTTGGGATTCAAAGTTTCCATGGTGGTTATGTCTTTCACTTGATATAGATGCAAAGGTTTTCCTATATATGAATTTAATAAATTTCTTGGGTATATGTTTGGGTTAGGGGTGGGCACGGGTTGGGTTGGGTCGGTTTTGGGCCAAAATAGAAACCAAACTGACCTAGTCGGTTGGGCCAAAATTGCAAACCGAAATCGACCAAGTTGGGTCTAAAACCGATCAAGTCGGTTAATCGACAGTGGTGGGTTGGTTTGGGTCAGTTCAGGTTTGTGTGAAGATAAAAATACATAACAAAATTCTCTCCAAAAGCTATAAAACGTAGCACCAATATGAGTGATTGCTCAAAGAAAAACATAAATGAAGGAGCTCAAGGTGAGCACTAAAGCAGCATTTGCTGCGTTCTCCAAATGGTCCCCCTATTCTTCTCCAAATGGACTCTTAAACTAATTAGGTTTTGTTTTCATGTGGTGGAAAGACGGTAACTCGTAAATAACGAACACTTATTAATTATGGTTAAAAAATAAAATAAAATATATGCGGGTCGGTTCAATTAACCGCACCCTAAGAATTTTGAGAACCGATTAAAGTCGGTGTGGTTCGGTTTAATAACCGAAAATTAAAAAACAAAAAAAAAAAAAAAAACCAAACCAAACCAAACCAAATTGCCGGTGTTGTTCGAGCAGTTCACTCAGTTTTTTTTTTTTTAAATGCCCAACCCTAGTTTGGGTGATGGAACTTTTAGATTTCAACATTTAGGCAAAATAAAGGAGAAATGAATTACAAAAAGTTATATAGAAGGAATTAGAAAATACATCACATGAGCATTATAGAGGTATATAAGAGAACTTGTAAATGTTTCCTTCCAAGTAGTCATTTGCAATTTGTCTCACATGCCTTTTGCAATGCTCATGTGATGCATTTTTAATCTCTCTAATCTATTTTCTTTGAGAAATTTGAAAAAAAAAATCAAAATTTATACTTTATAGAATTAGCTACTTTTTTAAGTTTATAATAACTATTACCAAATGTTGATATACTTAATGCATCAAAAAAAAAATTTTCTATCGTTTGAAAAAAAAAAAATGCATCAAATTTCATTCCTTGAAATCCTTAGATGTCCCCTCCTTTTATTTATTTTATTTGAACTATGAGAGTGTAGTCTGGTATTGTTTATCATATCACCAAAAAATGAATCCATAAAGAGTAATGTTAGGGAGATCAAAATTTTTAAACCAAATTGCAAACTAAATGATGTGTCACCAATAAGAAACAAGCATGTTAATCGACATTTAATTAATAATCCAATCATCTATAACCACATTATTTAGTTTGCAAATTTAGTTTAAAAAATTTGATAAGAAAGTTCCAATTCTTTACTCGGTTTTCACTCGACCAAGCTCTTGAAATTATTTACGTAGTATTCTGTTCAACTTTTTATTGGGTTGTGATTTTTCATTCCAAAACTAAAATAAAAAATCAATTACAAGTGATGAATTGTGCACTCCTCGGCCAGTGTTCTAGATTTAAAGAGTAAATTGTAATAATGGTGCCTCAATTTTAATTAAATTAAAGCAATAGTCCATCAACTAAAAATTCATTACCATTGATCTCTCAACTCATTAAAATGTGTAGCTATGGTTCTTTTCGTCAACTTTGTCAAAATGAGTTATGTTGGAATGACAATTGCTACAATTGGATTAAAGTTGAGGACCATTGCTCCAATTGAGTTAAAGTTGAGGAACAATTTCTCCAATTGGATTAAATTGAGAGATCATTGTACAATTTTTCTTATTTGATTTTCCATATTTGCCCATTGATTTAGCCTCACGTTATGGCACGTGACTCATTTTGAAAGAAATTCTAATAGAGCTGACGAAAAAAATTATAGCTGCGCGTTTTAGTGAATTGTGGGATTAATGGTACGAAATTTTTAGTTGAATGCTCATTACTCCAATTGGGTTAAAATTAGAAATCATTACTCCAATTGAGTTAAAGTTAAGAGATGATTCCTACAATTTACTTAGATTTAAAACCTTTCTCCCTATTGCAATTTGCAAATTGAAATATTAAAGTTTTGTATAAAAAAAAATCACTTTGTAGAACATAAAGGATTGAAAAATCACTTTAACCACTACTACCACGGGAAGAGAGACGATTTTCGAAAGAATAAGGTTGCAGGGTAGATTTAAGCCTGTCTCCGTGCGACAAGCGAATTGAGGTGAAGGGACTTTCTCATGGCTTTTGCTTCTGCGACTTGCTTTTCTTCCCAACTGCAACTGCAACGGCTTCCTCGCGGCCTCGCCGCCAACAGTCCCTTATTCGTATTTCCTTCTCCTTCTTCTTCTAATTGTCGTCGTTTCAGACCTCTGTGTCCGACACTCAGAGCAAGCAGACCCTTTTCCGCCGTTGTATCGGCGGCGGCGGTGAAGAGTAATTCGCATTCGAATTCCAGTGGAAACAAAACCAGTAAAGCAGCACCAGCGGAAGAAGAGGAAGCAGAAGAAGCAGTGGAAGAGGTGGAAGAGGATCTACCGTGGATTCAGGAGAAGGCCTTGGACGTGGTAGAGTTCACGGGCTCCGTCACACAGGCGATTCCTGGACCCAGAGTGGGCACCAGCTCTCTCCCTTGGATTCTGGCTCTCCCTCTCGCCTATGCCGGTCTCACTTTCATCATTGCCCTTGTCAAGACCGTCAAAAAGTTTTCTTCCCCTCGACATAAACGCAAGAAGCTGGTCAATTGTCTTCTTCTTCATCTTCTCCTTATTTTCCTGTCAACTAATTATTGGGGTTTATGAATGATTTTCTAATTGATTGATCTTCTCCTTATTTTCCTGTCAACTATTTATTGGGGTTTATGAATGATTTTCTAATTGATTGATTGATTGATTAATTGTCTTGTGACAAACAAAACAGGTGAATAAAAATGCTATGCTATGTAAATCAATAGACGAATTGTTTCAGAATGGTGCAGAAGTCAAACCCGATGTCTTGAACCAACTTGTGCAGAAGGTGACATTTCTACAACTAATACATATGCAATTCAGAGGCAGTGTCATAATTTGCCATATCGTGATTACACTTTTGTTAACTGCTGAACCAAGCAAGTGCATTTGTTGTCTTATTCTTCAAAATTATTTATTCGTTCAATTTGATTCATGGTTTTTCTGGAGGAGCACTTTCGAGTTTCGAGTTCAGCTGTATATCTCTTCTGACATTGATAAATTTTTTATCCACTGAATGAGTACTGTGTCCTTTTATAAATTTCATTTGCGGTACACTTTGCCATTTTGAGTTTGACAACACACTGCTAATTAATTTCCAGACTGGTTTTGGCATGGAGGAAATTTTGCGAAAGTACATTCGGTATACTTTGAATGAAAAACCATTCAACCCAGATGTGGTTTCCAACTTAATTCAGCTCAGAAAAGCTTCCAAGTTCGATGACTCTCAAGTTGCTGAAATTCTGAATGAAATTTCAAGAAGAATTGTACGAGACAAAGGTAAGCTGGCTCATCAAACAACTGCTTTCATAACCCGTTTGGTCTAATTACATATCGTTGCCTTTTCAATGGGAACATATATAATCTGACGAGGACACATTGTGAAAGTAGATCACTTCCTCCTACCTATGAGATACCAAAGATGGATGCTTTTAGTGCGGTCCAATAACGCTCTTTCAACTAATACAACTCTATTGATGTTGTTGTTGTCCATCTTGTTAGCGTAGTACTGTTTCTTTCATCCATGTGTTTTCAAATTACATTAAATTAATTGGCTGTTTAACCTTTTAACAAAACCATACTATGAAAAGTTGGAAAATTTCCTTCCAAAACTTTGCTATCAGTTGCTGACAACGTGTTTTCGGTTTCCAGGCCCAGTTGTAATGGATGTTTCAGGCTACACTGAAAGAGGTTTCAAGAGAAAATTAGCTGTTCAAGCCCTGTTTGGAAAGGTTTTCTATCTGTCAGAGGTAAGGGACTGAACATTCAAAATGGTAACTTTGACATACTTTTTGTATGTTACAGTTTTTCTCACCCGCCTTTTCTCTTTTCTGTATTGTCACTAGAAATCTTACTCGTATAGAGTCACATGAAAGAAAGATTGTGGTATTCTTCCAGTTATGGTTTCGTCCAGTCAGACATGGTGGAAAACTACCTTTTGATAAGAAAAAAAAATTATTGCAAATATTTGTTTAAGTTTCCAAATAGGGCCTTACCGGTTTTCCTACCTTGGAGAAACTTTTGTATTCAAAGGATATTTATTCCCCACCTATTCCCCTTTTCATGTTTTGGTTGCTTGATCGGCATATTGTGATGAGAGGGCTGTCAAAAAAAAAAATTTGTGTCCTCAACTGCTCCTTGGAGTGCTTAAACATGTTTGTCAGAAGCGTGAGGGTTATGGCTGAAACATGTGACACCACTCCACTGGTTGAATTAAAACTATGAATTGTGTGCACAGAAATGGGTCATTTCGGTATCATTGCCTCAAAGATTCTGAACTTTTGCTGAAGCATGATGTGAGTTAGTGTTTGTCCTGGAAATTTATACACTAAATTTGCTGCATCAGTATAACTCCAGATTTGTAGAAGAGCATAAAAGTTTTCTGGGAAATCTGAGGCATTTTATGATGATACATCTTGGTTATTTTGGAAATTCTCCACCTTTAGTTTGGTAGGTTAGTTATTTTCATGGAAAATCAGGGTTTTTGGAGTATAGTATGTTAATAATCTTCATGGGAAATTTTTGCAGCTTCCAGAGTTCTGTTCGAGGGATAGCTCCTTAATTGTCGAAGAAATATTTGGTGTTACAGAGTATGCCTCTATCCCTAATATTCAGCTCTTTGAATTCTTGTAAAAGAATGAGGGAAACCGAAATGTCCATGCCATTGTGATCCGAACAAAACTTTTAAGATTTCTGTTTTCAGCGCTCATGACTAATGTTTTTCCTTCTTATATTCTCTTGTTCCCAGTGAAGATGCAGATAAATTACGGATACATACACTTTCTGAAGCAGGGGACATAGATTCGTTAGAAAAGATGGTTGATGGTTCAGATTCAGATGATTCTGGCCGGGGCTCTCCTTGATTCACATGCACCACATCCATTTTGTTTGGCACGGAAAAGTAAAGTTGTGAAGGAGGAGGGAGGGCTTGTTAGTACCTCAAAGGCGCGCCTTATAGACGTATTCTCATTTGTTACATGATCATGTGGAAATTTTTTGGTTGCAGTACAGCATGAGTTCAAATTTTGTCAAAGTTTTGTTTAAACTTCACTTTTAAATATGACACTAATTGGATTTATTTACTGAGAAATTACTGATATATATATATATATGGAGATGGAGTAATATGAGGTGGCGATGTACAAGTTGCTTGGGCACACATCATCGACCCGCAGTCCAACTTCGTGGAGTTGACTGTAATCTCTACCGTCCATAATGCCTGTAATCTCTACCGTTCGAAGGTATTCGATCTGTGAAAGACCATAAAAAGGCCATGCAATACTGGTGAAGCCGAACGCTAAAGCTTCGACGGTGGATATATCCCTTCCCAGCAGTGCGTCAACCAAGTTTGAGGGTCCTTTGTGTTAAATAAACTTCCAATAATGGGTTGAATACCTTCGAACTTTCACTTTCTATTCTTTATGGTTACATTTCCAGTTTCGATTCATGGAGTAGCCTATTCATAATCGTCATCTTATTTTTACCCACCCACATTACTAGGCTAACTCAGTAACTTCTAATAAGGCGCAGCTACATTCAAATATTCGTAATTGAAAACTAATGAAAATGGCTTGAAAACTTTGAGTTTTAACGATAAGGACAAAACAAAAGGTAAGGTGAATGGTATCATATTTGACTTTTTAGTGTAAAAATATGGTTTTTTGTTAAAATGAACAGTACTGCGAACTTTTCGTTAAAACTCCATTTTCCTATTTTGTACTTTGCCATGCAGTTGTAATTTTGGTAATTAAATGCTTATAGTTTCTTGACAAAAGAAAGAGGGTCTGTAGTTTACTCAAATTTGCACCTTCGGCTGTTTTTATTGTGTTATGGTACGGATTTTCATATTGCTCGTGTATCATCTGTATCTATAGATAAAATTTGAGTAATTGTTCTTAAATTGTGGTCCAATTGGAGCTTTGATTTTTTTTTTTTTGAATTTGTTATAATATAGGTCAATGATCATTTGGGCTAACTCTGTTAGATTCTCCATTCTAAATAAAAGGGTTTAAAGGGCAAAAAACGGGTGAAAGTTCCGACAGAGTTAGTAAAAGAGCTATTGCTCCACTTTATAACAAGTTCATATTTTGCTGATCTAAAGATTTTGATATTGTGGAGTCTTAGTATAAATAATCCAAATGCACGCAATATCTTAATTTTTAGTGTTTTCATCAAGGCATTAAGTCGAGCTTTTAGTGGGCATGTCATTATCTTTCTAGTTATAATAACTGTTGGAAATATTGGCGATTCGGATGTTACTTCTCTTACAACAAATCCTATAAAATTAATATTAAGATATCACAATTTTATTAAATAAAATAACCAAATAAGATAAAATACTTATCTTTTGTAGTTATAGAACGTTCTTCGTCAATCCTTGAGTAGACAAGATTTTAGGTTAAGACGTGTAGTCACTGTCCTTAAGAGTAGATTTCGCCCATCTAAGACAATTTCTTGGTGTAGCAGATTATGGCGCCTACTCTCCAAAATACAACCTATGATCTTTGTAAGTGTACACTCGCAATACTTGGATCGAGTGAACAACTCGATTCTTTCTTTTAACATATAAAAGGTGGAAATTATAATATCATTTGAGATAATATGAGAGATTAGGAGAGGAGAAGATGGTGGGACTGTTTTTAACTAGGTGGGGTTTGTCCGTTGAAGGAAAGAGATGATTACTCCACAAAAAAAAAATCACCTTTGCCTCAAAGAGAGGATGATATTATATATAGGACAAATAGGCTATACACGAAGGCCATTTAACAAGGTCTAGAACGTTCGACATTATAGCCACAACGATTATAAATTAGTTAATGCTTCAATTTTTAGTTTTACTAATAAAAAACTGAAATAAAGACCTTAAAACAAATTGAATAATATTAAAGTTACTAATGAAGAGTTGTATTTTGAAATACCTAATTAAAAATTTCAACAATCCCTCACATATTACAAAATACAAATTGAATCACCAAAAGGAATTTGAGAAACCCAAGTTTAAAGAGGACAAGGAAGTACCAAAGGAAAGTGAGAATCCAACGCATCATTACTGATATCTTTTGGACTATGAACCATCCTTAGGACGAGCTAGCCGTAACTCACATAAATTTGGTGAAAATTAACCTTTCTATGAATCAATATTTCTTTGTGTGAATCATAGGACTAACCATCCACATTGAATCCTCGGAATTGAGCATATTCTAGCGGGTTGGCGCAAATAGGCCATGCGCCCACCTGGATATTCATGAGTGCTCTAGACAACCTACCTAAGCTCTCATAGGAAGCGGTCCCACTCCCACACTCAAATAGGTGAATCCATCAAATGTGCACTATAGTCAAGCACGCCACCTATATATAGGTTATGGTATTCATTAAGAACATAAGTTCAACCTCACAAGCTACAGCAGTTGCACTATCTACACCACAGGGATATGCTCTCAATAGAGTTATTGATATAAATTGATAATGCATGCCCAATCAACAAGTGACTTGTTCTTACCCATATGAACCTACTTCTTGGGATCTCCATTCACATTGGTTGGGTTACCATCACTCTTGATTGATGTTATAGGCATACGTCTCATCCCCCTCGATGTAATAATCATCACTAACATTTAGCTTAATGGATTTGTAAGAGGATTAGCTAGATCCATTTATGACCTCAAACATATTATGTCAAATGCATATATGCAAAATAAATTTATATTTAGCTCAAACTCTTGTAGCTAGGCTATCGCCACACATACACAGATAAATTTATAGTCTCTTCCACAATTAGCGGGATACCTCAACCAAACACATCGTTGTCTTCCACAATAGTGGGATATCTCTCAACCAAACACAGGGTCACGTCCATATAAAATGGGATATAACAAAAAGGTTGTTAAGCCTCACTAAATATCTTTTTCCAAACGAGTGTCAACTCATGTTCCAATCCAAGATGAACCTGCATATCTATTTAAGATGTCTCTCCCAAGCATGACTTCTCAACATAATATGGCATTTGCACGTATAACGTTACCATAAGCTGTTTAAAAAAAAATTACCACTCATTTCTAATTGATATAAACTATATAGTACATCAAAATATTTAGCATTCAGAATATTCCTTTGGAATGGTCGATGGAACTTTTCGGTACACCTGCCCAAATAAAAAACTTAGCATACTCCCACATTTTCAAGTATGTCAAAGTTTATCCAGCATGACGGGCTCTCCTCCAACCCCAACAATTTTCATTGATGTCCTGAATTTCTCTTGAACAAACTCATTAGTGATTACATCTAAAAGACGTATAGTAAAGCTCATTTATAATACTCATAATCACACCGTACAAAGCATCTAATTTAATTCCTCCAATCAAAATTGAAATGGAGAGACCCTCACAATTTAAAATGCTATAAAATTTACATGTCTATATTGTTTCTTAATTAAATTGCATCGACATTGTGGAAAACAATATAGCAGCTATAAAAATCAATGAGGAAATATGCGAATTAGTCAATTTGAAATGTAACATGTCTTATTCTCTTAGCCCTATTAGTAGAAAATAAGACAGAGGGAAGAGTCAAATTAATTATATCAAGTGCATATGCATATGCTAAATAAAGGAAAGGGTTCCTCTCCGGATCCCCTTCCACCAAATCCACCTAGTCCAGATTCATTCCAACTGCTATATTTATTATCACTTTTAAAGGGACCTCTTGTTTGTAACCGTTGAATCAAATTCCAACGACTCGGATCCCTTATTAGGTGGAAAGGGATCCGGAGAGGATACCTGTCCCTAAATAAAATCATATTTGGCTCAAGCTATCCCTAGGCTATCACTATACAGACTTGGATAAACTTGACATCTTCCGTAAAGGGAGATATACAATGGTTTTTCCCATAAATAATTGAAAAACTCAAACAGGTTTAGGCACTTAATTAGCCTCAACTCTTCAACTTGCATGTCACACATCAGTCATTAATCAAGATTACCTCTTATGTGTTTTGTACCCAGAATATAACTTTCCAATCACTTATGTTGAGATGTACCCCCACATTTTTCTAATATGTCACCATTTGCAAAAAAACCTTTTCCGTGAAGGGACTCTCCACCCCATAGGTTGAAGATGTAAAAATAATAATTTGCAAGTATTGAACAATATCTCATAGATATTATAGCATGTTGGTAAATGTCAAAACACGAATGCAATATCACACGGGTAAAGCTAATGCAAAAGAAAATTATATCATATGCCAATAGTTATAAGAAATTGTCTAAATAAAATGTATTGGAGAAGTCGAAGCAGCATAGCAGCCAAAGAGACAAATGAAGGAAGAAGTAAGAGGCAATGACCAATAGCGGAGTCAGAATTTTTTTTTTGGGTGGGTTAGCTAAAATTATTAGCATGTAATCATATGATATTTTTTTTCGCCTACATAAAATTATATAATAATCTACATAAAAGTAAGAACATGAAGTACTAATCCGAACCAGTTTATTAATTACTTTCCAACTAATTTTACACAAATAAAACATGCGTACAAAAAAGCAATAGAAAGAGAACAAATATTATCACTTTTGTTGATAACAAGTACCCAAAATATAAAAAAAAAGGTTAGGGGATGCCAATTCAAGTTGTGTCGTAGGTATCTGTAATGAAATTGAAATCTTTTGTTATTATCAGAATCGATATTGTCGTCGAGTCATTTTTATTAGTTACAAATACAAGAATTATGAAACATGGACTATTCTCAAAATCTTTAACCCTAATAGACAAATTCAAGGACTTAAAAAAAATTAACCTAGAAATTGAATCAAGAAATAAGTTAAATGGAGATATGAAGAACATACCTAGTGTTGAATTTCATTAAAAAATAATTTGATGGTGATTCATAGTTTTTCTTTTCTTGGGAAAGCAACGCAGCTTTGTGGAATATGGTAGAGGGTTTTTTTTGTTTTGAATGAATAGGGTAAAAAGCATGGGGAGTAGGAAAAACCTAGTTATGTATTAATTTATCATTTTTACTTTTAGCCTAAAAATAATAAAATAATATATAAGATAATAAAAATATTATTTATTAATTAAGAAACACATTAACTAATAGTTTTGGTAGAATTTGGGTGGGCTATTATACCTACAATGAGCAATAACAAGTTTATATATAAACTATTATAGCTGCAGTTTGTTAAAATCTTCCCTAGGCTACAGCCCACTGTAGCCGTGGGTGTAACTCCGCCAGTGGCAATGACATGTTTTATTCTAGTTATAGACATATTTCAAATGGGTGTTGTTGACATCAGATCATGACCGCAAGTTAGGATACTCTACGTATCTTATGGGCATAGTAGAAAGCTTATAGAATTAATAATGGTTTAGGAACTAATAAGTTGCAAACCCCACAATTTATATAGTATTCTCAGGGCCAATAGAGGCTTTTGCACCAAGTTTGAAACAAGTACGTATCCAAAGGATATAAAGCCTTCTATAGTAGCTCGTTTGCCAGACTTGCTAATAATAATATTGTTAGTGCATTGGTAAGGAATTGAGATCATATCCGTTATATATATGAACATTATAACGTATAATTGCCACACATGAAGTGATAGTAAATTAATATTATTATGCAAAACTTGCTCCCATGACCACCCCACAAATTTAGGAAAGTTTCAGATAAATACAGGAATAATCACATACATTAAAGTAGATAGTCATATCGCAAAAACGTGAATTTCTACAAACCTTTCATCATGATTGGATTTGATTGACTTTCGAAAACTAGTCTAAGCTTTTCTGAAATCACCTAATTAAACTCATTAATTAATGATAAAATACAAATGACTTTTAGTTCCCGGAAAACTTGTATGTACACCCCCACAAATTCATGGTAATGAAATAACGTTAGAATATAATCTCATGTCACAGCATGTTGTAATTCTCATTCAATATATTCTCACAGAGTATATGAATATAATAATTCACTTGAAAAATAATATTAATCAACATAATTAATTGGCATAAACTAATTAAAAAGTGGTAATTGTCACATCCCAACCCTCAGCTCCAACTATATTGTCCGCTTTGGCATTCCCTGCCCGTAGACAGAGCTACCGCACGGTTTTGTTTCTGTGGACCGGTACTCAGCCGTAGCCAGCGCCTGCTCTCCCCTCAGGGAGTCCACAAAAGGCCTAGTTGAAACTTAAGGTTGGCAATGGATATATAAGGCCCAAAGACCACGCCCTCACGAGCGATGTGGGATACTACAATCCACCCCCCTTAGGGAGCCCGACGTCCTCGTCGGCACACCACGACCGTGAGTCTGGCTCTGATACCAAATTGTCACATCCCAACCCTCAGCTCCAACTATATTGTCCGCTTTGGCATTCCCTGCCCGTAGACAGAGCTACCGCACGGTTTTGTTTCTGTGGACCGGTACTCAGCCGTAGCCAGCGCCTGCTCTCCCCTCAGGGAGTCCACAAAAGGCCTAGTTGAAACTTAAGGTTGGCAATGGATATATAAGGCCCAAAGACCACGCCCTCACGAGCGATGTGGGATACTACAGTAATCACCACATTAAAGCTATTTAACCAAAATGGAGACAACCCCATAATTTCTAATTATATTTTATTCAGTATGAAATTCGTAGGTCCATTGAGTTCTCTTGACAAATGTTGAATAATTATCATCTTAATCAAATAAGAAAAACTCTATCAATAAAAAATAACATGCATGTAATCCCCACATTTAAGATATTTAACCAAGATATTAAATCAAATGGTCATTTTGACATTTTTGTATAAGTAAGTTACACATATATACACTACAAGCCAACTACAATTATTTAAAGAAACAGCCAATAAATTAGTAATAGACAAACAAAACGCGATGCATTAGAGCATGCAAAACCAGAATAAAAAAAAAAAAAAAAAAAAAAAACCAAATGAGAGTGAATGTGAAATATCAAAACTACAAACCATAAATACAAAACGACCAAGTTTTGCATTTCTACAATCATGAGCAAATTCAAAATGTGAGTGAAATATTGATCGAAATAACATCACCTGCTAAGACTAGGATACAAATGCTTGACTTTAATTTCATAAACCTGTAATAAAATTCTTGTGGCCATACCAATTTTCAATGTACAGACTTACTGGTTAATTTCACTTAATTCACAACTTAATGTCAATAAAACGAGATAATACAAATATGTTATTGTTATACATTAGATCCTGCTTAACGAAACTTAAATGGATATTCAAACATATACAACACATGTTATATATATAACAACAATTCACTAGTTATCTTTGTAAAATTCATTCGTCCTAATAGTGAGTCAATTAGTATAATCTATGTTGCATGCAGAAACTATCATCGATCTTCTAGTCTAGATCTTACTAGAGTATTGACTGACATTTCGATCCTCGGAATGCACGCAAACTAGAATTTCATAATTTTTGCACACATTAAACCAAGAAAGAATGTACTTCCCTTTTGTAGTATTTTCTCCTAATAACTTTGGTCCGTAAGATTATGTACTTCATTTGTAACTTTTTGCCGATCACTATGTCCATAACCTTTTGAATGCAGTAGCAAGTAACATCCACAACATCTGCTTTTAAGATTGTTGTAAATATTGGCAATTCGGATGTTACTTCTCCTACAACAAATCATATAAAATTAATATTAGGATATCACAATTTTATCACCACAATTTTATTAAATAAAATAAAATAAACCAAATAAGATAAAATACTTATCTTTTGTAGTTGTAGAACACTCTTCGTCAATCCTTCATTAGAACAAGATTTTAGGTTGAGGCGTGTAGTCACTGTTCTTTAAAAGTAGATTTCGCCCCTTTAAGACAATGTCCCAGTGTAGCAGGTTATGACGACTTACTCTCCATGATACAACAACTTATGATCCTTATAAGCGTACACTCGCAATAATTAGATCGAATGAACAACTCGATTCTTTCCTTTAACATATAAAAGGTGGAAATTATAATAGCATTTGAGATAATACAAGAGATTAGGAGAGGAGAAGATGGTGGGATTGTTTTTAACTAGGTGGGATTTGTCCGGTGAAGGAAAGAGATGATTACTCCACAAAAATTCACCTTTGCCTCAAAGAGAGGATGATATTATATATAGGACAAATAGGCTATACATGAAGGTCATTTAACAAGGTCTAGGACGTTGGCCATTATAGCCACAACGATTATAAATTAGTTAATGCTTCAGTTTTTAGTTTTACAAATAAAAAACTGAAATAAAGAATTTAAAACAAATTGAATAATATTAAAGTTACTAATGAAGAGTTGTATTTTAAAATACCCAGTCAAAAATTCCAACATCAACAACTTAGAATGCCTAATGCCAAACATCACCCGCCAAGGCTTGCTGAGTATCACTTACAAGGCCCGTCGAATTGAGCATCACATGTCAAATTTTTATTTGTCGAACTCCAGGTCAATGTATATTTCGGGGTAATTTCTCAGTGTAACGACCCCAACAAAACGAATGGACAAATTGTTAAAGTCCCACATCAGTGTGGATAAAAGGAAACCATGGGTTTAAACATGATTACCCCACTCTAATTAATACTAAAGCATTTTGTGGTAAAACTTCACACCTGACGGATTGGGCATATGGTAAAGTTGAGGACAGTATCGATGGATTTAGAGTGGGGCCCCCTAGGCCCGTTGATCTAAAAAATATTTCAACATGGCATCAAAGCCCACGGTTACGGGCCCATGTAAGCCAAAGGCTGGTCACAAGGAAGTGTGGACTTGGAAACAAGCTTTGACTCTTAACATAGAGTCGGCCTCTAAGTTCTAAGAGTCACTTCATTAAAAAAAGATTGAAAACAAGTTTGGACTCCATTGGAGTCAACATCTGAGTTTCAATTGCCGATGAGTGAATCTCCACGTGTGAACCACGAGTCGAACTTTGAGTTTTAATCACACCTAATAGATGGGTATGTGGTAAAATTGAGGAAAGTATCGGTGTCGTTAGAGTGAGGCTCCTTCTTGTAATCTTGCTCCCCCTTGTAATTTACATCATTTGTGTTGAAATATTTTTGGGTAAATTACACAAAACTACTTCAACTATAGGTCAAACGACATTATCATATCTCATATTTTAAAAGTGATAATGTCATACCTCATCTTACGAATTTGTGCCAATGTCAGACATCTGTTAGTTTTTCTGTTAATTTCTCTGTTAAATGCTGATATGACCAGAGACGGGACCCACTCACCAATCCAACTAGATTAAAAAATAATAAAATATTTTTTTAATAATTAAATATTCAAAAATTAAAAAAATTAAAAATTAAAAAACTAAACAAATAAAAAAATGCCTAGGGATGCGGGTCTTCCTTTCTTCCACCCGCACCAACCCTTCTCTCTTTCTTCTCTTTATCTTCTCCCGCATCTCTCTCCCACTCTAACTCCCTCTTCTCTCTGCAACCATTGGCGCCGAGGCCAGCGTCCACCAACTCGCCATCTTTCTCCTTCCTACGGGGTCCCAAGCGTAATCGTGCATGAGCTGGCGCAAGGAGGCGGTGAGGTTAGAAGTCCGGGGTGGCAACAACGGGTCGCGGCGAAATGTGGGGAGGGAATTAAGGGTTTGGGTGTGTAGGAGGGGAAGGGAATCTGGGTGTGGGTTTGGTTTTGTTTTTTTTTTTTGGGTATGTGATCTAGGTGTGGGCTTGGTTTTTTTTTGTTTCTTCAATGAGGTGGTGAAGATGGAGGAAGAGAGGCAGCGGTGGGGTGGTGAAGGAAGGTTGGGTATGGAGGGACTAAGGGAGGGATGGGTCGGGTTAGGATGTGGTGGTGAGGGAAGAACGAGTGCCAGTAGGGAGAGGGACGGAGGAGGGAGACCGCATTGTAGAGAGAGGAGAGAGAAAAGAGAGAGAGGGTGGTGGAGGAAGGTTGGGGGGACGGGGAATGGTTTGGTGGTTGTTGAAGAGAAGAAGAAAATGGGTTGGTGCGGGTGGAGGCAAGGGAAGGCCGGATCCCTTAGGCAATTTTTTATTATTTTTTTTAGTTTTATAATTTATAATTTTTTTTAAAATTTTAATATTTAATTATTAAAAATATATTTAATTATTTTTTAATCCAGTTGTATTAGTGAGTAGAGTTCATTTCTAACCATGTCAACATTTAACAGAAAAATTGATGAAGGCTTAACATTGACATAAATTCGTAAAATAAGGTATAATATTGTTACTTTTACAAAATAAGGTACGAAAATATCGTCAGAACAATAATTGAGATAGTGTTTTATCATTTACCCAATATTTTTTAGATCGACGGGCAAACTCTCCCTCCTCCTGGATTGCAAGAGCAATGCACTGGAGCGCGCCTTCAGGTATGACAAGATCTCCCTCCTCCACACCTGGACCTTGTATTTGCAGTTGCAGAGTGGTAAGTCCAAACTCCTAAGCTCCTGGATTGGATTAAATTGGTGGGTTGTAGAAGAAATATAGGTATTCTAGACAGGAAATTGAGGAGGAATCGAAGACGACGATGATGATTCAGCTGCAATCCCAAGTTTCATCATCATTTTGGCCAATCAGCCCAATCCCGATTGAGGCTCCGAAAGGCCGGATGTCTGTCTTGAATGTGCGATCAGGAGGACGTCGAGGAGGAATACGATGTGAGGCGATGGCGGCGGGAACGGGAACGGGAATGGGGCCTTACACGGGGAGAGACCCAAATGTGAAGAAGGCGGAATGGCTAAGGCAGAAAGCCCCCCAGGGACACAAGTACGAGGAGGTCAAGGAGTCCTTGTCCCGTCTGAATCTCAAGACGGTGTGCGAGGAGGCCCAGTGCCCTAACATCGGCGAGTGTTGGAATGGAGGTGGCGATGGCATTTCCACTGCCACCATCATGCTCCTCGGCGACACCTGCACCCGCGGCTGTCGCTTCTGTGCCGTCAAGACCAGCCGGACCCCTCCACCTCCAGATCCCATGGAGCCTCTTCACACTGCCACCGCCGTTGCCAGCTGGGGCGTCGATTATATTGTTTTAACCAGTGTCGACCGCGATGACCTGCCCGACGGTGGAAGCGGACATTTTGCTCGCACCGTCCAAACCCTCAAGGTTAATTGGTTGCTAACTAATCAGCTTGCTTGCTTCAATTTCTCTACTTTGATTGATTGAATGCATTATATCATGTCTGATGACCTAGCTTTTAACATAACATAAAGACTCTGAGACGAGCATAGAGCATTGCAAAATCGGCAACTTCTTTCTTACATAATAATAAATTAACAATAATCCTTTCTTACATTCATCAATACAATACAACAATACAATGTTTTACGCACTCATTTCACTCTGCAGACTCTCAAGCCTGACATCATGGTTGAGTGTTTAACTTCGGACTTTCGCGGTGACTTGACGGCTGTACACACTCTGCTTTACTCTGGACTTGATGTTTTTGCACACAACATTGAGACCGTCAAACGCCTCCAGCGAATTGTCAGAGACCCTCGCGCTGGGTAAGCTAGCTGCACTCCAATCCAAAGTCTTTCGGTTATGTATTTCGTAAAGAAGTGCATAAGTGGTCCTACCCAGATGATTGCACCATATGACATGCATCAGTTTTTGTACAAACATATTTTTTAAATCATTTACATGCATACCATATTTCTCTCATAAAATCATGTTTGGAAATATGGCCTTGACACATATGTGCTATGCATGCTCCAAGTTTAACATAACATTCAACGATACAATATCCACCTAGGGTTAAACTTTCATGTACTTCAGGTAACAGTATCATAACAAAAGGTTAGTCACACAAATGATAGCTAAAGAGGACCATAACAATACTTGTCCAGGCTTTGTATGTATTTGTCGTATACTAGGAACTGAAGTCAATGGGCTGAAGAAGTTTGTTTAATGTGGTAATGCAGGTATGAGCAAAGCTTATCTGTTCTAAGACATGCAAAACAAAGCAAGAAGGGGATGATAACAAAAACTTCTATAATGTTGGGCCTGGGAGAAACAGACGATGAGCTGAAGGAAGCCATGGCTGATTTAAGGGCTATAGATGTTGATATATTGACACTTGGACAATATTTACAGGTTGGTTAAAGATCATAGCTTTCATGTATTTAGCTTTGATTACTTTCATGCAAGTACATTGGAACTTACAGACTGTAAGGCTGGTGTCGTTTTAGGCAATCATGAAATGAGACTAAGTTATATCCCAGTAGAATTTTTGACAGTCTAATTCTTGTTATATGCTTGAAGAATGGCTGTAATCTGGCCCATGGTAGTTTTTATTTTCCATAAGCAATCCTCTTTTACTGTTTCTGAGGCAATCATGAAATGAGACTAAGTTATATCCCAGTAGAATTTTGTGATAAAGATTATGATTTTAAGTTATTTTAAGTTGCTTAAAATTGTTGCAGCCAACTCCATTACATTTGACTGTAAAAGAATATGTTGCCCCTGAGAAATTCGTTTTCTGGAAGGAATATGGGGAGTCTATCGGATTTCGTTATGTAGCCAGTGGGCCCTTGGTAAGATGTTCATTAACGTCAGTTTTATAGATGTTGTGGATTATCTTTCTTTGCTATTCTTGTTTGAATGCAGATACCTAGTTTACCATTCTTGGTGAAAAAATCTTTGCATCTATTAATTTTTCAGGTCCGGTCCTCGTATAGGGCAGGGGAACTGTTTGTTAAAACAATGGTCAGGGAAATGGCTTACAGCTCTATTGGCGTACCTCAGTAACTTATGGACTTCAATACTGATGGCTACCAAAACGACAATAAGTTGGTGCCTGCATGAACAGCTAAAAATGGGGAAAAGTTATGATTGCAATGAGCGGATGGCCATACATTTTTAGAGGGTCTGAATTTCCTAGTCTGCTATATATATACAAATTTTGGTTCAATTGAGAATGTTGATGTGCCACAATCATTTGTTTGTTAAACGTAGTGGGAGATAAGAACACATGTTGGAGTCGGAATCAGGATTTTCGCATATTTCTATTAACATTTCAATTCAAATTAGGAGAGGAAAGAGAGTTACTTTGATTGTAATTTCAATTGGATGGGCGGCATGGTAGCTGCTGTGGTGAACATTTGCTTGCGTTTGCAGTTGCTTTTTGCTTAGTATTCAATTGAGATTTTGAGGTATTTTAATTCTTTTAATGAATCTTTGGGTATTCAATTAGAAATTTAAGAGCTTGTTTGGTATCCTACTTGAGAGCAACTCCACCCCTAAAGACTTTGCGTCAGCACCCAGCCCATTTATCCACTTAATTGAACAGTAATAGACCCAATGAACAGTAATAGGCCAAAGCATCTCCATCCCAAAAAAAATGTGCTGGCATCCAGTCTAAAAATGCGCTGGCATAAACGATCTCCACCCCTACAAAATGCGCTGGCACCCAGTCCATTTAAAATATTAAATAATTTTTTTATAAAATAATAAATAAAAAAATAGTTTTAATTTCGGATAGGATTTTTAACCAATCTCGTCACGCCACGTGTCATTATCCGAACGTTCTATTTTTTGAATAGATTTCCGCTAAGATTTTCAACCAATCCCGACAACCCACGTGTCACTTCCTGTTTACAATAATTTAGGCAAGATTTCGATAAGATTTTTAACCAATCTCATCACGCCACGTGTCATTATCCGAACGTATTTATAGAAAATATTCAAATGTAGAAAGTGTAGAAAGTGTAGAAAATATTGAAATGTGGTGTAAGGTTGAAGATGAGGGTTAGGTATTTATAGAATTTTTTTTTTTAATTTTTTAAAATTTTTCTGTATTTTTAAAAAAAATTTCACAATTTTTAATTAATTTTAATGTTGTAATTAATCTGGACCGTTGGATTTGAAAAATAATCAAATCCAACAGCCAACCAGCTGCCACGTGGCCAACGGTCAAATTTCTGACCGTTGGGCCTTTTTTTTTTCTTTTTTAATTTTTGGTGAAAAAAACGTGGACCGTTGATCTGTGATCGGACGATCCAATTTAAAAGTCAAATTTAAATTTTTTTTACCGTTGGAAATCCAACGGCCTACAAAAACTAGCCGTTGGAAATCCAACGACTCTGAGGAGGGCCACGTAGCCCTCAGCCGGTCGAACGCAAGTTGCCCTGCACGTGGGCCCCACCGCCTGCAATGGCTGTCGGCTACTCGCGCACAGTCGCGCGTGTTGTGCACGCGCCAGCCTTTTGGACCGGCTTCTGGGTTTGTCCGAAATGGGCTGGGCTGCTGCCTGGCTTGGGATGGGCTGGGCTGCTGCCTGGCTTGGGCTGGGTGCCAGCCTGTTTTGCGGGCTGGAGGTGATGGACAGGGTGCCATGCTATTTTTTTCACTTGGTGCCGGTCCAAATGGCTTGGGCTGGAACTGCTCTGAGTTCAACTTTTTTAACTGAAAAACATTTTTTGAGTTTTAGGCGTTTAATTCTTGTTCGGTAGGACTCTTTTTAAAAATTGGATTCAAAACTAACATAAAAACATAGGCTATTTCTTAAAAACACTAAATTGAGTTTTTAGAGTTTTTTCTGCTTTCTACTCAACATCTTTTTTTTGCTCTCCCTTGACCCTTTTTTTTTTAGGAGATTTAATAAAACATTCCTGATACTGTTTATTTTAAAAAAAAAATCACGTTTATACTTTTTCCTGTTACTATTTACTGTACTTTAAAAAGGATTATTACAAGAAAAGTTTTTTTGAACTTTTGTTAGTTTCCTTTTTTTTTTCTTCTCCCTACCCTCTGTTTCCTCTCTCCCCACGTCACATCCAGTCTTCTCTCTCTTCTCAACCTTTGTCTCATCACCCTTTTTTTCTTCTCACTCCTCACCATGGTGCATTTTTCATCCCTTCTTATTTTGTGCAATCACGGTTAAGTCACGTCAATATTTTATATTGATTTTTTTATAAAGATAATAAGACAAAAAATAATAGAAATATAAAATATTAATGTGATTTAACTGTGATCACGCAAATAAAAAGGGATGAGAAATGCATCCAAATAGGAGGGCATACAATCTGCCTTCTCTCCCTCTCCTCTTCACTCTCTCCTTGTCCTTCTCTCTCCTCGCCAACCATTTCCTCTCTCATTTTTCCCAATTCTCTCTCTCCTCCAGTTTTTGCTCAAGTAGTTTGAATTCAAACTAAAAAATTTTATTTTTAAAAACTCAACCAAACAGATTTTTGAAATTTTAAGATTTAAAAGAAAACTGTTTTTAAGTGATGTTATTTGAAAATTATTTTTAGGAACAATCAAAGTTTTTTTGGTAGGATACCAAACGGACCCTAAGTGATTATTTGAAATTCAATGTGTATTCAATCAGGATTTTAAGATAGTTTATTAAAATTCTTATAAATTTAGGTGTATTTAATTAAGATTTTAAAGAAGTTTATAACATTCTAGGTGTATTCAATTAGAATTTGATTTTAAAGAATTTGAAAAAGTTTAGGAATTAAGAGGGTGTATTCAATTGGGAATTTGAGAGATTTTAATGAATTTATAAGTCCATGGATTTTTATGGAGTCTAACTGATTTGTAAAGATTTCATGTAAATTTTTTATTCAATTCTCTCGAAATCGCATTGGGATATGTGAGATTTGTGAATGCTTAAAATACACTATAAAATATCTTCAATTTCTTCTAATTCCTCAACTTCTCCAAATTCTTTAAATTCAAATTATAATTGAATATATATGGAACGTTATAAATTTCTTTAAAATTCTAATTGAATACAACCGGATTTCTAAGGATTTCAATAAACTATCTTAAGGAGGGTGTATTCAATTGGAATTCTGAAGAATTTTAATTCTTTTAATGAATATATGGGTATTCAATCAGGAATTTAAGTGATTATCTGAAATTCAATGTGTATTCAATCAGGAATTTAAGTGATTATCTGAAATTTAATAAGTATTCAATCAGGATTTTAAGATAGTTCGTTAAAATCGTTAGAAATTCGGGTGTATTCAATTAAGATTTTAAAGAATTTTATAACAATCCATGTATATTCAAATAGAATTTGATTTTAAAGAATTTGACAAAGTTGAGGAATTTGAGAGATTTTGTACTGAATTTTAAGTATCCACAAATCTCACATTTTCGCAAGAGATTTTGAGGGAATTGAATCAAAATTTTATATGAAATCTCTACAAATCAATTAGACTCCATAAAAATCTATGGATTTATAAATCCTTTAAAATCTCTCAAATTCCCAATTGAATACACCTCCTTAAAATCCTGATTGAATACACATTGATTTTTTGTGAATCACTTAAAATTTTGATTGGATACCTCTTGATTCATTAAAAGAATAAAAATTCCTCAAAATCTCAATTGAAAACACCCCTAAAGGGAATTGGAGAGATTTCGTAGTGTATTTTAAGCATTCACAAATCTTAACTCTTCCCAAGAGATTTCAAGAGAATTGAATCAAAATTTTACATGCAATCTCTACAAATCAATTAAACTCCATAAAAATTCATGAATTTATAAATCTACTAAAATTTCTCAAATTCCCAATTTAATACACCCTAAAAATGGATAATACTAAATGAATGAGAGGTTTTTGGGCCAAGAGTAATCTTACGTTTACAATCTCTCTAATAGATGTGTGACTCACCAAAATATATAGGTCTCATCTCTAATAAAAAGATGATACAAAAAGATGGTAAGAATAATGTTTTATTAGGCCAATGCTCTCCTTGTTATTTTCTCAAAAATGTTCAATTGAGTCTCTTATTTTCTTCGGATGAGTTTGTATTTATGGAATAAGATTATTTCCTCTCCTAATCCCCTCATCTCTTCTCTCACTTTCATTTTTGTCTTTCTTTCTCTATGAAAAAGTTGAGGTTTTTTAGTCAAAATGGTCCCTCGGATTCGCATAATTCATTACTTTGTTCCCTGAGATTTGAAATCAATATAAGTGGTCTCTGAAGTTGTCCACCATGGTCATTCCGTGAATAGTTATGTTAAATAAAGATTAAAATGATAAAACTATTCTCAAGTGTAATAAACAATATGCCAAAATGATTTAACAAAAATTGAGGATATTTTTGTCATTTTATTCTTATTTAATGAAATTTTTTCATGAAATGACCAAAATGATTGATGTGGACATTCGATTTCAAATTTCATGACCAAAATAAAAAGTTATGCAAATTTCAGAAACTATTTTGGATAAAAAGCTAAGAAATAAAAAATATTAACGTTGTTTAATCGTGACTATTCAAAAAGAAAGAGAGAAAGAAATAAGAGGAATTACCATTCAAAAATGAGAAGAGAAAAAAATGAGAGGAATTAGAAGGAGAGAAAATTATCCTCCTATCCTATGTAAAGAGAGAACAGTTGGTCGAGGGTAGTCGGTTCTCAAATTCCCATCAGCGTCCAGTCCAGTGGGGTCCACCGGTTTCAAAGTTGCCCACCGTTTACATTACTCTTACACGTCCGGTCTAGTCGCTAGTGCCTAAGCCCACAGTTTACTTTACTCTTTCACCAAAAGACAGACAGTTTCCGCAACTGCTCACTCGGATTTGTGATTGCCTCCTCTCCTCTCCTTTGCTGTTCCCTCCTCCTCCGTACTACTACTGCTACTGTGACACCAGCTGCCCCCGCCACCACGAGCAAGGCTTGGTAACTAAGTTGGTAACCTTGCTACTTCTTCTTTGTTTTTTTTTGTTTTTTTATTTTTACGAATTTGAAGGTAGAAATCCGAGATAGAAGGGCTTCCTTTGTTTTGTTTGTGTGCTGCTAATTGCTAATCAATCTCAGCTCAGAATCGACTTGAAATCGAATCGGAAGATAAAATCATCATCATCATCGTCATCGATCCAAGATCTATCTATCTTATCTAGCCGAGAAAAGAAGAGAAGAAAGTCAATCAAATTCATATTTCAAAGCATGGCCAACATAGACATAGAAGGAATACTCAAGCAGCTCCCCAACGACGGCCGCATCCCCAAGACCAAGATCGTTTGCACCCTGGGCCCTTCTTCCCGCTCCGTCCCAATGGTCGAGAAGCTTCTAAGGGCTGGCATGAACGTCGCCCGCTTCAACTTCTCTCACGGCACCCACGACTACCACCAGGAGACCCTCGACAATCTCCGCACTGCCATGCACAACACTCAGATCCTCTGCGCCGTCATGCTCGATACAAAGGTCCCTATCTATCTCTCTATTTCCTAATTAATTTCTCGATTTCACTTTCCTATACATACATACTTCTGCAGCTACATATGTATACCCTCACTTGTGTAATTTTCATCCTACTCTTGTTTTTGTTTTCCTGCTTTGCTTTCTGGTGAACTACTGGAATGAATGAAGGAATAAATAAATAAATAGCTTTGTTTAATTGTCTCTCTGTGTTATTCACCATTAGTCTTCATTATCCGCTTCTTAGTTATTATCCAATTCGACTCTTGTGTTTGTCCTATTATTATCCATATATGATACCTTTTTCCTACTCTACTCTACTCTACTCCAATGGAATGGATACATGAATATGAATATTTATCACATGGGCCTCTATGCCCCACACATGGTTTTAAGGGTTGTATATCTTCCAGTTCCTTACTCTAGAATTTAGCTTCTGAGCCTCTACCAATATCGTTTGGCTGATTCATGTGGTTCACTATTCACATCCTCTTGAGATAAGTGGTCTATGTCAGTAAACGGTTGAAAGTTGTTTTATTTCTGTCCCATGTTCCTGAGAGAAACAACACTGGGTAGGCTTGGTCACTATTACAACAGAAAGAATTGCTACAAGATTAAGTTCGCGCCTCTACTAAAATATATGTAACTGTTAGAAAGCAAACTACTACATTATGGTATCGGAGCATTAGATCCCATGTTCAATTTCTTGCAATCACAACCCTCTCAATCTTAAGTTGAATCCACATGCTGGTTCTACCGGTGGAAAGAGCCTACATATGACAGCAAGTGTTAGAAACTTAGAATATAAAAAAATTGTTAATCCACATTCTAACAAACTCTAACAACAATTAAAGATGGTCTGGTCTACAATAATGTTCCACTTTCCACATTTTGAAACTGAACACTTGTTACTTCCACTTTTTGTAGGGGCCTGAGATTCGGACTGGATTCCTCAAGGGTGGAAAACCCATACAACTTAAGGAAGGGCAGGAAATTACTATTACTACTGATTACAGCATCAAGGGGGATGAAGAGATGATTTCCATGAGCTACAAGAAGCTGGCTGTGGATTTGAAGCCGAGAAATACCATTTTATGTGCAGACGGCACCATTACTCTCACTGTATTATCTTGTAATCCAGCAGCTGGTACAGTTAGGTGCTGCTGTGAGAACACTGCAATGCTGGGTGAAAGAAAAAATGTCAATCTTCCTGGTATTGTGGTGGATCTTCCCACACTGACGGAGAAGGATAAGGAAGATATTCTGGAATGGGGCGTGCCCAACAAGATTGATATGATTGCTCTTTCATTTGTACGCAAGGGATCAGATCTTGTTAATGTCCGTAAAGTTCTTGGACCTCATGCAAAGACCATACAATTGATGTCAAAGGTATGACCAGTAACCTCGCTTTTAATGTTCGATTGTCCCAGCATTGAAGTCAGAAGATGATCCGTAGCTTTACTTTTTGGGTTTGTATGTCTGATTGTTTTTTTCATTAATTAACCAGTTAAGTTTGCTGTGGTTTCTATAGGTTGAGAACCAGGAGGGAGTTATCAACTTTGATGAGATATTGCGAGAGACAGATTCATTCATGGTTGCCCGTGGTGATCTTGGAATGGAAATCCCAGTTGAGAAAATTTTTCTGGCACAAAAGATGATGATATATAAGTGTAATCTTGTGGGCAAGCCCGTGGTCACTGCCACTCAGATGCTTGAATCCATGATCAAGTCTCCACGGCCAACCCGTGCTGAAGCCACTGATGTAGCTAATGCTGTCCTTGATGGCACTGATTGTGTCATGCTTAGTGGTGAGAGTGCAGCTGGGTCCTATCCAGAACTCGCCGTGAAAATCATGGCTCGTATATGTATTGAGGCAGAATCTTCCCTTGATTACAGGGCAATCTTTAAGGAGATGATAAAGTCGACGCCCCTTCCAATGAGCCCTTTGGAGAGTCTTGCATCCTCTGCTGTCAGAACAGCCAATAAGGCCAGAGCCAAACTCATTGTTGTGTTGACACGAGGTGGGAGCACAGCCAAATTGGTGGCGAAGTACCGGCCAGCTGTTCCTATCCTGTCAGTGGTGGTTCCAGTTCTGACCACAGACTCCTTTGATTGGACCTGCAGTGATGAGACTCCGGCAAGACATAGCCTGATCTACAGGGGGTTGATTCCTCTATTGGCTGAAGGGTCTGCCAAAGCTACCGATGCAGAATCCACAGAGGTGATCCTGGAAGCTGCTCTGAAGTCAGCAACAGAGAGGGGATTGTGCACGCCTGGGGATGCTGTGGTGGCACTTCATCGCATTGGAGTCGCCTCTGTTATTAAGATCTGTGTGGTAAAATAAAACTGAGGTTTGCAGAGTACCAACATTTGCACGGTAAAGCAATGTAGCTGAGATGGACTAAATGGGTTTTGGTTTCTAGCCCCTTATTATGTTTTAGCGATCACAGCACTGAAAAGTGTAGTAGTTACCTTTCTTTTCTGAAGCTATGTGAGAGGGCATGGTACCTCTAGATTTTTATTGCTTTATGCTGCACAAGCTATGAGCTATTATGGGAGTATGCTTGATTTTTCCCGGGTGTAGAAATAAGGCTCGGGGGACTATTACCGCTATGTTTGGACGAGAGACTTTTAAAATACCAAAGAAGTTCAGTCTCAAACCAGTTTTGAAAACTGGACTACGAGAACACTAAAAAAAAAATGGGATTTGGAATGACACATTTCCAGGAGTCATTTCAAAGTTTACCCCAATGGTGCATTCCTAACAAATTTACCCCAAGTTCCATGGAACATTTAAAGTCCCTCGCCCTAGTGCGCTGCTGTAGTTTTTCTGGTTGTGGCTGGTCTTGATCATGTTAGGGGTTGGGCCTGTTGGCACATTCTCTGCTGAATAGTATGTGGTTGGACCTTGCATTTTTTTTTTTTTTTTTTTTTTTTTGGAAGGAGGTTGGACCTTGCATATTAAGCTAGAGAGATTCTCTTTAAAGCCGAAGACAAAGCCTAAGACAATGGTGATGATGTGCAAATAAATAAATTAATACAATCGATTGAAAAGTAGATTCCCTCTAAAGCCAAAGCTAGCTACCCCTAGTGCGCAGTGCGGTCGTAAAGCTCAAAACAGCAGTAGGCCCACTTCCCACGCACCAAGCATTCATGCAAAGAGACAAAAAACAACCTACCTGCCCTGCGCCTCTTCTCTGTTGCTCTCACCCTCTTCTCGCACTCACCCCAATCCAAGTGCCTTATTCAAGAACCTTTCGCATGCAAATGCAACGCCAACAAGAATCGATGAGTCCGGAGCCATTGTAGCGAAGGCAGATAGGCTCATAGCCAGGAGAGCCATTGTGACCAGACCACAATATAGAACAACTTACACGTGTAAGGTTTATTGTTACATCATTACATCAGAAAGCTACAATGACCATAAACCATTTATTGATCACACCACGAGTGAGAAGGAAGGCGACATAAGATTGGAGCTCAGATAGCCAAGGGTGGTGTCAATTGCTAATTTCGAGGAATACAGCTAGCTAAGAGAAGGCCCTTGTCAGTTGGTCAGGAATCGGGACTCAACGCATCGCGCATCGCATGAAAAACATGTGAGTGTCAGAGTGTGTAATTCCATTTCATTTGTGTCTATTTATTCAACCTACGTTCACTTTCAGCAGGCCACTTTCCTCTTCTCGTCGTTAAAAGTTATACATTGTACGGTGATCGTAATAATCCTTTCTTCCCAAAGATTTTTAATTTATTATTCCATTTTTCCAAATATTAATTGAATATTTGAAGATTCAGACTACACTTTCAATAATGTAATTAAATATTTTATATGTCCCCAATCCAATCTAATCTAGAAAATATTTTTATTTATTTATTTATTTACTTACTATTTGGTATTAGAAAATCTTTTTTATGTCGCTAATTTAGAGGGTTTCACTATTTGTCCTTATTGGCTAGTTACCAGTTACGCGAACTTTCTTTATATGGCGGGATTCTTGACAAAAATTAAGGTGAAAATATTTACCGTAACGAAAACACCACACAACGGTGGAATTCTTATCTTATCATACTCTTTAATATAGTTATTTTCTTCGGTTTTTTAAGTCTAAAATACGGGATTGTAGTGTAAAACAATTTAAAGTTCATATCTCCTTTTATCTCTCCAACGGAATTTGATCCTCTCTTTTTAATTTCCTCTTTTTTGTTTTGTGGATATAGAGCATTCTTATCCTAAGATAAAGAGAGAATCAGAGGAATCTGGTCAAGTGAGTCAACATTAGAGGGGAGTGAGTGGTAGAGTAAGAGACAGTAAGGAAGGAGAAGCAGCAGCAGCGGCAGCCAATATGGGGAAGAAGGATGGTGGTGATTGTGATCATGGTACAATAGTGATGATTGTGATGTTGTTGATAATGGCAATGGGTTTGTCGTTTGCTTCTTCAGCTTCAGCTGCGGCAGCTTCTTCGCAACTCAGACGAAATCTGCTTGCCAACGGACTTGGACTCACTCCTCCCATGGGGTAGAATTTTACTCATTTACAAACTATATAAAATTAATATTTTTGCCTCCTTTGATCGATGGTCAGCCACAGCCAGTCAGATCAGATTCTAAGATATATATATATATATATATATATATATATATATATTTCAGCAAACTTACGAAATGGGAAGCAATTTATTTTCCTTCTGCTGTTTTTACGCACTTGGAGTGTTATATATATCAACAAGAGGCCGTTTGCGTTTAAATCCTAATATTATATATATCAACATGTGCCACAACCCACAACTACAATTTTATTCAAATACTTGCAAGCTTGTGGGATTAAGATTAAATGATTAATGATGTTTTCTTTGCTTGCTTAATTAGGTGGAATAGTTGGAATCACTTCAACTGCAAAATCGATGAGAAAATCATCAAAGCAACCGGTAACTCCAGCAACTTAACTCTTGCCTACTGATCAAAGCCATGTTTTGTTTCCAAAGCTTGCTTAATTTCTCTGGTTGGTTTGACAGCTGATGCACTGGTTTCCACTGGTCTCTCTAAACTTGGATATACCTATGTTAACATAGGTATCCTTCTTCTCTCTTTTTTTGTTTTTTGGGTAGCTTGGTACTTTCCAATTTTAATAAAAGCTGATGCTCTCTATATCTATAGATGATTGCTGGGCCGAAATTGCTCGTGATCACAAGGTATTTGTTTCTATTTTTCATCACAAACAAGCTCGGCTGTAAAAGTACTGAACATGCATAAAATTTCATACGCAGCGCAATCTAGTGCCCAAGAAATCAACATTTCCATCAGGCATTAAAGCTCTTGCGGATTATGTTCACAGCAAGGGTCTTAAGCTAGGAATTTACTCAGATGCAGGGTAACACATCTAACTCTCATATACCCCATCCCATTACAGATATATGCTACATGTAGAGCTGTTCTTGAATGTTGATATATACTTAAAGTACAACTAAACAAATAGTACATTCGCTTATACTTTGCAGGTACTTCACTTGCAGCAAAACCATGCCTGGTTCACTTGGCCACGAAGAGCAAGATGCCAAAACATTTGCTGCTTGGGTACGATATATATGTTGGAATCACTTCACTCAATCAAAAGGACTCATAACATCTCCAATGATGATGATATGTTGTCACAGAATCTTGAAATGCTCATGCACTTTCTTTGCAGGGAATTGATTATTTGAAGTATGATAACTGTAATAATGATGACTCCAAGCCAACTGTTAGGTAAAATACCTAGAATAGCTATGATGATACCGCACAAAGTACTTTCCTGCCTGCACTTAATTTTCCCGGGATAAGGTCTCCATATGACAAATACCTTTCTACAAATATTTCAACTCCTCTTGTAGGTACCCTGTAATGACCCGAGCTCTGATGAAATCAGGTCGTCCCATATTCTTTTCGCTTTGTGAATGGTAATGGTCCTGTTTGCTTAAACTCAAAAACCATGTATCGTGTTTTTCTTAGTAATAGGCCTAAGTTTTTAATTTTGCTTTCTATTTCGTTTTTTAGGGGAGATTTGCACCCTGCTCAATGGGGTGCTAAAGTAGGAAATAGCTGGAGAACTACTAATGACATTTCTGATACATGGGAAAGGTAGAAACATGTATGTGCTTCCGTTGACTCTCAATTTGGTCTCATGTTTTTGGGGTCTCACTCTCACATAATACCTTTTTATTGGCATTTTGCTTGGCAGTATGATCTCTAGAGCTGACATGAATGAAGTTTATGCTGAATTTGCCGGACCTGGTGGCTGGAATGGTGAATATTCTGCTAATGCAACCAACAACCCCGTTTTACATATACTGTCATTTGGGTTGGGCACACTGTTGAGTGTTGATATTTCACTAAGAGGTTAATCTTATTTATCTGCTGAAATTTTGAACAGATCCCGACATGTTAGAAGTGGGGAATGGAGGAATGACAAAAGATGAATATGTAGTCCATTTTAGCGTATGGGCCATTTCTAAGGTACCATAAACTTTGATATGCCAGATGCTCTTCTTTATATGAAATGTGCAATTTTAGGTCATCTGTTTGGTTACACATGAGCTGTGTTGCAGGCTCCCCTTCTTCTTGGCTGCGATGTGAGGAATATCACAAAAGAGAACATGGAGATCATTGCAAATAAAGAGGTTATCTCTGTAAACCAAGGTAAGTACAAGCTTTGGACGGACACTGATTTTTCTTTCCTAGTGAGTGAAGTGAACGATCAAGTTGCACTAATAGCGGAATTTTGATTTTTATGATGGTTAACTGTAACAGATCCACTTGGTGTCCAAGCTAAAAAGGTCAGATCAGAAGGGGATCTGGAGGTAAAAATGAAAATGCCAGCAAATCTCTTGTGATATGTATACATAACGTAAGTATTCTGTCATTGTGTGTGTAACTCTGAAATTTGAATGAACAGATTTGGGCGGGGCCCCTTTCAGGATACAGAGTAGCTCTACTCCTTGTCAACCGAGGCCCTTGGCGAACTGCAGTCACAGCTCACTGGGATGACATTGAGATCCCCACAAACAGTGTTGTTGAAGCAAGAGACCTCTGGGAGGTATACTAATTCTTTGTATTATCAATCATCTGTTTTTTCTCAATTCTTGCTACTTTTGGCAGCTGTGTTGTAATTTATGGGAGATATTTGCTGATACATTGCTTTCTGTCATGCAGCACAAGACATTGAAGGCACGATTTGTCGGAAACTTGACAGCCACTGTGGACTCTCATGCGTGCAAAATGTATGTTTTGAAGCCAGTGTCTTAACCATGTATGAGTTGAGTTCTGTTGAATCAGAATGTTCATGGTGTTGATGAGAGGTCTCTGAGGTCTCTCTCATTAATGTTTGTCGCATTCATGGTTTACAATCTACGAGCTGTTCCTATTTACCATTTGACCAAAACTTGATTTCCAATTAATAACAATCTGGAGGAAGCAAATTAGTTCCTCTTCTCCGCTGATTTTTATGTGTGTGTGTGTGTGTTTGCGTCTTGTGGCGGATGGGCCTCCCCTCAAGGGAATGAGTGAAACTTGTGCAATCTCATCTGTTTCAGTGGTGGTGTGTCTATGACCTACCTGCATGTATGTTAGCTTAGATTCCTCTAATTCAGATTACAACATTTGACACACTTAGTATTGATAAAAAACTTGGCACGGGTTAGCGCTATTAATGGCCATGCGCTTAATCTTGATTCTCATGAGTGATTTTAGAGAACAACCCAATTCTCACAATCGCGGCTCACGAGTACTCTCACTTAGGTGAGTCCTCCAAGAGTACATGTGACCTGTACTCTGCGGGAGATTGCCCGCCTTGGAACTCATTCAGGACAATGTCCTTCCTTAACATCATATATCATCAGCACAAATGTCATAGGGATGCGCATGGGATTTTATTTCAATTCTCCTATTTTAGAGTGTTGGAATATATGTCACACAATATGGATTGTTTCTACCCATCGAACCTTCTTCATGGGATCTCCAATCACAAAGGTTGGATTTCTTCTCTAGGTGACTTCCTTATGGGTTTAAGCCCATCCCCCTCGACAAATCTGGGACTCCATTCCTAGATAGACCTTTGGTCAATTGATCTGCAATGTTCTTTTCCGACTTCACATAGTCTAAAGAAACAACTTCTTTATTTAACAAGCTTCTCACGGATTTGTATCTAACATTAATATGTCTATTTAATTTCTTATTTGTATGTGTCTACCTCACTAAATCTATCACGACCTTATTATCACAATGTATGGAAATGGCAGGTATATGCTTGCTCACCAAAGGGATATCAAGCAAAAAGCCTCTATACATGCATTATCAAGAGCTATGAGTTCAGATTCCATTGTACTTCTAGAAATTATTGTTAGTTTCTTAGATCCCCAAGATATAGCTGCTCCTCCCAATAAAAATACATAACCTGAAGTAGATTTCACTTCGGAGCTATTAGTGATCCAATTTGCATCACTGTACCCTTCTACAACATAAGGAAATCCTTTATAGTGTATAGAATAATCCATAGTTCCTTTTAGATACTTAAATACTCGCCTTAAAGCATTCTAGTGTTCTTGACTTGGATTATGAGTGTGTCTACTTAGCCTTCCAATCGCATAAGCTATATTAGGTCTAGTTTTATTTGCTATATACACCAAAGACCCAATCATTTGAGAATACTGGAGTTGACACACGGGTTCACCACTATTTTTAAGTAAGCACACGCTTGGT
This sequence comes from Pyrus communis, assembly GCF_041283825.1. Taxonomy (NCBI): domain Eukaryota; kingdom Viridiplantae; phylum Streptophyta; class Magnoliopsida; order Rosales; family Rosaceae; genus Pyrus; species Pyrus communis. The sequence continues at coordinate 31,258,675 of NC_142577.1, forward strand.
TCATATGGTGTCGAGACAGGATTGCAATTGAAAAAGTTGAACTTCTTAAGTATTTTCTCAATTGAACTAGCTTGGTTTATAATAAAACATGTTTGTGTCCTTTCTACTTTCATTCCCAAAATACTATTGGCTTCTCCTAGATCTTTCATGTCAAATCTCTTTGATAGATAAGACTTAACATCTTTCACAATTTCCAGACTAGTTCCAAATAATAATATATCATCGACGTAAAGACATAAAATAACACATTGTCCATTTCCTTATAGTAGACACACTTTTCATGCTCATTAATTTCAAAATCATATTCTGAAATGACTTTATCAAACTTCTCATGCCATTGCTTAGGAGCTTGCTTAAGCCCATATAATGATTTAGCCAACTTACACACTTTACGTTCTTGACCTTTCACTATAAATCCTTTGGGCTGCTCCATGTAAATTTCTTCATCTAAGTCTCCATTCAAAATTGTTGTTTTAACATCCATTTGATGAACTACTAAATTGTGTATAGAAGCTAATGCTATGAGGATCCTAATTGTGGTAATCCTAGACACAGGAAAGTAAGTGTCAAAATAATCAATTCCTTTATTTTGAGTGAATCCTTTGACTACTAGCCTAGTTTTGTACTTGTCTATACTTCCATCAGGCTTCAATTTCTTCCTAAATACCCACGTACAACCAATTGGTGTAGTACTGGGTGGTAAATCCGTTAACTCCCAAGTGTTGTTTTGTAAAATAGACTCAACTTCACAATTTATAGCTTCTTTCCAAAATGGAGCATCAACAGAGATCATGGCTTCTTTATATGTTGTTGGATCACCTTCAATTAAAAAATATATATAAAAATCATCGTCAAAGTTCTTCTCCACTCTAGGTCTCTTACTCATTCTAAGTTCTGTTGGAGGTTCTTCTTCATTTGTGTCTTGATGACTAATACTTGTGGAGGCTTTATCAGTACTAGTGCATGATCTATCTACCATTTGCTTTTGCATTCTAGTCTTGAAAGGAAATATGTCTTCAAAATATGTTGCATCCCTAAACTCCAATATAGTGTTATTCGAATTTCATTTATTTCAGAGTTGATGACTAAAATTCTATTGGCACTACTATCATGAGCATAACCTAAGAAAACAGTATCCACAATTTTAGGTCCTATCTTCTTTCTCTTAGGTTATGGGATTGCAACTTTAGCCAAACACCCCCACACTTTCAAGACTTGGAGATTTGGTGTTCTCTTTTTCCAAATTTCATATGGAGTAGTAGCGTTGTCTTTAATGATTATTCTATTTGATATAAAACATGCAGTCAAAATTGCTTCACCCCCACAAATTTTTTTGGTAATCCAGAACTCAAAAGCATTGCATTCATCATGTCCAGTAAGGTCTTATTCTTCCTTTCTACAACTCCATTTGATTGTGGAGAATAGGGTGCAGTTACTTCATGTATAATACCATGCTTTTCACAAAAAATACTAAGATCGGTAAGAGTGTACTCACCACCTCTATCAGACCTAAGTCTCTTTATTTACCACCTCTATCACCACCTCTAGTTGATTTTCCACATCTTGAATTTACCAAATACTTCGACCTTGGTCTTTATCAAATAAATATAATAATACTTCGAACAATCATCTATAAATGTGACAAAATACTTATTACCAGCTCTAGTAGGTAATCTATTTGAGTCACAAACATCACTATGTATAGGCTCTAAAACTTGGGTATTTCTTTCCACGGACTTAAAAGGTTTCTTGGGTTGTTTTGCTTGTACAGAAATTTCACACTTATGCTTAAGATTCACAAACATCACTATGCTTAAGGTTTCTTGGGTATAATTCTCATCATATTTTATTGTACTTTACTTATACTCTTATATTACGTGTGAAATGAGTTCATTCTCGCTCACAAGCGTACTCTTAAGCTTAGGCACTTTTAAGTTCAAATTTATTCACATTTTTCACATCACTACACTGTATGGCTTCGTCACTCTCCTAGTGTCGGCCAACACAGCTCGATTCAGAGTCCAGATGGACATTTCGGATTGGGATGTGTCATAACATCTCTAGTTAAATTTATAACAAAGTGAGATAAGTATGTGATCGTTAAAAATGACTCTCACGTAATGTATGTACATGTGTGTATGTCCATAATTTATTTATTTATTTTAATTAGGTTGTCTTGGATCTGTGACATGACTCATTTTAAACCTGACTTTCATGAATATATATGCAAAATGTATGAGAATTAGATACATTAAATGAAAAACATATTGAAAACCCAAAATAAAATAAAAAAATGAAGAAAAGGAAACGAGAATTCGTCCCGTAAAGAAAAGAAAAATGGATAAGGTGGAGAGTTGAGGAAGGTGAGTGATGGGTGGCTAGTCCTGTCAATTTTGATTTGGGGAAGGAAGGAGATACAAGAAGGCAATGCTGTTTTTACTCACCCACTCGTCATATTAACGCACGCTTTAAGATATACCTTTACAAAAATTTATTTAATTTGAAGACCGTTTAGTAATTCGTATGAATCAAATTAATTGATCATTAATTATAAAAATATAATTATTTACAATAACAATCAATCTGTTCGATGCATATAGATAACTATCAAATTAATAAATTTCTTTGAACATGATCTTAAATAATGATAAATAAAATAATCATTTTCGATTATGACATTGGAATATAAACTATAACCATGTGGCCAGTGAAAAGGAGTATTTCCCTCCAAATGGGAAGGAGGCAAATATCAGCTTATGGATTAGCAGGAGAAATGACCGCATATAGTTTTTGGAAGCGCAAGACAAAAAAAGGTGATGAGTAAACAGATATTAGTAGCAAAATAGAAGTGACAAAAAATAAAAAAGAGATCATAAAATATTAGGAGTTTTAACGAAATATAAACATTTTCGGTACTGTTTATTTTTAACAAAAAATCATATTTTTATCTTTTTTGATACTATTCATTATATATTTATTTTTCATTTTTCATCAAAACTAATTTTTTTTTTTAATTTTTCTTTAATTTTCCTTAAAATATTTGAAAGGAAGAAGAGTGAAAGGGGACAGATGAGAGATTTTCTCTAACTGAGCTCTTAAAAGTAATTTTTAAAAAATTTTGAACTGTCACATTTGTGACTTTTGGTGGGTCCGGGTGGGGTGTGGGTCAGAGTTTGTATTTTTGGAGAGTTTAGAATTCAGATTTCAACAAAAGAAAAAAAAATACAATAGATTTTAATTTTAAATCTTGTAAATACGGAGTTTGAAACCAACTAATTCATACCCAGGTCGTGAAAGGAAAGCGGCTGAAGGTCGTGTGCGTCTGCGTGTACTTAATTATATATTGGCGCTGCTGCTGCCACTAGCCCCGCCGTTGCCATTTTATTTGAGCAATCTATTCTGCTCTGGTCTTGTCTGCTCCGGGGAATGAATGAATGAAATTGGAGTTGGAAGCAGAGGGATACTCGCTGAGGCGCAGTCTCTGGTAACAGTAACTACTAAATTCTTTTAAGAATACTCTAATTACTAATTAATTACTACTCTCTGCTGTACGGTACCTTTGTCTTTCGTCTTTCTGTCTCTCTGTCGCGTACATTTTCAATTTCAACTTTGACAAGAAATGTAATTTTAGATTTTGTGACAACTTTGAGAGAGTGTGAAGAAGAAGCAGCAACAGCGACAAAAGAAAGAAACCTCAACGTAATGTACCTCTGTATTCTACTCTTCATATTTCCTATCGCTCTCTTCTCCCGATCTAATCTCTTTTATCCCTTAACTTGTTCTGTATTTGAATTTTCAATTTTGAAATGTGAAGGCACTGAACGTTACGGAACGGAACGGAGTGAATTCTTCGAGATCCGGAATGGAACCACAATCATCACCGTCCTCATCGTTTTCAGCAGTAACTTGACATTTGAGATTTGATTTCAGTGTGTGGACCGCGGCAGACTGGTTTGGTCCGTGCTGCTGCTATATTTACCTAGGGCGGCTAGGGTTTCTCTTTTCTTCTTCTTCTTCTTCCCCCATGACTACTAAACGCGCTTACAAGCTACGTATCCTCCTCTTGGTTTATTTATTTCGTTATGTGCTCTACAGTTTCCCTCCCTCATTTGTAGATTGCACACACACACAATCTATGATTTTGCTTTTTATACTTAAACACACTGTTGTGTGTGTGTGTGTGTATGTATGGGTATCAGATTCAGAATAATATCTCCCATAGTTCTAGCCTTAACCTGTGGTGTGGCTCAGAGGAATTTGTAGCACATTCTGCAGCTGTGAATTGCCTCAAGATTGGCAGAAAATCTTCGAGAGTTCTTGTCACCGGCGGAGAAGATCACAAGGTCAATCTCTGGGCCATTGGGAAACCCAATGCCTTACTGGTAACCTTCGCTCCCTGTCTCCTTTTGAGGTTAATATTTGATGCTGCTGCAAGTTTTCCAGCGACATTGTATAGTTATCAACTTGGAACAAATTTGTTATTTCATTAATTCTAATCTTCTCAACGTGCCTTCATGCCCAGAGTTTGTCTGGACACACCAGTGGAATTGATTCAGTAAGCTTTGATTCTTCAGAGGTCTTAGTAGCTGCAGGAGCTGCAAGTGGGACAATTAAGCTTTGGGATTTAGAGGAGGCAAAGAGTATGCCGTTTGTTATTTTTTTTTTTTTTTGCAATATTTTAATTTAAATTCTTCCAAACAAGAGAACACCCCCAACCGAAATTGTACTGGAGCTTTTTTAGATATCTATTTTATGGTGTCAAATTGTCTTTTATATCTTTTATTGGTTTTGCTATGTGATTTTTTGTGTAGTTGTTCGCACACTTACTGGTCACAGATCCAATTGTATATCTGTGGACTTTCATCCTTTTGGGGAGTTCTTTGCATCTGGCTCCTTAGACACAAATCTCAAAATATGGGATATCAGGAAGAAGGGGTGTATTCACACATACAAAGGCCATACACGAGGGGTCAATGCTATCAGATTTACCCCGGATGGCCGCTGGGTTGTTTCTTGTGGAGAGGACAACACTGTGAAGGTTAGTATTCCTTTTCTCTTGCAAAATAATTAATTCTATTTTCTTTGGCCGTTATTTTGGATGTTGATACATGTAATCTATAGACAAATTATGCCATTTGCCATTTTCTTCAGACAACATATAAACTAAAGTCTATTATTTCACAGTTGTGGGACCTGACTGCTGGAAAGATGCTGCATGATTTCAAGTGTCATGAGGGCCAGGTTCAGTGCATAGACTTTCATCCCCATGAGTTTCTGCTAGCAACAGGTTAGTGATCTTCTTTTGTACTCATCAGTCATGTGTTGAGCTGGAGTTATTAGCTGTATATTACAGTATGGGTGTCAATATCGTCGGTGTATTCTGATGGTCCCTCGAGGTATTGGATTATTGTTTATATATTGAAGTGCCATTTTGTCATCCTACAGCTCAACATAGGCCATTGCTTCATTGTAGGCTGCATCTTTCTTGCTATGGATAGTAGTTTTACCTGCTGTTTTCATTTCTTATTGAAATCGGTTTACCTATTATCTGGTTCTTAACTGGATCAGTTTGATCATTGGATACCCTGGTGTCTGCTGCTTTGTGTTGTGTAATGGGGCAAGAAAATCTATAAATAATAAATATAAGTTGGAATATGAATATCTTTCTGAGATATCTTTCTGTGACTTAAGATGGAATATCCGGATATATCTAGGTTTTGAATCTCATTGATGTAGGACAATCAGAAGCCATATGGATATAAGAAGATATCTGGAATCACTCTGGCCATGGCATCATGCCAGACATGATTGGAATCACCACAATAGAGAAATTAGAAAGATTCTTTTACTAACTCTGACAGTAAAAGCTTACAAAGTAGTCCCCGTAGGCTAATTGGGTGGGACATGAGTCCGGAAAGATACACATTAATATACTTACAAATTCTAGCAACTAATTTGTGAGACCTAAACACATTACTTTTTTAACTGAGAGAGACTCAACCATGGAATACAAGCTGCATCGGGTGTGTTGTGCGATCAAACTCAAGGGAAAATTTTATAGGACGGCAATAAGGCCAACAATGCTTATGGCACGGAATGTAGGGTGGTCAAGCATCACCATGTGCAAAAAATGAGTGTAGTGGAGATGAGAATGCTTCGTAGATATGTGGGCACACGAGAAAGGACATGATCCAGAATGAGGATATCCAAGGTAAAGTAGGAGTGGCCACAATTGAAGATAAGATGAGAGAAAATCGGTTAAGGTGGTTTGGACATGTGAACCGAAGACCTGCAGATGCTCCAGTTAGAAAATGCAATTATGAGATAGAGGCTCAAGGTAAAAGGGATGAAGGAAGAGACTTTAAGAAAAAAACATGGAGTAGTTGGAGCTAACAGAAGATTTGGCGCAAAACCGAGCACAGTGGCGTTTTAGGATTCATATAGCCGACCCCACTTTTAGTGGGATAAGGCTTTGTTGTTAATATTTTTGTTAAAGAACATTGTTGAGTTTTTCTATTTTTGACACATTTTTCCTTTCCAAACGTAGATTTGTATGTCTGAAATTTCAATATCAGTGCTGATTTTACTTTATTGATCGCCTTAAACTCTACCCATAGAAAAGTCATGTACATATTTTACCATGTTCTGACCTTGACGTCTTTGAGATTCCCCAAAACACCAATGACTGACAAGTGAATTTTCATGTATGTATCCTATTTTAATGGGAACTTGCGAGTCGATCTGTCTGGCTCTTTTGCTGCTGTCAATGTTGGTTATGAAAGTAACAATAATAGTGTCATTTCAAAGTTGTGTGGTTTGTTTCAATTATCAATAAATGTGCATAACATGCTGCTCAAATCATATAAAGTGCTTATTACTTCTGCTTTTATTCCAGCATGTGAACTGTAAACTCTGGTAATCTGTAATCATTTACACTGCACATCTGTCCTTGTACAGTATTTCACATATATTGCTTTCTTCTCCCTTCCTCACTTCCTTTCAGGTTCAGCAGATAGGACAGTCAAATTTTGGGACCTCGAAACCTTTGAGCTAATTGGCTCAGCTGGACCTGAGGTACCGTGTACCTCATGAATACTGCTCTTGGCTCTTAATTAGTAAAAGTATTGGTCCATATTGCCAAGAAATTAAGATTCTCATGATTTTCTTTCTATAAGGAGATTATCTATCTCATTTCTAGTTTCTAACAGACAACTGGAGTGCGTTCTTTGACTTTTAGCCCGGATGGGAGAGTCCTACTCTGTGGATTGCATGAAAGTTTAAAGGTAAGCTCATATAATCCTTCATAATAATCAGGATTATCAGGTATGCATACTTTATAATTTTACTATGTAGGTTTTCTCGTGGGAGCCAATAAGATGCCATGATGCTGTGGAGGTGGGATGGTCTCGATTGTCAGATCTTACTGTTCATGAGGGAAAGCTTCTTGGATGCTCATACAATCAGAGTTGTGTTGGAGTGTGGGTTGTAGACATCTCGGTATTATTCAGTTTATCTTTGTTCTTGGAGTGTTTTCTTGGTTTCTAGCCCTGGTGCTATTAACTATTGATTTCAAACTTATCTGTTGCTTGGTATAGCGCATAGAACCGTATGCAATTGGTAATGCCAGCAGATTGAGTGAGCACTCAGAATCTAAATCATTGTCTGGTGGGAATCTCTCCGTGCTCAATGAAAATGCTGCCAAATCTAGTTTGGGCCGGTTATCTATTTCTCAAAATTCAGATTCTTTAGTGAAGGAAACAAAGTCTCTTGGAAGGTTATCAGTTTCACAGAATTCAGATCTCGTTAAGGAGCCAAAAATTATTGCATGTAGGCAAACTATTAGCCTTTTTAATTTTTAATTTTTGCGGTGTCAATGAGATTCTCAGATTTTTTTTTTATCACAGATCTTACCTTAGCTTGTTTACATTTCTTATGTTATTACTTCATTCTGATGTTGACTTTTTAATGCCTGATGATTATCCTCTGAATGAAGCCACAGGAAGTTTTCCTGTTACTCCTCAAAGGATCAATTTGAATTCCAGTCCAAAAACTATTGCGGCTAGTTCAGTGGCAGTTCCTACTGTAACAACCCTGAAGAGGAGTTCTACTAAGACCCATTCAACAGCTAATATTCCAACATTTAACAAGTCTGATGTCATACCTGTAATTGTGCCAAGAACTAGTATGAGGTCAGAGCTGTCAGCTGAATCTAGAAAAGAGGTCGGCATTGCTGGAAGACCACTGGCGTTATCTTTGCAGTCAAAGGCAACTGATCTCCGGAAGTTGTCCAATAGCAGAGAAGAAGTGGATAAGCCAGCTGTGTCTGAATCCCCTGCTTCTAAGGCTATTGAATTAAGCAGTGCGGCAGATAAGAATGGCTTCTCAACAGTTATAAATTCAACTCGGGAAATACATGCTGAAAAAAACACAAAGGATGATATATGTTTTGCGCCTGGGAAGCTTGAAACAAGTTCAATGATGGAGCTGACTGCAAGTTACCAGCATGAAAGTTGTATGTATCTAATCTTGGTAGCACGCTTTCCACTCATATCCAATATATTCAATATATTGTCATTTAGTCTAATTTTGGATCTTGATTCTTGGGGTGGTTGTTTTGAAGATGTTTATACATCATTGACATGTCTATAATGAGCCATACTATCGTAAGTCTGATGATTTTCTAGTCTCTGCAACACAAGCCTTCAATGTGTGAACACTGGAGATTATATTGATATTTTAAATATCTTTATGGGCAGAATATTGTAAATATTAAATTTATAATATCAGCTGCTCAAACCTTCATGTGTGTGAATTGGGGAGGTCGCCCTCCCCCCTGCCTGACCCCTTACTTAAATAATTGTTTTGTGGTACCAAAATAATGTTATAGCCTTATAGGTTTCTAGTATTATCTTGGAAATAAAACAGTTTTCATAATCAGTTGTGAAGGTTGTACAAGGCTGGTAGAATGAACCAAGCATACAGTAGAACCACAAGCATCTCATTTCCTCAAATGATTGATAATCAATACTTCACGTAGGTTTTTATCAGATAGTCACGCAAAGAAAGGAATTGTCACTAGTGTGAAAGCAAGCAGATGGACGGCTGATCATGAAAACCAAAATAAGCAACTAACCCTTTGTGGATGGTATTGCCAACCAAGGGACTGGGAAAATTCCTTACTCTGAAAATGGATTCTCCATATGCGCAGTCTGAATGGCTGTTATAAGAACTTGTGTATGTTTTGCATATTCATTGCCGTCATTTCCCATGTGTTTTAGTTTGGTTTCTCTATTGTATAGTATTTTATTCTATATTATCTGTAATGTTTTCCTTAATGACTGATGGCATTGTACATGTGGGTTTGTCTATCTTTTTCATACCTTTGAGACCGAGTGTCGTTGTCAAACCTTAAGCTTCAATTTTTTTTCACTTTTGTTTCTTTTTTGTTATTAAGATGAGGCTCCAGGGCACAAGGTGATTAGAGATGCACATTTTGCTGAAGGTCAAAGAGGAGGTATAGTGTTTTTGCTTGTGCGTCATTTATAAGACTAGTCTAGTGAAGTATGACCCAAGCTCTGTATGGTATATCTAGGGAGAATGCGCTCAATCGCTGTAAATTGGGAGAAAAGAGAGAGAAATTCTAACTACGAGGGACCTACTTCCAACGGTACCATGGGAACAGCATCTGCACCAAACATTATCCCTTTAATTGCGGTATGGCCACATCTTTGTTCTGCCTTTTGGTGCCATCTTTCTTTCTTGATACACATCACATATTGTACTTAAGAAAATGACATGGGAATATTCTGTCATTTTTTAAAGAATGACATTAACCATGAGATAATTTAATTGCAAATTGATTGCCCAATTCTCAATGTACTTTTCTTTCCCCATAATGTCATGATATGAGGACTGACTAGAAACCATGGATAGAGCACTGTAGTAGAGACCATGGAACTGTATAAGATTGATCATTTTCTCATGATAGCTTCTGGATGGTGTTCCGTTTTGGTGGACAAAATTTGTAACCTATGCCATCTTCTTTTTGTTTGAAGTTTAAGCAACGAGGTTATCCTACATCTACTGAAAAAGAAACAGTGACTGCTAGTGATGAGGATGCTATTGCAGATCTCCTGGAAAAACACAATCTATTTGTTGGCTCCATGCAATCTCGTCTTGCCAAATTACAGGTTATATTTATTGGTTTTGAGACTATTTTTAAGTGTTTATGTGGTGCTATTGTTTTCTATGTGCATCTTTTCTTTCTTTACATGAATTTTGGGCGTTGGTAAGTTGATGGGAGCTCAATGCTTGTTAATTGGGGTTGTCAATAAAGCTTAGATCAACTATCTTTCAATAATTCATTGTATTCCATCTTTCTTCCTTCTATAGAATTTCTTGAGCTTTATTTTTCTGTTTGCAACTTTGTAGCCACAGAAATGCAAGATCTTTTGAATGTTTTTTTAATAGCAGTTATTTCAGTGTTTATTTTTTATTTTTTTTATGCTAGTAGTGTTTTGAATGGCAGATAAGGTTGGGGATAGATAGGGGCCTAGGGTTTGGGATAGGTTTCAAACTAATGGTTCCGTGTAGGAGGTTATATAAGAATGGCTGAGCTGCAATGAGGAACTACCAATCAGTGCTCAGTTACAATAATAATAGTGACAATTTGCTGACAGAATACATTTAACTATCACCTAATAAATTCATGAATGTTATTGGTAGCCCTTTGCAGGTAGTCTATAGATATTGGGAAAGGAATGATGTTAAGGCAGTCCTTGGTGAAATGGAGAAGATGGCTGATCATGCTGTAAGTATAGAACTGAAGTTTTTCTTGAGCCCTCAATTTCTAGATACTATTGAATGTGGAGCAATCATCCCTTTTAGTTATTGTATAGAATTAAAGTTTCTGTATAATGTTTGTGCTTTTAATCCAGGTCATTGCAGACGTAGTTGGCATTATGACAGAAAAATTTGATATTGTCACGCTGGATATATGCACTTGTCTTCTGCCACTCCTCACTGGCCTTCTAGAAAGTAACATGGATAGGTAAGAAGTTTTAGCAGTATCTTCCGTTTTTCTCTTTTTATTTATTTGGGGTCTTTGTCGTGGATTCAGGTAGTGGGCCTTCTAGAATCTTAATGACATTAAACAGCTTCCAGAAACTTTTCTTCTTTATATATTCATTTTGAGTTTTAGTTATGATCAGCTGCACATAAGTAATAAATTTGTGCTTTGGTTTTCCTCTGTTATATCTGAGTTATGGGATACATTCCCCTTTTTACTTGTTGTCTTTTTCTTTTGTTCTATCGCATAAGGGGGCTCACTATGTCATAGGTGTCCTCTGCTCCCCAATGTTTTCTAAAGTGCTATGCATACACATAGAAGTATCATCCATTCATTTGTTATGTTATAACTTTCTGTGGATTTCTGAGCGTGTCGCACTTTTGGCTTTGAAATTGGAAAAGCTGGTGCAAGTTGTCTCTGGGAAACCAGTCTAATATTTCTTTCAACTAAATATGCTTTGTGCTTTTGAAGTGATTTATTTTCAATCATTTCTTTTAGGAGTGATGCTCCGCCACCACATTATTTTTTTCCATTTAAAATGGAATGGCATGTGGATTTCTGGTGCACTACGGGCACCATATTCACAGGTTTGATATGAATGAAATAGTGACATGCCATCGATTGCCCATAAAATTTCACTAACGAGAACAATTGTTTATGAAATCAAGAAAAAAAAAGGCGGGGTAGGGTGTTGGTGGCTGTGAAAGAGGGGCCTCTAATAGCAATTTTCCGGTGAAGGATGGATGTTACCTGGGTGAAGAATATTTAGGATCCTGGGTCTGGTTGCTTTGTGGTAGAATGACAGACCCCTTGTAGTAGTCAAGCTGAATTGGATAGGCAATAATAACATTCCTGATTAGCAAATAAATTCACAGCCATTCTTTACTAGGTTTTGTGCTCGGGATCTTTCATCTGCAATTTTGATACTCATTATTTGACGGGCCTGATCTTTATTCAGGCATTTAGGCATTTCTTTGGACATGCTGCTCAAGTTGGTTAGAGTATTTGGTTCTGTGATCTATTCAGCAATATCTGCATCATCATCTGTTGGCGTTGATATTGAAGCCGAGAAAAGGTATGCTTTTAATTGTTCTGATATACATTTTTCTTTACCTTATATCTAGATTTAAGCATGATCAGCTTTGAGGTGGCTATCTTTTTGAAATGGTTATCCTAGGCTGGAGCGTTGCAACATCTGTTTTATGGAGCTTGAAAAGGTCAAATGCAGTTTGCCTGCTCTTACCAGGTGCCTGTTTTTCTTTAGTTTGCTTCAATACAGGGGTTTTTTTCCCTCATTTAATGAATTATGCTGGAGATGTCAATACTCTTTTGTGCGTTCTTTTTTACCCATAGAAGAGGAGGATCAATTGCAAAGTCTGCACAGGAGTTGAGTTTAGCTCTTCAGGAAATTTCATGACTGAAAAAGTGTGCATAGTGAAGGTGCAGTATGGAGGGAGTTTGTGCATTTTGGAGTTGTGAACCCCTCTTCTCTCTTGCAACACCGCCCTGATGGTTCAATGCTCTCTGTGTTGTGTGGCCTGGCAGGCTCGGGCAGTCCCTGATTGTACATTAATCCTAAGTGGAGAACTGGTACAAGCTAACTCTAAACTATTAACTAAAACGAGAGGCTAATTGACGACGTGTCACTCTACTCAGTGGAGATCGCTCCACTCCGTTTCACTCGTAACCCAACATGGCAGCATCCAATCGTATCGTCTTTTTTTATGGGTTAATCTGAGCATCAAATTGTATCCTTTGGCCGCATTAACAATTATATATTGGTAAATTATATTTTGCACTCTCAAGTTTGCCTGCAATGGCAATCTCATATTGCGTCTTTTAAACATTGCAATGTCATACACAAATTAATGTCATACATCTGTTAGTCAATTCGTCAATTTGATCATTAAATAATAATGTTTTAACTGTGTGTCCCAAATTTTTATTGATAATGATGTCAAATTTGTGCCATGTGGACAACAACTAATTAAAATTATATAAAAAGAGACTTCGGATGCGGTCCCTAACTACCAATGTTCTTTGATTGAAACTTTGGTGGTTTTTAGTTTTTTAAGTCCTTGACATTAATGTGACAATGTATTTTTATGTAGGTTTTTGTATTTTTAAATTAAAAATTAAAAATTATAATTGTTTATATTAATGAGATTTTAAATAAAACCTATAATTTATGAGATTAGAAATATTGAATATATAAACAATTAAACATGGATACATTCGTCAAAACTAACAAAAAAAATTATTGTATCAAAACACGAGTACATTTTTCAAAAAAAAAAAAAAAAGGTTTAATAACATTATTAAATTTCTTCTATTAAACTTGGCATGGATACATTCTCAAATTAACGAAATAGAATGTACTCATATAAGTTTAAAAAATGGATTAGAAAAAAAATTGAATGAATTTTATACAAAATGGGTACATTTTATGTTAAAAAATTGTACATTTTACATATAATAAATTGGTATATTTAAAATGAGTACATTTAAGATTAGAAAAAAATTGAAAAATTATAAGAGTGTACATTTAAGATTAAAATATTGAAACGCTTTTTATAAAAGAGTGCTGCATTTTTTCTTTTTTGGAAAACAAAGAGTGCTGCATTTACTTGCAAATATGATCTCTTGTTTTCAAAACGTAAGCGATTGGAAGGTGAAATGCGTATGCAGAACAGTGAACCAATAAAGGCAGGCACTTAACTCTTAAGCGAGGTAGTTGAAATGCATACGCAGAAAACACTGAACAATGTATAATTTGGGTGGAGGCGCCTATGGATTAGAAAGCAGCTTCCATTAACATTCCAAGTCCCCCGAGACAGCATTACTTTAGTATGAACCGTAATGGCAAAATAAAAAAAAAAAAAGAAAAAAAAAAAAGAAAAAAAAGTAACCGTTTATTAAATTATTTAGTCTGGGGTTCTCATAGCTGGTTTTAGACAATGATAAGCTATAAGCTCGTCAGCTGTCACCACTCCAGATCTGGCCCTTCTCCAGATTGGACTTTGTATAAGTTGCACGGAGTTTAAGCTCAAAGATTAATGCTCAAACATGGCCTAAGCTTGAACCAAACTGGAGTGTTCTCCATCTTAACAATCATTTAGTTCAATCTATTAAGAAAAACTAAGGCAATCGATTGATGAACAACAATAGTCTCTGTGCCTGTGAAATGAAACAAGGAGGCAAAACAATCTGTTTCAACTTCTTGTTGCGAATGAAATTTGTTGCTATTATTTCATTCGCAACAAATTTTTGTCAGAAGCTGCATCAATGCGAATGCAACTTTTATCTAGCAGGAGGTGAGGAGGTTAGGCAGGCTAACCAACAAGAAAACTGCAGATTGCTCAATGCTCGAGAAATAATAATAGATCAGACTGATCCATGTGAATGTGATTAAATACGTACAATCAAGTGCAGTTGCAGTTTCTTTGAAACGAGACAGAACTAACTGCTATTACAATTATAATTATAAATATAACTATAATTTATTTGATATATAATGTGTGAGGTGGGGGAGAGAATGATACCGAAATTGATTAAAGATATTCGAACTCGTCCTCCTTGAGATGGGCAAAGAACTTAACTGCGCCACGGCCTTGAACGTCGACGACGAACTGCACCTTATAAGGGAGATTGGCTGAAATCCGCTTGCCCTTCCACAGCCCAACGTACTGCTTCAGCTCACCTTCCATGCCAGTAATGTCTACCTCCGGAACTCTGGGCACGTGGTACACCTTCAGAGGCACCTTCACTGTAACCCTAGATCCGATCTTGGAGGAGGCTGCGGCGGCGGTGGCTTCATCTGATGATGTTGATGGAGATACATCGGCGGCAGCGACCTCGCAAATTACCCTTCTACTTAATTTCCTCCTCCGCGGGCAGTGGGCAGGAGGGGTGGGAGTGAGTTTGTGATGTGAAAAAGAAACTGCCCAACAAGAAGGGAAAGAAAATGAGAACGATTTCATCTGTCCCACATCTGCTACTGCGCTCAGGGATGAAGAGGCGGCGGCTGCCACTGTTGCGATACTCATTGCTCCTGTGTCCATCTATCTTCCACTTATCTAGTAAATCCCTCTCCGTGAACGCACACCCAGTCTTTCTTTTGCTTTCTTTTTTTCTCAACTCGCTCTCCAAACCCCATGCCCCACACGAAAATTCTTCGAATTTGGCTAAAGTTGGAGAGATTTTTTAATGTGACCAATACACGGTATCATTTCGTGTCATTATATAAATGGTGAGATATGTGTGTTAAAAAGTTAATAACTTAACACTATGTTTGGGTGAAGAAATTTAAAATTATTAAGGAATTTAAAAATGACGGAAATTGAAATGACGAGATTTTATTTTCTAGAATTTGTAAATTTTCTTGTTTGGTTAACCTAAAAAAACAATGGAATTGAATACGGAATTTGTTATTTTTAAACTATCAATCATAGAAATTGAGAAATGACACCTATTTACATGGAATTTGAACTTGGGATTTGGAGGTCCCAAATTCCAAGTTTTTTTTCCACACAGAAATTCTAAATTTCTATGTTTATGAATCCAAACAAGAGAATTGGTGCCTGTCAATTTATAAATTCTAACTTTTACCAAAATTCTATGTTTATTTCCTTCATCCAAACATAGTGTAAGGGAATGGTTATTGACAGTCCAAAAATCTCATTCTACATTCCAAACTTTCTATATTTGGAAAGAAAAATACACTTGTGAGTAGTGTAGATAGAGATTTTTTGAGTGCCAATAACACTTCCCTAACTTAAAATATAAAATTTTCCACCACTTATATAAAAACATGTGGTGTACTACACATATTTCCGTCACAGTAAAAATTTTCTAAAGTAGACCCTTATGTCTAGGCCAATCTGATATAACCACAACTATTGAGTAATACTAAAAAGCTCTTCATTTAAAGGTCAATCTGCAATTTACCAATAACGCTTCTTTCTGCAACTGTGCATATCAACCCTTACTATGAGATAATGAGAGACACCACACAACTCAAATGGGGTTACACAAAAATCAAGAATGGAGGACAAGCTTTATTGAAGGTGTTAAGAGACAGCAACCAATATATCTGATGGTGATTGGATCAAGATGAAGATGAGCGATGTTTTATGGTAAAGAAGTCTATAATTTCCTTTGCCAATGAAGATGAGATGTTCAATCATGGGAGTTTGGTCATGGGTACTTCGATCAAAGGGAGTCTAGTCAAGAGAAGTTTGGTCAAGAGGCGTTCGATGGAAGGTCGAGTCATGGGTACTTCGATCAAGGAAGCTTGGTTAAGAGAAGTAGGAACTTGGTCAAAGAGAAGTTTGATTAAAGGGAGTCTGGTCATGAGTAGTTCGACCAGGGGGAGCCTAGTTATGAGTAGTTTGATCAGAAGGTGCTTGGTTATGAGTAGTTTGATCATGGGGAATCTACCATGAGTAGTTCAATTAGGGGGAGCCTGGTTACGAGTAGTTTAATCAGAGGGAGCCTAGTTATGAGAAATTCTATCAATGGTAATTTGATAAAGATGAGCAATCCTATTTTGGTATACCTTTCTAATGGTCTGGAAGGGGAAATTGGTAGGTTTTTCCATCCCATGATGAGTTGACATAAGTTTATTAGGAATTATAGTCTTAGAGGATTTATTTGTTTTCCCAATTGGAGTGGTTTCTTTATTTGGAGTTGTTCTTCGAATTGGAGTTGTTTTCCCAATTGGAGCTGTTTCCCAATTGAAGTTGTTTACCCAATTTAAATTGTTTACCTGAAGTTGTTTTCCAATTGGATTTGGTTCCTCAATTAGAGAAGGATTCATAACTAAATTCCACTTAAGATTAGTAATCCTTATTGAAGAAGATCGTTATTATGTCTATATAAATAGGCTATTGTAGTAGTTTTGAATTGGAGCAAAACAATAAGTTGGATACCACTTAAGGAGTCAGAGTGAGAGAAGGGCAAAATGTGTGCGAGGGAAAAGAAAAGAGATAAGAATGTATTTCTTCTTCTTGTTCTTTCATGTTTTTCGTCAAGTCTTAATCCTAAAGGTTAGACAAGATTATTTATTATACTCATTATTGATATAGTGAAAGATTGTTGTTGTTGTCCCGTGGACGTAGGCACATATAACTGAACCGCGTTACTTTTTTTTTATTTTTTATGTTGATTTATCTTGGTTATTTCTTTTCGATTACCCGAGTGTGTTCTATTTTTCTCATTTTTAAACGTAATATTGACAACTTCTTTTACTTGCTGCATTATTCACAATTCCTTTTTTGCGGCTCCTCTCCTAGCTACATCATATCCTACCTCTTACCACCCAGTCATTCTCCCCCTCCACGCCCCTGCTCTTAACCGCTGCAAGAATTTCGTCGCCCCTCTTATTCAACCGATGCAGCACTTCCATGCTCATTAGGGGCAAATCTAGAAATTTAGTATTGAATGGGCAAAATACATAAGCTTACAAGTGATTGTACCAAGACATTTAAAATTGACTATCAATCAATCAATCACAATTCAAATTCACTATCAATTCATGAAAACATTCAAGTTAATAATATATCTTTAACATCACAAAATCACAATAACCATACTATCCAATTCTCTAATCATATTCTACTAAATCACAAATCAAAATAACCACCAATTCACCATCCAAAAAAACTTTAGAAACTAACAAGTAACAATGGGAATTATACAAAAATAGAAATACATATTGAAACTATGAAATTAAGGATTTAAGTTAAAAATATATACTTGTTCTTATCTATATTTCTTTATATATACTTGTTCTTATCTATATTTCTTTATTGGTGGGTGGATCTTAGCATTAGAGGCGTCAAAGTGATTAAGAAAGAAAGTGAAAATGGATAATTTTGAGCGTTGATAAAGTACAATAGGGTTTGAATGGGAGAAATATGGAAAAAATGGTTGTTGCCATCGAGTCAAAGGAGGGATCTGAAATCTTGAAGGAACAACATGCTGTTGCTTTGTTTTTTAAGCAACACATCTCGTTTTTTGTAAAACATAAGTTATAACTAAGGACCAAACGAGGTTGTTTTGGTACAAGGGTTTTTTTTTTTTTTAATAAATTTCTTCTTCCTCCTTGAATCCATGGGTGAGAAAAACTGCTCTTTGTATGAGAATTTTCCAGGGCTGAGTGGTTAGCTGCCCACCCTTGATTCTCATGCTAGAATGTTATTCGTTGAGAATATATTGTGATGCAGGACAAAACGTTCTTAAGGAGACGAGGGATAGATGACTTGTGATTCGCTCAATCAGCTAATCGTGGATTCTCTCACACGACCAAGCCAAATGCTTGATTTTAGAAGGGGAAATCACTCTCTTCAAATGCTCAAGGCAACTAATTTTTTAATTCATTCCAGTCTCTTTTCTCAAGGGTTTAATACATATATTTATAAGGAATACAACACAATGAAACTCTAGTCCAAATTGGACTTTTGCTCTACCCAAAAATATTTAAAATATTCTTATATGACTACTTAATTATTTGTGTTGCTCTAAAACTCAATTAAATATATTTGATGAATCCAATACGCATGAGACTCGTGGTAGATTCCAATACATGCATGTGAGATTTGGTTATTGCAACATTCTCCTCTTCTCTGAAGAAACTTGTCCTTGAGTTTAAATATTTGTTGACTCCGTTATAATCTTGAAACTGATTTTTACCTTTCCATGCGAACAAGTACTTGGAATATTTTCTTTTTCTTGAAGTGGTAAATTCATGCTCCATGAAAAATCTTGCAATCCAACTGATATCAATCTTCATTTGATTGACTAAATCAACTAAAACTTGAGAAGCTTTCCAATTAAAAATATCAAAACCAATAAAATCAACGTATTCATAAATAACATCTTCCTTCATATCAACAATATCTTGGAATTTGATATCTCCCACTTCAGTAATGTCACCGACTTCCTTCAAAGATTCGAGAGATGAAAACCCTTCTTCTCTCCCACCGAAACTTTTGTTATTACTCAAGTTAAACCCGTCACAAATTTCACAATTACTCAAGCAACGATCAAATAAGGGAGGCATACTCAAATGAATTAAAGATGAAGCCTCAATATTTTCACACCCATAGTTTGAACTAAGATAATCCAAACTAACCGTATCTTGTGCCACTTCATGGTAAAATGCTGAACAAAAATCTCTTTCTTCAGTTGACTCAAACCACATAGTGTTATCATGAAAAAGGTCAACACATTGCAAACAAATGCCTCCCTCCCCTTTGGAAGCTACAACGCCTCGTCGTCGATTTTCGATGCGAGAAATTTGATTGGTGAGATGTCGATGTATCCTCTTAATCTCTTCCATGTCGTCATCAACATACTTGTCATAAACTGGTGGAGAATTCCAATCAACCAAGCTAATCTGTTCAATTATTTGATGTTCAAATGGATGAAAAATATCAGCCATGATCTTCTAATGCAGTGGAAAACCTGCTCTGATACCACTTGATGCAGGACAGAACGTTCTCGAGGAGACGAGGGATAAATGACCTGGGATTCGCTCAACTAGGGGCAACGAAGCTCTCTCACGTTGCTAATCGTGGATTCTCTCACACGACCAAGCCAAATGCTTGATTTTAGAAGGAGAAATCACTCTGATTGATGTAGTAACCAAATCTCTCATGCATGTATTGGAATCTATCAAGAGTCTCATGCGTATTGGATTCATCAAATATATTTAATTGAGTTTTAGAGCAACACAAATAATTAAGTAGTCATATAAGAACATTTTAAATATTTTTGGGTAGAGCAAAAGTCCAATTCGGACTAGAGTTTCATTGTGTTGTATTCGTTATAAATATATGTATTAAATCCTTGAGAGAGGAGACTGGAATGAATTAAAGTATTATTTGCCTTGAGCATTTGAAGAGAGTGATTTCTCCTTCTAAAATGCTTGGTCGTGTGAGAGAATCCACGATTAGCGATGTGAGCAAACTCCATTGCCCCTGGTTGAGCGAATCCCATGTCATTTATCCCTCGTCTCCTTGAGAACGTTCTGTCTTGCATCATATTGTGATATATGTTAAAAAAATGAGACAAATTTGTGAATCACTCATTTGAGATAGTTGTTCGGAATTATGGAGTTGAGATAATAGTTCGAAATTATGGAATTGAGATAATTTGAAAGAATCTTTTGTGTAGTTGAGTTTAACTTTTGTTAGGTACCAGGTCTCAAGTTAGCCTAAAGTGCATAAGATTTTTATCGGGTATTTTGGAGTTGGATAGAAGAAGTTAAAGAAAGATGACTAAAAAAAGAAAAAAATTGGAATGATTGACTTACAAGTGTTGGTTTATGTAACAGAGCTTTCACACAACCACTGCAGTGGTCAAATGCATGGTATGGAAAATACATGTCTACTTGTTCTATTATATAGATTAACAGGTTGAGTAATTGAAGTTAATTAGTTGCATTATGAAATATAACCCATATAGTTGATTATTGATAACATGTTATAATTGAATTATGTGTTACATGACATTTAATTTAGTTTTGTCAATTAATGTTCATGTATATATTGGGTTTTTTTTTTTAATAAGGAATGTCCATATTGAGTTGTTAAAATTCACCACTCCATATTTTTGCAGGTTTATGAACTAGACAATCAAAATAATAGGCGGGATGAGATCAAATTGTTTATTTAGCTTAGTTGATAGAGTGTTGTGTTTTTACTTATGCGTTTTGGATTTGAAAATGTCATTTCTCCAAATTATTGTAATAGTTTGAACTCTCTCCTCTCTTTTTATAATAATATATATATATTTTAAAAAAAGTTCTTTTTATAAGAGAGATTAATTTGACCCTATTTTAGTTTCCTTTTAATTATTAATTAACTCACTTTACATTTATGAATTTTTATCAATTTCGTGTCTGCGGTGTGTCGTTTAAATTAAAAACTAACTGACCGGTAGGTTAATGAGACTTTAACCGTTCACTTGGACCCACTCTGCAATGTCTAAACGAACACCCTTGTAAAAATATTAAGCAAATTAAACAACATTTGGTCATTGAACTAATCAAACAAATAGACGAAGACTATATTCCTTAATGGCAATGAACTTTTTCAGAAGAGAAATCAAACAGTGAAACGATTGTTTGCCTCTCTGCAATTTGTCTGCCATTTCACCCAACCAGTCATTGCATGCTAAATGTAAAAGAGAAAACTAGTATTTGGAGGGAAGGTTGTTAATTTCTTATTTGGTTTCTACTTTTTTTTTTTAATTTTCAAGAGTGTTTTTTTATACTCTCTATGTGGCACAAAATTATTAGTTATGTGTAGTTCTTGTATGGTAGCCCATCATAGAAAATTTAATGAATTTGACGAGAGACTACATTGATATACGGTAGTTAAATCTAAAAATAATTTTGATTGATTTTTCAGTTAAATGATCAAATGATGAATTAGATCAATTTCAAAATTATTTATGATAAAAAGTGTGTCGTTAAAATAAAAAAATTATTAATATCAAAAGAAAAAGTACAAGGATGTGATATCTACATATCCTATTTTACTTCTCACACTCATTTTTAATTTTTGACTGTCGGATTGAATGAATTTTAAAAGATTAATAGACATAAATTATCAAAGAATGTGTGAGAGTCTAAACACCCAAAGTACAAAATAGAAAAACTTCCACGACCAACTGGTCCAAATGGAACGACTCCCTAAGATAATAGGGGAGCTAGCTCCGTTTCAGTTCCTGTCCTTTACCCGGTGAATAGAAAAAGAGAGGAAAAACTGATAATTGAGGGCCGACCCCGACGCGGACTGACTGAAGAAGAGGAAAGCGGGCTGATTTTCCTTTTCAGGTCTGATTGAGTGTGCGACTTTGTATTCCGAAGGATCGCCATCTCCACCTCGGCTAAGCAACAAGACGGACCTGCAGCTCAGCTCGTAAGTCGCCCCCTTCTTCCTTTTCCTCAATTCCAGCGGATTGAGTCTCGATTATTTTTCATATCTTATATTGTTGTAGTTGTAAGTGTAATTGTAATTGTAATAGGATTGTAATTATTTTTCGACTTGTTGAGGATTCCGGTCCCGGTTGTAGAAATGGCGATTTGTCCTCAATGAATCCATTTTTGATGAAGACCTCTAATTCGAAACAATATATATGCAGGGTGGTTGATCTAGTCATTTTTATGCCGCAGTTACTGTGTAATCAACGTTTCACTGTTAGAATTGGGATTGAAACTTCCTCTCCAGCTGCTGCCGCTCACCTATCCCTACTAACAACACATCTTTCGTCTGTTTTCTCGATCCCCCCTTTTGCAATTCATAAGCAGAATAATAATTCTGGTTTTACAAGGAAAAGTAAGAAGAAAAGAAAGATAAATAATATGCAGAAGAGTGGGAGTGTTTCCAAGAACAGTTTGAGAGTAACGACGCCCCAGCAGTCTCTCAGGCGACTGGGATTGTGCTCCCAGATAGCTACTGCAACTGGGGGCCAACACTCCTCCCCAATTGTCTTCCCTGAGAAACAGAAGCGACAGAAGATCAAGGCTTCCAAGACTCCAACCCCTGCCTCCACTGATGATCCCAACACACTAAAGACCTTCGAGCACAGGATTGACATTCCGGCTTCTGCTGCTGGAGATGAAAAGTCTGATCTGTTGGGTTATGTTGTCTTCACCGGAAAATTAGTGTTGGACAAAAGAAAAACCAGCAGTATAAACACTACTTCTTCTACTGATGCACAACAAACCACCTCCTCCTCTGCTGATATTCCCAACCAGGAAGCTGTTGCTGGCAAGCTTACCAGTAAGGCTTTAATTTGGGGTTCTCACATGCTGCATCTTGATGATGTCATCTCAGTAAGAACTTCCTCCTTCTATAGCTGAATGTTACAACAGCTACAAATCACAAGTCTGCCTTTCCCTCTTTGGAATGAAGTAGGAAACAATAATGTTTTTGTTTTCTTGCACAGGTTTCATACAACGTTGGTCTCAGACATTTCACCGTGCATTCTTATCCCTTGAAAAAGGGTTCTTGTGGCCTTTCATGTTTTATAAAGCCTCGCAGAAGCCGTAAGGACTTTCGATTCTCGGCTTCTAGCATAGAAGAGGCAGTTCAGTGGGTTGGGGGCTTTGCTGATCAGCAGTGTTATGTGAATTGCTTGCCTCATCCGTTGCTATCTTCTAAAAAGCAGGCTTCTTCAGAATTAATTCCAATTGATACTCCTCCTGAATTAATTTTCAAATGTAAGAAGCCGCCAAAAATGCTTGTTATATTAAATCCACGATCTGGACGTGGGCGTTCAAGTAAGGTTTTTCACAACGTCGTTGAACCTATATTTAAGGTATGATGTATATTCTGTTACCTTTCCCTATATATTGATTATAGTGCCTTTTGGTAGTCAGGAGAAGTATTATTTTTATTTGATGGATACGACTCTTAAACTGAGCTGTTGTATGTCACCCATTGATGTAGCTATCTAATAGGAAATAAGTATTTATAATTCCTCTTTGTATATTTGAACTCAGTGGTAGAGTTGGCCTGCTTCTCTAATCTTGATAGTGTTAATGCACTCTTCCAGAGCTTGTGGTCATAATTATATTCATATTGGAGCTGTGAACTGTGACAGCTTGCAGGTTTCAAAGTGGAGGTAGTTAAAACAACGTCTGCAGGTCATGCTAGGAAACTTGCCTCTACTGTTGACATTAGCACTTGTCCTGATGGTACTACTACAGAATCCAATATCAAATCACATTGCTTATTTTTGGTTTTCCTTATGCTTTCTGATTTTCTTTGTCATCTTTATAGCTTTTGCGCATTTATAATTTTTTATTTTCAGGAATCATTTGTGTTGGGGGTGATGGAATTATTAATGAGGTAAATCCTTTGCTACTTCAATGTTCCCGGTACATATCCATGATTCTTATTATTTTCTCTCCCCTTCACTCCACGACAACACCCCCCCCCCCCCCCCCCCCCAAAAAAAACAGATACTTTAACTGTCTACAACACGTCATTTTCTATCATGGGGGGCTATAGATTTTGTATCTGAAACCAAGGATGATGAAAGAATCCTTCCCAGTGTGGTGCATTGACAGAGGAAGATGGCT
Source organism: Pyrus communis (assembly GCF_041283825.1). NCBI lineage: Eukaryota > Viridiplantae > Streptophyta > Magnoliopsida > Rosales > Rosaceae > Pyrus > Pyrus communis. The sequence continues at coordinate 31,282,839 of NC_142577.1, forward strand.
CTTTGGATGAAGCTGAAATACCAGACGTGGGAGAGGATGATTTGACAGAGATCTTAGGTGAAAGTCAGTGTGGTTGGGACCGTGGACAGCAACAAATTGTAGGGGACACACAAAATGCAGGGAAATCAGATATTTAGAAGAATGAAGAGATGTTGGGCAATTGGAGTTCGGTGGGGAGCTAGTTTGTATAAAAGAAGAGAAGCTGCGGTAGGATCTGGAGTGGAGCAAGCTGGACAGTGAAGATAATTGCAAAAGATCATAATGTTTTGGAGAAGTTGGGAGATTTGACAGGCAAGTTGGACATTTTGTCGTTTCCACTTGGGGAAAAAGAAGCATTCAGAGAATTGAGTTGAAGCTGGGAGGTTAATAAAAGGGGAACCAAGCTAAAAGTTTAAAGTTGGAGTTGAGTAACTTGAGTTGTGCAAAAAGGAAATGGGAAGAAGGGGTATGGTAACATCAGTAATGAGGATTTAGGGTTTAAGCTGGCTAAATGGGATGTGGTGACGAAAGTGAAAGAAAAGGGAAGAGTCTAGGTGCGATGGAGAGAACTTGCTGAAGAGAAATAAAGCTTTACTCGGGAAATAGTTATGGTGATTTCCAGTGGAGGATGATTTTTTGGTACGATGTCATTAAGAGTAAATAGGGGCCACATGAGGATGGCTCGATTCTAACGTCATTTATAGAGGTTCAATTTGACCAGAAAAAAAAAATTGGAGATTGAAGTTTTTTTTATTTTTTATTCTGAATATTTGGATTAGGGGAATGGCGAAAGGAGAGGTGTTGGGAAGGAAGGGGGAAAAATATTTCTCTTCTCTTTTTTCTCTTTCATATAGGTTATCAAGGTCTTTAAATGCTTGTATTGTTAGTTTGTGTTTGAGCCCTCTGTCTTTTCCTTTGTCTTGGGATTGTTGGGTTTTGAAAAAATCTTGAATGACTTGGAGTTAGGAGAGTGACTGAGTTGCTTTTTGTCTTGAATCATTTAACAGTCCGTTTTCTGTGGATAAGGCTGTTTTGGGAAACCCAATTGAGTTGGGCAAAATTCTAGGTGAGAAGCCGTAGTTTTTGGGAGATAGGAAAATGGGCTTGGTGCTGTGCAGGCAATACTTTGGGGTTGCTTGGATGTAGAGAAATAGGAGTATTTTTAGTCATGCTAAGGGAAGGATTGTGAACCATTTGTGGAACACATTTTGTTTGTTAACGTCCTTATTGGCTTCAGTTTTCTCAGAATTTGAGGTTTGGTTCTTTCGTGCTATTGGAGCACTGTTGCGTACGAGTTCTTTTGTTCTGTTTTCATTGATTTTCTGTTTTGTTGTTCTCTAGTCAGGTGTAGTTTTAGGGAACATCTTGTCCCCTGTGCTGCAGTTTATTTTTTCTTTTTAATGAATATCTTGTATCTTTTAATAACAAAAATGAAAAAACGTCGCATTTATATTTTTTGGAGTTTGACGGCTAAGAAATTTGAAAAATAAAAAAATTCCCATGTTCTATTTTCTTCTTCTGTTTTGGCTTGGTTGACTTCAATGGATTAAACTTTGGCCTTTTCTTTATTTATACATTTTCATTAACTTTATTTCTGTACAGGTTCTAAATGGTTTACTAAGTAGAGACAACCAAAGAGAAGGAATTTCTATACCAATTGGGATTATACCTGCTGGTTCTGATAATTCATTAGTTTGGACAGTCCTTGGAGTTAGAGATCCAGTTTCTGCTGCAATGGCCATTGTCAAGGTAATGTATTTAGGGTTCATGATGTTAATAAAAGAAATTAGATTACATTCAGTTGTAGTGTACATACTACAAAGTAGAATTTTCCATCAATTAGGCTGACTTCCCATTTTAGACCAACACCAAATAGATGCTCGCATGAACTGAAAAACTACCCTACACGCAAGGCAAAATTACAACCACATCGTAAGTCATAGATCCGTGTGTCTCACTTTTCTTTTTCGTGTTGCCATGACTCGAACCTTACTCTGAAATATCAGCCTAACATCACCAAAGTCATAAAATCGGCAAAAAGAGTTAAAAGGCTATTTCCTTCTAAATAGTAGCATGGAGGACATGGAGGGAAGGAATCAGTTTGAGCTATAACATATCCAGAGTTTGAACTGCCAACCATTCAGATGGACCCACAACATTTTTTTTAACAAACACAATTGTGATCGAGGCACGATTTACTTGGCAAGCACACAATTGTGACTGATTGGCAATCACAGAGTTGTGATTGAGTCATGGTGTACTTTGTTGTTATTCTAATGTATGTATTGAATTCTGTTTAGAGTTTATTATCTAGGCCTAAGAGTTGAAGGCTTAAAACCCAAATATACTAAACATGACAATACACTATAGTCGTAAAAACATATTAATAGAAAATTAATACTTCTACAATGAAAAACAAAGTCTCTTTTGGTACCTTATCCAAATTTTCTGTAGTTATTTGGTATTCAACCTCGTACCAATTAGGTCTTAACCTCACTTTCTTATGTGTGCATGGGAAGCTCTCTAAATTTGCTGCAGTCAGTTTCCTATCAACTAGGTGAGTGTGTGACCAATGCAACTTACTTTGTAACAGTTAAAATATTGTAAAACACTAATTAAGTAGACTCTTCACCCTTCTATGCCTTTGCCAATAGCATGAAATGGATAAGGGATGGCTATTCGACACCCCAAATACATCGAAGGGAAGACAATCAAATTCAACACTTGTGAATACCCAACAATATTCCAGCTAACTTTTTATCAGCTGCATTGCATAAACATTTAAGATCCCATTATTTATTATCTCCATTTTTTGAGTTATGAAATTACCTATCAGCTACATTTATCTGTAAGGTTGTTGACACATTTGAAAACTAAAAAGTATTCATTGAAGTAGAAATTATGTGCTGTTTTCTTGGTTTCAGGGGGGTCTTACAGCTACAGATGTTTTTGCTGTTGAGTGGATTCAGACTGGCGTTATTCACTTTGGGATGACCGTCTCATATTATGGTTTTGTGAGTGATGGTAATTCCTTACGCATATGATTAAGTTCCATCTAGATATTGAGTGATGGTATTTCGTAATGCATATTTATTAGCAAACTTGGTGGCTAAAGTCTGTTAATGTGATACTTTGTCTGACTCTGATTCTCATGATTAATTAGACGCTGTTGGGATTTAGCAAAACTACTTTAATTGGATTGAATGTTTTGGGTTTTTCTAAGTATATATTGTTTGTCTTGTATGTCGATGGTCACTTTAGATCCATCTGATATAAAAATTGTCGAGCTGTCTCCTTCTGTTGCGTATGTGTAAAAATTTTCAGTTTTCCCACAGCCTGGTTGTTCAATAATGTTGTTTAGATTATTTCCTAGCATTTTGATCAATTGGTGCATTGATAGATGAGTTGGATCTCTGAGAACAACATTTCTTAATTTGGTCTACTTGTGGTAATCAAAATAAGTCTATGGGGAAATTATCTTTGTTAGAATGTTAATTCGTCTTGGACTGGTTGCAGTATTGGAGCTCTCTGAGAAATACCAAAAGCGCTTTGGTCCTCTTCGTTATTTTGTTGCTGGATTTCTCAAATTCTTGTGCCTACCAAAGTACAGCTATGAAGTTGAGTATCTTCCAGCATTAAAAGAGGACGTAGAAGGAAAACTCTCAGAAAGGGAAGTAGTTGACATGTCAGAACTATACACAGACATCATGAGGAGATCAAACACGGATGGGATTCCAAGAGCCTCTAGTTTGTCAAGTATCGACTCCATCATGACTCCTACTCAAATGTCTGGTGGAGACTTGGATACAACCTGCAGTAGCAGTCATGCTAGCATTGAACCATCTGAGTACGTACGTGGCCTGGATCCGAAATCAAAACGACATTCAACGGGAAGGAGCAATGTAACTGCAGAGCCAGAAGTTCTTCATCCTCAGCTTCCTCTGTCAACAACTCCAAATTGGCCAAGGACCCGCTCTAAGTCGAGAGCAGATAAAGGATGGACTGGATTGACAGCCACACATGATGCCTCCAGATCTTCTTGGTGCAATGCTGGAACAAATGATAAAGAGGATATATCATCAACGCTGTCTGATCCAGGTCCAATTTGGGATGCGGAACCCAAGTGGGACAGTGAACCTAATTGGGATGTGGAAAATCCTATTGAATTACCAGGGCCATCAGATGATGTGGAAGCAGGAAAAAAGGAAGTTGTTCCTAGGTATGAAGATAAATGGGTTGTTACTAAGGGTCAATTCCTCGGTATTCTGGTTTGCAATCATGCTTGCAGAACTGTTCAGAGTTCTCAAGTGGTGGCGCCAAAAGCTGAGCATGATGACAACACCTTGGATTTGCTCCTAGTTCATGGAAGTGGGCGGTTAAGGCTTTTGAGATTTTTCATGCTACTGCAGATGGGTAAACACCTTTCACTGCCATACGTGGAAAATGTCAAGGTACTTTGGTAATGTCTTTGCACTTAGTTTGACAAACTGCATTTATTGAACCACAAAACTTCACAATTTTTGGTGCATTTCTAGTTCAAGCAAACAGTAAGTGGCTTCATCGTTGGTTGGATTTTGTATTGTAAGTTTTCCCTTGTGTTGGAGTTTAGGGGGTGGGACGGTTCGGATTTTTAATTCCTGTTTCTTGGGCAGGTTCTTGATAAATAATAATCTACAGTAAGTT